>NC_139518.1:54466345-55066345 GCF_947247035.1 Vipera ursinii | reverse complement strand
CAGGGAGAAAATTTAATTGAATCCAAATCCACATAAGTATGCATAAGACTGGACAAAGCTGCATAGCAACTCAAGACTATCCATTGCTTGTTTAGGTTTTTTTTCCCCTAAACTAACTCACTAACTCAAACATTGTAACTTTTCCTCTTTGGGAAGCTGGTTCAGTCCTTTAATCATTTCTACTGATCTTTCTATAACTTCACCCAGCCTCCCATTTGAAAGAAATGTGAAGGCTGGGATCACAAGGAATCCACATCTCTAAGAAGTTTGAGAGTCTGAAGCTGCTCTGATCCTAACTCAGGTGGCAATTGTACATACTGAACATTATTACCCGAGGTGAAAGTCTGATTTAAAGAATGCCAGAGCAGATTTGAGGTACCTGACAACTATTGTGAAGCTCAAAAGCTTGCACAAGTCTCTGCCCTGTCCAAAAGAGAGAGAAAGTAAGAGAAGTAACCTTATAATTTAACAGAAAGGACTGTTAGTGGATCTTTGTTATATTTTCCAGGAATGACACCCCAGAGCTGTGCTCTGTACTTTTGATGGCTGACATTGTAGCATGACAATACATTTACTTCCTTTTAAGCTAAAAAAGCAAAAGCTATAAGTAACATCATGAAATGTATGTCTTTTGTTTCAAAAAGGGAGAGAATGGTAATGCATGCTGAAGTATACTATCACACCACAGTTTTGCTTCCACAATAATAAATGATAAACGTGTTGTCTATGAATGTGTAAAATAGAAGTTTATAAGCATGCACTTCCAGACATACATTAGAATTACCTCACTTTGTACCAAGACCACCTAGGAAAAAAAATCCATCTTGGTCTGATCTCCATAGGATGCCAAAACGTTTACAGAAGTTAGGTCTCATTTATGAAAGAGTAAGTCAAGTGCAGACATTTTACTGAAGTGTTTAACATACACTCTTAATAAAAGCCATTAGTGTGTTGCTAAAGTTTTCCACATAAATAAGTTTTTATTCTGCTTTTAACCTGCCTTATTCTTTGTCTATAATATTCAGTGTGCATTTACAATTATTGACTGGAAGTAAATCATGTTTATTTCATCCCCATGACCTTTTATTGTAGTATATTCCAATCGGTTGCCTTATCTGAATAAGAGATTTTAGCATTAATCCAGCTCATTTCCCACTCCCCAATTTGTTATTCAGCTCCTGGAGCATGTAGACTGCCACCCACTTTCATCTACTGACTTTAAAATCAATGGGAACCTGAAATGCTGTTTGTTGTATTCCTCCTCTGTGTTAATAAGATTGTATCTATTTGTTCTAATAAATTAATTGGTGCTCAAACCATCCAATTCTCTTGGGCCTCAAAGTTGCCCTTGTTATTACTTTTATCAATGCCATTTTGATCTATGTTGTATCAAACTTTAAGAAAGTAATTGTGGAGTACAATATTATATTACACACCACCTTGTAGATTAAAGGTGCAACATAAATGATTTATAAGTGTGTTCCACACAGCTGTAATTGTCTTCCTTTTAGGCAATTTCTTTACTTGTCCTGTGGGACTAAAGCTCTGAGTGGTGAAACACATGCCTTGAATTTCTTGGGAACTTGATTCTAACCTTTTTTTCTGTTTAATGTGGAGTTGGAATTGCTTAATGCTGTGGCTGCTCAATTTTTTTCAGTCAGTAGCTATAAGAACCTTGTAGAATATGTAATAGGACAAAAAATGTGGTTATAGCAAAAGGTGGACAAATGCAATTTTAAAAAAACCACAAATCTTAACTATTTTCTTCATATGTGGATCCATTCTCTTCAGATTTATCAAAACCATACATTCAATTGCAAGTTATTTTACTAAAAATTAGTGGCAGCTGAACAGCACCCTGGAGGCTACAGTTAGGGGTTGATATGTTATCCCATGTTCTGTGTTTTTCTCCTAATTCAAAGAAAAGGATAACTCTATATTGACACTGAACCTTTCCCAGTCAAGGTTCATTGGTTGAGGTGACATTTGGGACTTTGATCTCATAGCAGGTGTCAACAGCTATCTGATTTTGGTTAAAATGGGGCTTGATATATGTATAGGAAACCATCAGAAAATTTTAATGGTTTTGATGAAGATTTGGAAGTTGAAAAAAATATCCAATAAGAAAGCATGGCATTGTTTTCAAGAGAACAAATAGGCATATCAAAACACTTTCCCCCTCCTAGTTGAAATCTCACATTTTTAAGATAAGAAAAAAGCTAAAACATTTTTCCCAGTAGATCTGTCATATCTTTAACAAAATTAAGAAACCACAGTTATTGGATTATGCTTCCAATTATCTAATTATGAAAATTTATTAATGGAGAACAAATATAATTCAGGGACTGAAATTATACTGTCAAGAATAAACCATGTAGCAAAACTGTTTTTTTAAATGTTGGATAAAAACTTAAAACTTTCTTAATATGTATTTTTAAATTATTACTTGTCTCTTTTCCTAAAGCATGTATTGGAAAAAAAAGGAAGTAATGCCATATTTCTCTAATGGTGATTTTAAAAAGCCATTCCAATATAATCTTATATATGGAAATCAGGCTACTGTAAGTTAAGGGGTTTCCCAGTTTTAATAAATTTAAATCCATTACCTAATAAAGATCCCTGGGAATTCATCTGCACATTTGTCAATCCGACAATACTACAATACTAGTGCAATTATAATTATACTACACAATTATGATCAGAGGAAAAAAATCTCTTAGTTAACCACAGCTGAAAAGATTAGAGTTACAGTAGGTAAAATTCAGTAGAATTTTAGAAACCTGAACACGTAGACAGTAACTTCCCTTACTAGTATCTTTTTTGTTTTTCATGAGAATGGTAAGGATATAGATACTGGGGTTATTATCTCTGATTTGGGGGCTCTTTAGACATTAGAATTTCAGAATCAGAATAGAGCTGGAAGGGACCTTGGAGGTCTTCTAGTCCAGTCCCCTGCTCAACCAGGAGACCCTATATCATTTCAGACAAGTGGCTGTCCAGTCTCTTCTGATGTGATGAAGCACCCACAATGTCTGAAGGCACGCAGTTGCACTGGTTAATTGTTCTCACTGTTAGGAAGTTTCTCCTTAATTCCAGGTTACTTCTCTCCTTGATTAATTTCCATCCATTGTTTCTTGTCTTGCCTTCTGGTGCTTTGGAAAATGAATTGACCCCATCCTCCTTGTGGCAGCCTCGCAAGCAAGAAACCCTTCTTACCATTTCATTTTGTCTACTGGCAGTTACAAAGTGAAGGATTCATATGATGGCAGTACTCACACTGATAGCTTTAGATACAGGTAGCCCCTTGATTTATAACCGCAATTGGGGCAGGAACTTCCTTTCCTAAGTAATGCAATCATTAAGCAAGTCCAGCTTCTTCCAGTGATTTTGCTCGTGGGAAGCCCCCTGGGAAGGTTCCAAATGGCAACCATGTGGTCTGGGGATGCTGCAACCATCATAAATAATTTCCAGCTGCCATACACCCAAATCACATGATCGCGTGACTGCAGGGATGCAGTCTGCAACCAATATACTTTAAATGCAAGTTGGTTAACAAGCACTTGGATTGTGATCACAGAAGTGCTGCAGCAGTTGTAAGTGTTTCAGCACCATCATAACTTCAAATAGCCACTAAATGAATGGTCATAAGTGGAAGACTACCTGTATTACAGTATATAAAAACATGAATTGAAATTATGGACAGTTTGTACCACTAACACCACTAGACTACAGAACATGTTCTTCCAGGCACAGCAGAGTTCTCCCAGAATTTTGGCTATGAAAAGTAGATCACCAATAGTGCTACCATTATTCTATAACCAGAAGCGATATTTTTAAAATGTTGCTGCTCCACTTAGGCAGCGGTTCTTGTGTTTATTTTATTCCTAATTCTATTCCCACCACACCCTTTTGCAGCACATTCAATGGCCTGGCCTTCCTTCCCTAGGTCAGTAACAGAAGAAAAAAAAATAGTGATATAAAGAGAAACAGCAAACCTAGAATCACTAAAGAATGCAAAATGATAATACGATATAACTGGTGACATGAATAAGGTTTAACTCAGATTTATGCAAAGAGAATGTGAATGAGTAAATATGAATTTTTCCAAAAATTGTCAAAAGAGCTCGATGTGTTCCAATACTCAATGGTTGAACAGTACTCAGTCTTATCCTTCTATAAACAACAGGTAAGTAATTCTTGTGCATCATCTGTTACTTCTTTTTTTTCCCCCACTGATCTATAAATCCAGTGTTAGTTGAAACTTGCCCGGTTTGCACATGTTAAGACATGCAGCTAGTAGAAGAACAAGCAACTAACTTTTGCTGGCATATCTTAATGTGAGAATCGACTTAAGTACGGTTTCAGCATGTTAATTCAAAATGCCTTTGTAGTACAGACTTACATTCCAAAGAGTCTGCTGGCTTTCTTACGGACAGCTATTTGAGTCCTAAAACTCCTAATCTTTTTTTGAAATTTAAAAATGAAACAAAATGAATACCAACACATCCATCAAACCATACAAGAGCCATACAATTTCTCCTTCAGTGCTTTTGGCACACTTTTCTTTTCCTTGACAAAAGGCTGAATATATTTTTGATGCAATTTCATTGGCTGATGTTCAGATACATTATATGAAAATTACAAAGCTTGCTGTCAAAACTCGTCCTGCAGCAAGCAGGGCAGAGTGCCGAACACAGGAACGAGAGACTTCCGCTGCGATCTGCAAGCACTTTATTCTTCAAGGCAACAGCCGCAACAAGAAACAAAGCCAGCGTTGGCCGCTATCTGCAGCCAACGCTATTATATACACACCCAAAACCCCCACCCATACTCCACCCAAACACGCCCATGCCCTCCCATTCTCTATAACTTCCCCACCCCTCCCCCACAAGCCCCTTTGCCCATCGCCCAACCAGGTAAGCCTCCTCCCGTGCGTGGCCGCCACCGTGCTCCACCCCCTCACCACCTCCCTGCCGTGCCCAACTCCGAAACCGCCCGTGGTCATTCATAGCTCCCGAAACGGCGGTCCTGCTATCAGCCGTAAGCCCTGAACCCTCCCAGGCCGCCGTGAGTGGGCCCGAGCCTCCGCCGGTCAGCTGTGCGGAAGAAGACGTCCGGGGCGGCGGCGCGGCCTTCCGGGCCGCCGACGCGCCGCCAGGCAAAGTCAGCTGTTGTGCGGCGGGGGAGGAGGACGACCGAAGCGACAGCGCGGCCTCCCGAGCCTTCCGAGCCGCCGACGCGCCGCCCGGCAAAGTCAGCCGTTGTGTGGCGGGGGAGGAGGACGACCGAAGCGACGGCGCGGCCTCCCGAGCCTTCCGGACCGCCGACGCGCCGCCAGACGAAACCAGCTGTTGCGCGGCGGTGGAGGAGGACGATTGAAGCGGCGGCGCGGCCCCCGGAGTCTCCCAGGCCGCGACAGAGCCGGTCCCGTCCGGCACGGTCTCAGGAACCTCGCAGCCCGCCGGGGAGGCAGGCAGGTCCAGCGGGCAGCAGGCGGGGAGTGCTGGGGAGGTGGAGGGACCCCCCCTCGAGTGTCGGGCTCCCGAGGCCCGACACTTGCTAAACATTGCTTTATGACTATCCAAATTATGTCAGAGGATGATAGCGTGGCAGAAGAGTGGTAAACATTACTAACATTTATGGGTGTTATGGGTGAATTATAAATGAGATTGGAATCTGTAACCAAAAGAAGAATTCGTGCCTAAGCATAGGAAATGTGTATGTTGAGAGAAAATAAGTAAATTTATTCTGAGTACAAGCTTGGTGGTTTCTGATTATAGAGTACGTTTGACTCTTTTGACAGGGAATGTTGAGATAGATGGAAAGGAAGCATAAGGAAGCAGAGATTAATGGCTGACATTAATGGAAAAGAAACAGGTGGAGAAGGAAAGTGCAAGAAAAGAGCTGTAAAGTACAAAAACAGCAATGCCAGCAATGAGAAAAGATTATTTGAAAACGGCAAAAGTAGACATGACATGAAATGCCTCTGTAAGCATTTACTATTCACTTTAAAAATGTAAATAGTAGCTGCTAGAGACCAAGAATTATTGAGATTAAAGCAGGTGAAGACCAACACAAACTTCAATTGATGCAGAATGCATCAGCTCAAGTACTGCCTGGCAGTTCATATTTTGAAAGAAACAGCTATGGTTCCCCCACTTCTTAAAATTGAGAGAGGAGGAGGCTTGCACCTTAGAATAGCCAATACCCTCCTCTGGTAGCTTTCTGTAAACTTTAAAATAACTTTGAGCCTTTGAGATATGAATTGACACTGTTGATTGCATGCTATGCATGCTAGTATCTGTTTAGAGGAGCCATAGTGGCGCAGTATTGCAGCATTGTAGGCTAAGTTTGCCCACTGTCAGGACTTAGATCCTGATCGGCTCAAGGTTGACTTCCCTCGTTCCAAGGACAGTAAAATGAGGACCCAGATTCTTGGGGACAATATGCTGACTCTGTAAGCCTCTTAGAGCAGGGGTCCCCAACCGCCAGTCTATGAATCAGAAACCGGGCTGTGTAAACAAGCAAAGCCCCATCCACAGGATGCAGGCAGTACAAAAATACACATCACCTCTAGTCCATGGAAAAGCCTCTCTACATGGAACCAGTCCCTGATGCTCAAATGGTTGGAAGCCTCTGGCTTAGAGAATGCTGTAAAGTGGTATATAAGTCTAAGTGCTGTTGCTATTATATATGGCATTTTGTTTCATGTGATTTTAATTAATAACATTTAACTTACTACTCTGTGTTGATCAATGTTGTACTTTCAAGTTGTTTCTGCTTGCATTGAAGCTAAATCTAATTATTTCATTATCAATGGGGGAAAAACGCTGTGAGTTGTGCTAGAAATGTGTTATCATGTGCAATTAAAAAATCACAGCAATGTTAGCACAATGTTGATTATAACATATGGTTATGCTGTACCTGGAAAGTCTCGTGTGCAAGGGGTACAGTGGTAAACAACTACAAGCAACCCAGTTTCAATTTCACCAGTATTTACAATCTAGCATTAAAGGTTTAATCCAACTACTTTTTAGTTTTTAAAACTGTCCAAATCCTAAAAATATAGTTTTATAAATTCTGTTGTCTAGATTGAATTAGATAGAGAATAAATCACATTGGTACTTGTGATTCAAATGGATATTATGAATTGCTGATGGACTTCTAGGTAGAAAATCATGGTTCTCTTAGACAAGAATGTAGTTACTATTTATCAGGTCAGATCCACTCCATGAACAAGGGCAAGCTTGCTCAACCCAGATTGTTGGGGGCAATTAAGCTGACTTTGTAATAATGCCGCTTGGGGTGTGTGTGAAAGCCCTAATAAGCAGGCATATACATAGAATGAAGGCTATTGCTAAGCACATTGATTTGTGCTTTAAATTGTAAGCCGCCCTGAGTCTTCGGAAAAGGGCGGGATATAAATGGGATTAAAATAAAAAATAAAAAAATAAACCTGTCTCTAGATATAATTTGTAGCTTTTTCAAAATATTCCAGTGGTGCTAGGTGAGTAGTCTTCTTTTTATTTTACATTTTAAATTTCATAATGAAGACTTTGAAGTCTTCTTTACTTTCAGTCAAAAAGTGTTATCATCTATATCTCATATTATTTCAGTTTTTACCTCAAATTTTAAGGGAGGATTGGACAAATTAATGCTTATTTGTCTTATTCCCTTTGCTTTCTTTCGACTCAGTTCTTACTGTTGTTTCATTACGGATTCTAAAGGTTCTTCAGAAGGAACAGCCATTTGCCTTAATATATTGCACATTTTGGCATGAAATATGTGAAGGCCTTGTTGTAATCAGGAAAAGCAAAGATAAACCACCTTGTTAGGTTCTCTTACTCTCTATTATCCATCTTACGTTAGCTATCTTTTCTCAGGTCCCACTGCCTTTTTTGAAATCTGCTGGTGCATTTGCCGGTTTTTCCATGCATCCCTCTATTTTTCATTGTGATTCTTTCCTTAAAATAATTTTTATTAAATAATTTTGTTACAGAGCAAAACTGTAGGAGAAAATAAAGATAACAAACTAGCACAAGGTGGAAAAAGGAAATAGGAAGAAATTAAATAGGAAAGGAAATATTATAAAGAAACAGCCTCCAGCTGTCTTGACAGTGGTTATAGATACATTTTACTTTGCCCTCTTATTAAGGCTACCTCATAATCTTTTCTTTTTTCTTAAATAAGATACCTTTTCTAACCTTTAAACCCATAAATCATAGATTCATTTTTTTTCTTCTTTTTTCATAAGGGGTTTCCAATCGCTAATAAATGTGGTTGTTGTTTTTTCTCTAATCAAACAGGTTAATTTTGCCATTTCTACTAGATCTTCATCTTTACCAATCATTCCTCTGTTGTAGCTACTTTAGTCTTTTCATGTCTATTCATATAGTAGTCTCACAGAAATACTCATATATTCAAAATAATCTTCCATACTTTTCTAACCGACTTCCTTCTCTCTGATTCTAAAATTTGGCATATTGCATTTCAGTAATGTTGCATTTTCTTTTGCATTTCCCAACTTTTTTGTAGATAGAATGAGCAAAATATCTCAGTATCTCTGCTACACTATAGGTTGATATAAAGATGTTAGCATTGTAAATGCCTCTTCTCCTGGAGCTTTAAACAGTTCAAAGGTTATTTTGGTCTGGTCATTACCTCCAGATCACATTGTGAAATTTCAGAAATTTTTTTCAATAAGGAGAATCTTATTTTTTATTTATTTATTTTAATTCCATTTATATCCCGCCCTTCTCCGAAGACTCAGGGCGGCTTACAAGCTTAGCAGTAGCCTTCATTCTATGTATATGCCTGCTTATTAGGGCTTTCACACACACCCTACAAGCGGCATTATTACAAAGTCAGCTTAATTGCCCCCAACAATCTGGGTCCTCATTTTACCTACCTCGGAAGGATGGAAGGCTGAGTCAACCTTGAGCCTGGTGGGATGCGAACCTGCACTAATTGCAGGCAGCTGGTGTTCCTTAAGGAGGCATTAGCCCACTGCTCCACCAAGGCTGATGATCTCAGAGAATTCTGGAGCGTCTCATCCAAACTTGCCTAAATGTTTCAATTATGTCCAAATAATTTTCTTGACAACAATATAGAATTGATTTATCATTATTTTCTTCCAGGGTTGATTTTGGAATTCTTTCCATTTGAGTTGGTCTGCCCTTCGTCATGTGGATCAGTCTTTATCTTTGATCTTTTAACCATACTAGTGAGGATAATAATCACATTAGATGCTCCTGTTACTACCAGCATCACCAGTGATTACAGTTGTTGAATTCTTGAATCCCTTGGAAAACACTAAATACCAAAAGGTTTTGAAGCTGAATCTTTAGTAGTAGTAGTAGTAGTAGTAGTAGTAGTAGTAGTAGTAGTAGAACCTTGTATTTTGTCCTGTTGAAGAGATAGCTGACAACATTTGGGAGGTATGAAAATAATTCAAAAGTACCTGTTATTTTTGAAAGTCTAAATGAATTCAGTGTTAGCTATTTAAGTAAGGTAAAAATTAAAGTTAAAAAAACGGATTTCCCAGTTGAATTGTAACTGACTTTACATTGTAGGCGTTGATCCCCTGTTGCCATAGCAAGCAGAACAGTGGACAAAAGAAGGAAAATAAGAAAACAGCTGTTAGTTTAAAGTAGCACAACAGTCTTGAGTTGCTGCTTGGTGATTAAAGAGATTCTGCATTACTTTTATGTGTAAGTCAAAACTAATGTAAACATGCTACTATGAAGGCCAGCAAGATCTCGAGTTAGTTTGACTTGTAAATTAATCAGTGTGTTTGTGTGTGTGTGCGCGCGTGTGTGTCTCTGTGTGTGTGTTTTTATTTCCAAGAAAGGCTACAATTGTAAGCATACTTATTTTGAAGTCAGCCACACTGAAATAAGTGAGATACTTTTGAATAAACATGACTCTTGGGACTTACGCAGCATTCTTATAACCCAGCTTTTTTAATACATTACTTCAAAACAAGTCATAAATAGTAGATTTCAAAAGGAATTAGTTCCAAGTAAGTTTGCAGGTAGATAAGCTCTTAGATAAATTGACCACATGCAATTTTCATGCTCCAGTTATGGACTTGCAAATGAACTCTTTCAGTATCCAAGGGGGATCAGATCTTTTCAGTACTGAAAAACTGAGGTGAGTGGTTTTCATAGCTTAAAAAAGCATTCTGCTTAGCCCTTGTGGCTCTGAATTCAGGATTGTTTTATTCTGAATCAAATTCTCTTTTATTGGTCGTTGCACCTGATATACAGTTGACTTGTTTTTCCAGTTGAATGCAGTGTACATTGTAATGTATTGCTGGACAAATATGAATATACTGCTGACAAGTCTGATGGATGCCGCTGGTGCTTAGTAAAAGCAGAAGTGTTAAACTGATTACATTTTTGCACTCAGATGCATTTTTCTGTTTATTGTTTGTGTTCTCCTGCTAAGAAAACATGTTGGGTATTTAGTAAATCTTTTTAATCAAAACAAAAAAAAAAACCCATAGAATTATATAGCATCATTGGCTATGAATATGTCAAGATACAAAGGGTGACTGAAGGAAAAAAATATATGTGTACTTTGGGTATTTAACATTTTTATATAGTGTGGTTGCTAAACTTTCAGTCTCCTACTGTAACTGTGCCTTTAGTACTGGCGGGCACAATATCATGACTTACTGAATTTCCATATAAAGCTGCTATTAAAAACTCATGAGATTAAAACCACCAAAACAAAACATGATCTTATTATAGTTGTTATTCGTTCAATTATCATGAGAAAATTTTGCCCCATATTCGAGGAAAATTGATGTTCAAATTATAAGTTGTATGAAGAACATTCTAATTGGAAATGCTTTTAATTTTATATAGTGCAAAATTTGAGAATTTGGTGTGGAACAGCTATTCCATAGTTAAAGTAAGCTGTTTCAGTAATTTAGAATTGTTCTCAACTCAAAATGTCTCCAGAATAATTCAAATTCCAGTTTTAAATACAAGGCACTCAAAATAATGAGGTTTAGTTTACTCAAAATGGGGAGTTTTTAATTCAAGTAAGCACAATTTCAAAACCTTTTGAATATTGCTAACATCGAATTCTGAAAAATCTGGACAGAGACTCTGATCCATTATTCAACCCATTATTTTGTTTTGTAATCAAATTTATGTAATCTCCTATCTCACAGAAAGCAACTCTGAGTGATGTACAACAATCTGCATATATAACAAAATCATTTTTCAGGGTTTTTTTAAAATTATTTCCCCCAATCATTGAAGAATTAATAAAGGCTCTAATTTAGTGCACCTGAAGCAGAAATCATCTCCTATATACAGTCTACATTTTTTTTCTGACATGAACAAGTGTTTACAAATTACAAATTAGTGGACCAGCAAAATGCTGTGGACATAATATGCTTGGATTTCAGTAAGGCATTTGATGAAATAGACCACAACCTACTTACCACAACCTGGTAAGCTAGAAAAATGTGGAATAGGCAGCATCATCACCAGATGGATTTCCAACTGGCTGACAAACCGTACTCAATGTGTAGTCCTTAATGAAACTACATCTACATGAAGGGAACTAAGCAATTGTTGTTGTTGTTAGCTGCGAAGTTGTGTCCGACCCATCGCGACCCCATGGACAACGTTCCTCCAGGCCTTCCTGTCCTCTACCATCTTCTGGAGTCCATTTAAGCTCACGCCTACTGCTTCAGTGACTCCATTCAGCCATTTCATTCTCTGTCGTCCCCTTCTTCTATTGCCCTCAATCTTTCCCAGTATTAGGCTCTTCTCCAGTGAGTCCTTCCTTCTCATTAGGTGGCCAAAGTATTTGAGCTTTAGTTTCAGGATCTGGCCTTCTAAAGAGCAGTCAGGGTTGATCTCCTCTAGGACAGACCGGTTTGATCGCCTTGCAGTCCAAGGGACTCGCAGGAGTCTTCTCCAGCACCATAGTTTAAAGGCCTCAATTCTTTGGCACTCAGCGTTTCTTATGGTCCAACTTTCACTGCCATACATTGCAACTGGGAAGACCATAGCCTTGAGTATACGCACTTTTGTTGACAGGGTGATGTCTCTGCTTTTTAGTGTGCGGTCTAGATTTGCCATTGCTTTCCTCCCCAGGAGCAAGCGTCTTTTAATTTCTTGGCTACAATCCCCATCTGCAGTGATCTTGGAACCCAGGAAAATAAAATCTCTCACTACCTCCATTTCTTCCCCATCTTATTTGCCAGGAATTGAGAGGGCCAGATGCCATGATCTTGGTTTTCTTAATGTTAAGTTTCAACTCAACATTTGCACTCTCTTTCTTCACTTGCAACAAGAGGCTCTTTAGTTCTTCTTCACTTTCTGCCATTAGAGTGGTATCATCTGAATATCTTAGGATGGGGTATCCCAAAATTCTGTTTTAGGCCTAGTACTCTTTTTCATAAATGATTTAGATGAGGGAATTGTTGTGTATGTAAATAGTTATTAAATAGGGAATTAGCTGATTGCAGAATAGCAGGGTTTTGAGCGGGAAATCCTGGTGCAATCATTGGTTGCAATAACCTAGGAGCGGGAAAATAAGCTCCATCGATTGGCTACACTTCAAACACTACCCCTATATAAGGTTGCAACATTTGACAGTTGACAGTTGACTTTGTGTATTCAATAAACTCGTTCATTGTTAAACCACTCTGAGTCCTCGTCTATCAGAACCAAACAATTGGCGACGAAGGTGGGATAGACAGAAGACCAGAGAATTGGCGGAATTGTCGCACAAAGGCGGCAAATTCGAATACGTGTCAAAGTCAACTGAGCGGCCGCGGCAGAACAAAAAAAAAGTCTCCGAATGGCGCAGATTGGGTCACTGAAGGAATTCGACCCAAACTTCCCCGAAGATTGGGAAGAATACGTAGGACAGGTCGAAGGGTTCCTGCTCGTGAACGGAATCACAGATGACCGGAAAAAAGCGGCAGCATTACTGACGATTTGCGGCACACCGGTCTATCGAGTCGCTGTCGGACTGTGTCAACCGCAACCGGTCTCAAGCGTGCCGTATGCCGATCTCCTAGCCAAACTAAGGGTCCACTTTACACCTAGGAGATCCGAACTATTCTGGCGGCGCATCTTCGAGAAAAGAAACCAGAGGCCGGGAGAATCCATACAAAAATTTGTCGCTGCCGTCAGGGAAGCCGCAGTACGATGTAAATATGATAATCTTGAAATAAGAATTCGCGACCGTGTAGTACTGGGCTTGAGAGACGAGCAGCTACAAAACAGAATTATATCCAAACCCACTGGCAATCTGCAGGAGGTGATCGACGAACTTTTAACGTACGAATCAACCGGGTATCGCGACCCCCCCCCCGCAGTAGCATGGCAGCATCGTCCGAGATCAACCAAGAAGGCTATGTGGACTGTGGGGAGGCGGACCAACAGTGGGAAGAAGATATCGCGGAAGTCTCCAGGCGGTTCGGAAAATTGGCGCCAAGACAACCCAGAAGTGAAGGGCCCGAACCTGCCCGCCGTCAACAACCCGCAACTCCGCAAAGACAAGCGACGGCGACACAACGACCCTGGCGGGACACCACAACTAGACCGCGCGACATGGACAACCAGAACCGGTGTGGCAGCTGCGGAGGCAACCATCCCCGCGCCTCTTGCCGATTTCGTACCGCAAAGTGCAGGGCATGCGGCAAGACCGGCCACATCCAGGCCATCTGCAGGAGCCGTGTTCGCGACAACCGCCTCCACGAAATCGATGTGTGGGCCGAGGGTAAGGTAACCCCTAGTTTAAGTGGCAAGGAGACCCCTAAACCCTGGGTAAAAAGTCCAAATCTAGGGGAGGTGGCGCGTGTCAGCCGGAGGAAACAGGGAAATGGGTACAATTTTCCTGGAGGAAAATCAAAAATTACAGTCCACCTGCAAGGGGTCCCTTGCAGAATGGAAATAGACTCAGGGGCTTCAGTGTCAATAATTTCCACTGAAACCCTTGAGAGGATAGAACAAATAAGTGGAAGGAAAATTCCACTTAATTCAACAAATATTCAATTAACCGACTTCCAGAAAAGCCCCATAAAAATAAAAGGGAAGGTCAGCCTTAGCGTTAAATTTAAGGGATTTAAGGGGATCTTAGAATTAATAGTCACGGAGGGACATAGGACTAGCTTAATAGGGGTTAACTGGTTCCCTGCCCTGGGCATTTGGATCGGGGGGATAAATTCAGTAATTAAAAATAAGACCCTCGAATCAGTCTGCAATGAATTTGCAGACGTATTCGATGGGTCTTTGGGTAGGTACAAAGGGCCCCCAATTAAATTTAACCTAGACCCCTCTGTAAAACCGATCAGGCTTAAGGCCCGAAGGGTACCTTTCGCCCTAAAGGAAAAAATCGAGGCCGAGCTCGACAGGCTTGTAGGCCTAGGGGTACTAGAACCTGTTGAGGGTGGCTTGTGGGAAACGCCGATTGTCACACCCCTCAAACCCAATGGGGATGTGAGAATCTGCGCTGACTATAAGGCCACACTCAACATGGGAATGAAAAAGCATGCTTAGCCGGTCCCGACGGTGAAGCAGGTCCTCGCCACGATCCAGGACGGCGCCATGTTTGCCAAGCTAGACTTGGCGCATGCGTACTTACAGTTGACTGTTTCTAAAGAGGCTGCAGAGGCACAGACGATAGTTACCCACAAGGGGGCGTTCCAAGTCCATAGGCTGCAATTTGGTATTGCAGCAGCTCCAGGCATCTTTCAAGAAGTGATGGAGAGGACCTTAAAGGGCATACCTGGAGTATGCCCTTACTTTGATGATGTCCTGATAGCTGGAAAAGATGAGGAAATGTTAGTAGAGCGACTGGAACAGGTACTGGGTAGATTTAGGAGGGCTGGTTTGAAACTAAAAAGGGAAAAATGTAGCATAGGGGTTAAATCCACTGATTTTTTTGGGGTTTAGAATTGATAAAAATGGAATCCACCCTACCCCTGACAAAATTAAAGCAATTAAATGGGCCCCAGAACCAAAGAATAAGGCAGAACTGCAGGCCTTCCTTGGACTGGTAAATTTTTACCATACGTTTGTGCCCCACAAGGCTGCCATCGCAGAACCCCTCCACAGACTCTTAGATAAGAAGACTCCTTGGCAATGGCTAGACAAACACAGAGTAAGTTTCCAAACTTTAAAGGACATATTGTCCAGTAAATCAACTGTAACCCACTTTATAGAAAATAAACCTATTTACCTGGCGTGCGATGCTTCGCCTTATGGTGTAGGGGCTGTAATCAGTCACTTAGACAAACAAGGAATACAAAGACCAATTGCATACTATTCACGCACACTAACCAAAGCAGAGCGGAATTATGCTCAGATTGACAGGGAGGCATTAGCAATAGTGGCAGGTGTTAAAAAGTTCCACGACTACCTTTATGGCAGGAACTTTACTATACTGACTGACCACAAGCCCCTGTTGGGACTGTTTACCACAGATAAACAGACTCCCCAAATAATGTCACCTAGAATGCTGAGATGGTCCATTTTCCTCTCAGCATACTCATTCTCCCTCCAATACAGACTGGGCAAGGACATGGGACATGCGGACGCCCTTAGCAGATTGCCCCTAAACATAACAGAGGAAGACCCTGCACCTGCGGGACAAATAATGTCCCTACAGGATATCCCCGATTGGCCACTAACTGCTAAAGACATAGCTGAAGCAACAAATAAGGACCACACTTTAAAGAGAGTAATGGCCTGGGTCCTGAGCGGGTGGCCAAACGCCAACCCGGATGAAAAATACATTCCCTATTTTAGAAGGAAAGATGAACTGTCAGTTCATCTGGGATGTTTACTCTGGGGAAATAGTGTGGTTATTCCAGGAATCCACAAATCAGCCATTTTACTAGAATTACATGAAGGACATCCTGGAATAGTTCGGATGAAAGCGTTGGCTAGGAGTCACTTGTGGTGGCCAGGACTGGACAAGGACATTGAAGAGTGTGTTGCCAATTGCCATCTGTGCCAACGCTCTAGGCCGGAACAACAACACATTCGTACGCATAAGTGGGAGTTAGCTAGAAATCCTTGGTCCAGGATCCATATTGATTTCGCTGGGCCTTTCCATGGGTTAACATTTCTGGTAGTGGTTGACAGCTTCTCTAGATGGCTAGAGGTAGTACCAGTCAGTTCAGCAACCTCAGGTAGAACCATACAGGCATTAAGGGGCCTCTTTGCCACTCATGGGTTGCCGGATTTAATCGTGTCTGATAATGGGCCACAATTCACATCTATTGAATTTCAGGATTTCCTCAAGGCCAACTCGATTAAGCACAGGACATCAGCACCCTTCCACCCATCCACCAACGGCTTGGCGGAACGAAATGTGAGGACCACCAAGGACGCCTTAAAAAGAATCATTCGAGGTGACTGGCATCAGAGACTGGCCGAGTTTTTGTTGGCCCAACATACGACCCCATGTTCCGCTACAGGGAAAAGTCCAGCTGAAATGCGGTGGGGACGGAGACTAACCACCAAATTGGACAGACTACACCCCGACAGACTTCTGCCAAGCGCTGAATTGGACATTCCTAACAGAACATTTAAAGTGGGGGACTTGATCTGGGCCAGGAATTATGCCCAAGGGGACAAATGGATGCCAGGGGTGGTGACTGAAATTTTAGGACCTCTGTCGTACACTATTGAGGGGGAAGGGAATAGGATCTGTAAAAGACACACAGATCAGCTGAGGAAAAGATCCAGTGGGTGTTTGCCAGCAGAGGGGGGCCAAAGCTCAAATGGGGAAGGAAGCACATCCAGATTCATTAATAACAACTTGCCAGAGAGCGTGGTAGAGGAATGGCAAAACATCTCTTTCCCTGTATCCCCACAACAACAACAATCGAGTCAATTAGATTGGGAGGCACCCCTGCGAGGTAGGCCAGTAACTACTGAGTATCAAACACAAACCAACGCACAAAACAGCAACATGGAAACATCAGAGTCAAGTAACCCAGAGCCTAGGTCCAACACAGACGAGCAGCCAATTGGTCAATCTGGAAAGGGGGTCCCCAGCAGCCAGACTAATAGATACCCTACTAGAATACATAGGCCACCAAAATATTTAAGGGACTTTGTAAAGAGTTAACAACAACTGGGGGGTAAGGGGTGTTGTGTATGTAAATAGTTATTAAATAGGGAATTAGCTGATTGCAGAATAGCAGGGTTTTGAGCGGGAAATCCTGGTGCAATCATTGGTTGCAATAACCTAGGAGCGGGAAAATAAGCTCCATCGATTGGCTACACTTCAAACACTACCCCTATATAAGGTTGCAACATTTGACAGTTGACAGTTGACTTTGTGTATTCAATAAACTCGTTCATTGTTAAACCACTCTGAGTCCTCGTCTATCAGAACCAAACAGGAATAGAAATGGAACTCATCAATTTACAGATGATATAAGCTAGCAGGAATAACCAGCACCCCAAAAGATAGGTTCAAGATCCATCTGGATCTTGACAAACGTCAACACTGGACCCTGTATAACAAAATGAAATTCAATGTAAAGAAAAGTAAGGTTTTACAATTAGGCAAGGAAAACCAAATGTACAGGTACAAATTAGGTGAAATCTGGCTCAGTAGCAGTAACTGTGAGAAGGATCTTGGAGTCCTAGTGAACAGTCACTTAAATATGAACCAGAAGTGTGTCGCAGCAGCCAAAAGAGCCAATGCAATCCTAGGTTGAATTAATAGAGGGATAGAATCAAGATCAAGTAAAGTGATCTAGTACTGCTTTATAACGCTTTAGAAAGACCACATTTGGAATATGCATCCAGTTTTGATCACAACATTATAAAAAAGATATTGAGAATCCAGAAAGAGTACAGAAAAGAGCAACAAAGATGATTAGGGGCCAGGAGGCTAAAACATATGAAGAACAGTTTCATGAATTGGATATGTCTAAAGGTAAAGGTAAAGGTTCCCCCGCACATGCGTGCTAGTCTAGGGGCCGGTGCTCATCTCCGTTTCATAGCCGAAGAGCCAGCGCTTGTCCGAGGACATCTCCGTGGTCATGTGGCCGGCATGACTAGACGCCAAAGGCGCACGGAACGCTGTTACCTTCCCACCGGAGTGGTCCCTATTTTTCTACTTGCATTTTTACGTGCTTTTGAACTGCTAGGTGGGCAGAAGCTGGGACGAGTAACAGGCGCTCACTCTGCTACGCGGCACTCGGGATTCGACCCGCCAAACTGCCGACCTTCCGATCGACAAGTTCAGCATCCTAACCCACTGAGCCACCGCGTCCCCTTGGATATGTCTAGTCTAGTGAAAATAAGGACTAAGAGTAACATAATCTTAGCTTTCCAATATTTGAGAGGTTGCCACAAAGAAGAGGAGGTCAGTCTATTTTCCAAAGCACCAGAAGGCAAAGCAAGAAACAATGGATGGAAACTGATCAAGGATAGAAGCAACCTAGAACTAAGGAAAAATTTCATAACACTGAGAATAGTTAACTAGTAGAACAGTTTGTCTTCAGAGATTGTGGGTGTTCCTCACTGGAAGCTTTTAAAAGACTGGGCCGGCCACTTGTCTGGAATGGTGTAGAGTCTCCTGCTTGAGCAGGGGGTTGGATTAGAAGACCTCTAAAGTTCTTTCCAACTCTGTTATTCTGTTAAGTTTGAAACAGAACTTTAACAAACTGGATGCAATATTCCAAGTGTGGTCTTTCCAAGGCATTATAAAGTGATAATAATAATAAAGTTGGAAGGGAACTTGGAGGTCATGTAGTCCAACCCCCTGCTCAGGTAGGAAACCCTATACCATTTCAGACAAATGGCTGTCCAGTTTCTTCTTAAAAAGTTCCAGTGTTGGAGCATTCACCGCTTCTGGAGGCAGGTTGTTCCACTGGTTAATTGTTCTAACAGTCAGGAAGTTTCTAATTAGTTCTTTGTTGCTTCTCTCTTGATTAGTTTCCATCCGTTGCTTCTTGTCCTGCCTTCAGGCGCTTTGGAGAATAGCTTGACTCCCTCTTCTTTGTGGCAGCCCCTGAGATATTGAAACACTGCTATCATGTCCCCCCTCATCCTTCTCTTCATTAAACTACACATACCCAATTCCAGCAACCGTTCCTTATATGTTTTAGCCTTCAGTCCCCTAATCAGCTTTGTTGCTCTTCTCTGTACTCTTTCTAGAGTCTCGACATCTTTTTTACATCGTGGTGACCAAAACTGGATGCAGTATTCCAAGTGTGGCCTTACCAAGACATTGTAAAGTGGTATTAATACTTCACGTGATCTTGATTCTATCCCTCTGTTAATGCAGCCTAGCACTGTGCTGGCTTTTTTGGCAGCTGCAGCACAGTGCTGGCTCATATTTAAGTGATTGTCACTAGGACTCCAAGATCCTCTCACAGTTAATACTATTGAGCAAGGTACTACCTATACTGTACCTGTACATTTCGCTTTTCTTGCCTAAATGTAGAACCTTACTTTTTCCACCATTGAATTTCATTTTGTTAGATAGCGCCCAGTGTTCAAGTCTGTCCAGATCCTCCTATATCTTAAGCCTGTCTTCTAGAGTGTTGGCTATTCCTGCCAGCTTGGTGTTGTCTGCAAATTTGATGAGTTTCCCCATCTATCCCTTCATCCAAATCGTTGATGAAGATCTTGATGAGCACTGGGCCTAGAACTGAGCCCTGGGGCACCCCACTACACACTTCCCTCCAGGTAGATGCAGTTCCATTGAGGATCACACGCTGAGTACAGCTGGTCAGCCAGCTATGAATCCATCTGGTGATGATGCTGTCTAACCCACATTTTTCTATCTTATCAAGTAGTAGGTTGTGATCTACAGTACTATACAGAAGATTATGGGACAGCACAGTGTAAGTTATAGTAAGAAAATTCATTCAGAAGAATATGTTACAGCAATGCTTTCAATTCTCTGAACTCTTCTTGCTTCTCCAATTCTTCTAGACTAGAGGATCAGTTGCATTTTAACAGAAGGTCTCTGCATCAGACCTTTGGGTTAAAATGTGCATATTTCTTGCCCTCTTGAAATTGCTAGTTTACCAACAAGTTTGCATATTTATTTACAATGTTGTATTTATTGGGTTTTTTTATTCCTATGTATTCCTGACCTTACTGCATCTTTTGCTCTAAAATAATTGTAATTCAGTACTGTGAAGATAGAGCCTAATAAATGCACTTTCTGAATTGCATTAACAAAGTTATTGCTTTGTTTCCATTGTTTAACAACACTGAAGAGTTTTAAGGGAAATAAGCTTTGATTGTTTGATTTTATTTCATAATACTTTAATTATACATTCACTATAGTGACTATATGTAAGGCATTACCATTTTCAATCCAGGAAGCAATTTGTTTTTTTAATGTAAAAACTTTTAATTAAAAGATGGGGAAAAACAGCTTTCAGAGGATTTGTAACTAGATTTCACATTAGGAAATGAATCCTGATCAATCAGTGTGAGGCTGTTACCTTTTACTATTTTCAGCCATTTAGTAACGCCTGTGCTAAAAATTTGGAGAGACTACTAGTCAAATAAATAGAAATCACCGATTATTTATACATTCATTGGCAAATTTTAGTAATGTAGTCACCCTTAGATTTATGGACTGTCCCAAATTCCTTATCAGCATATCTTCTGCTAAGATTTTTGGATTTTCTCTTTTCCCCTTGACAATGCAGAAACCAGAAAGGCTGCTTTCAGGCACGTTGTAGTGGGTCTTTGAAAATTACCAATTTTAACAACACTTGATTGCTTTTTTCATTGTTCTTGGTGGGGGGTATATTCTAGTGATCCTGATCTTTACTGGCTTAATTATACAATTTGAAAACTGAAGCTTTAAAAAAAAATCTCATTTTTGAGTGATGGTTCCTCAGAAACTGTTATGTCATTACTGTCACTAATTCATAATCCACTTCTGAAAGATGAAAGAAGCAGTTCAAACAATTAGAAGACCATAACTCATTTCTTGTTATTTTATTATTGTATTTACCTGTATGGCCACAAATCTCATTTTTGTCTTTGCATAACATGTGATGGCTCTTTGTCAAGCTAAGCTGTAGGTAACCAGCAAGAGATGACCAATCACTTAGTTAGAACCACTGAGTACATAGAAATGCATGAAATCTGGAAGAACAGGAATCATCTAATAGTTGTTTTTTTTCCTGGCTGACTGGGTAGAAAACACCCAGAGCTTCAGAAAACATCATTGTCATAAAATGCTCCTAAGTGTACTTCTTACAGTACATGAAATAATAATTTCACCTACAACTAAAACATTCCTGGCAAGCCTATTGCTATGTGAAGAAAATAGTTCTGTAACCAATCTTAAATTCACAACAGACACAAAAATATGTGGAAGGGGCTTAGATATCTCCCTAATTCGCAGAAGTATTAGAAAAGGATGCGGTAAGCACAATCAGATCTGCAAGATTCTGTACTTATAGCCAATCTCAGTAAAAGTGGCTTTGGGATTCCTGTGGAGTTGGTTTCCTGGTGTGGTCCATCTGGTGGGGTTGACATTATGTGTGCTGCCAGAAATGTATGGAGCAATTATAAGAAAGAATATTCAACTGACCGTCCTCACCTATTCTCACATTTTATGTTGGTTCTTCTTTGTTTAATAAATGATATGCCTGTGAATTGTAATGTAATAATTTTATGAACTTCTACATACGTTCCAACCCCAGAACTCAGACTTTTTTTCAACATAAATATATGATGTACCAGCAGAATAATCCCAGCAGAAATACATTACCCAAAATTATGATGGCTCTCCATTCACAACAAATTCCAAGGCCCTGTGGGATAGCCTATCTCAGTAGTAAATCTTTAAAAAAAAATCCTGCCCCAAATACTTCTATTTTGAGTAAATATATAAATATCAAAATTAAATATCAGCATATAAATGTGAAAAATAATCTTACTTTCATCTGAGTAATTACAATTTCAGTCTCTCTTCCCCTGTCCTCACTCTCTTTGTGCTTGCATATATATAATTATTGTTAGTCCTAATCAAGTCACTGCAGGATGAAAGCCATGGACTGTACAGGTAGTCCTCGACTTACAACAGTCCATTTAGTGACCTTTCAGAGTTCACAAAAGTGACGTATGACTGTTTTTTCACACTTAAGACCATTGCAGCAGTCCCATGGTCATGTGATCAAAATTCAGAGGCTTGGAAACTGACTCATATTTATGATGGTGGCGGCATCCCAGAGTTATGTGAACCCCTTTTGTGGCCTTCTGGCAAGCAGTCAATGGGGGAAGCCAGATTCACTTAATAACCATGTTACTAACTTAACAACTACAGTGATTCACTTAACAACTGTGGCAAGGAAATGGAACAAAACACACTTAACAAATGTCTAACTTAGTAACAGAAATTTAAGACTCAATTGTGGTTGTTAGTTAAGGACTACCAGTATTCCACCAGACTAGTCTAGAATAGATTGGTAAATAGATGCTTTTGGGGTATGCAATGTAGGTTGAGAAACAGTTGCCTGACCCAAACTCACCTAGCCAACTTCTGCATCTAAGAAAGGACTAAATCGTAAGTCTCACTGTTCCTAGTTTGTGTTGTAATCATTACCTACACTGGCTCTTGTATGTATGTATGTATGTATTTATGTATGTATGTATTTATGTATGTATGTAATATGTAATTACTTGTGAAATTCTTTATGTTCTGTATCTGCTGTGAATGAATGTATGTATGTCTTTTAATCAGCACTTGAGTGAATTTGCTTAATATGCAAAGCCATATATGTGAATGCTTATTTTTCTTTGAACTAGAAATATTTCAGGTTCTTTCTCCAGGATCTCCTATAATTGGAGCAAAAAAATGTAAAAGATTTTACCTCTAGTATAGAATTTCTGGTTATTATATATTCTCTTTTATACTTTTCCCTATTACTTGTGATTTAGGGATAGGCTGATACCTTTTAGTATAACAGTCATTGCCAGCTTTTCCATTATAAGTGCTTTTTGTAGTTTTGTAAGTCAGCAGTAAAATGTCCAATTGAAGCTTGGCATGTAACGTCTTAGTTTAGAAGCTAACTTTTTGCCCTATCGGAAAATGTTCAGGAAATAAAGAGATTAGGATGTGTCTTTGTGTTCTTTATCTAAGTGATATTATTTATAGAAAAAAATACTTTACTGGTTTTGTTGAGATCATTGTTATTGTAGACTGAAAAGTAACCATTTTCTTATATAGGGGCTTTTGTCCCAGCCCTTTCCTTAAAAACTTCCATTGCTTTATACTTTGTCCACCCCCCTGAAGCTTTGCACTGGCTTGCCACAGGGCTACGTGCTTAGCCCCTACCTGTACTCTTTGTACACATATGACTGTGTATCATCCAACCCATCTACTGCGATAATTAAGTTTGCAGATGATACTACCGTGGTGGGTCTTATTACAGGTGGGGATGAGACAGCATACAGGGCGGAGGTACAAAAACTATCCATATGGTGTTGCAACAACTACTTGCACCTGAACATCGGTAAGACGAAAGAGATGGTGCTAGACTTCTGGAAGAAAAAGGAGGAACCTGCCCCACTTTACATCGGGGAGGACTGTGTGGAGAGAGTTTCCTCCTTTAAATTTCTGGGAGTGTACCTCTGCGAAGATCTTACCTGGAAAGATAATACAACCCAGGTGGCCAGAAAGGCCCAACAGAGGCTTCACTTTCTCAGGGTCTTGCGGAAGAACAGGGTAGAACAACAGCTTATGACCCTCTTTTACCGGTCTACTATAGAGAGTGTCCTCTCGTATGGTATTGTGGTTTGGTATGCTGGTCTGACAGCCACAGATAGGAAGGCATTACAGAGGGTGGTGAGCACAGCACAAGACATTGTGGGCTGTCCCCTGACACCACTGGATGACATCGCCAACGCTCACTGCCTTGGAAGAGTGAGGAAAATTCTCAGGGATGACTCACACCCTGGACGGTATCTCTTTACTCTCCTACCATCGGGTAGGAGATATAGGAGTATAGCCAGCAGTACCAACAGGCTGAAGAACAGCTTTTATCCATGGGCTGTTAGGCTTTTGAACGGGAAATAATTTTATAAACTTTATGCATAATTGACTTGCGAGGCCAGTGTGTTGTACAATTAGCTCACATGGTGTAATAAGATGGAGGGTTTGTGTCACTGTAAGTGGGGGTGGGGGCACGAAGGGAGGCTCAGTCAATCTCAATGTATATTTATTTTATTACATGTATACAACCATGTATACATGGTTGTACTTTGACAATAAAGGTTCATTCATTCATATGCCAATATCCTTAAGTCTTTTTTTATATCTGAAACTAAATACCATAGCAGTTACTTAATTCTGTTAATAAAAGGACACTTGATCTATCTGGTTGGTTGATTTAGTGCCACTCAATTAATACTGCAAAGCTCTAACCAGATCATTTGGTGGAATATAACTAAATGCAGCCAAGGTTTAAACAATAAAGACTAAAATATCCAAAATAAAAAAAAATTCAATGTGATGTAAAAAGGAATGCTATAGCACAGCATCAAAAAAAAACATGTCACCACCTGGTTCTCTAACATTGGTATAAGCAAATAATCTAGAAATATGCTTAATATTAAAATATGCTAGAAATACTAATATATTTATTAATATATTCATTTTATGTAGCAAAATAGCAATAGTCAACCTTCAGCCCGTGAGAATCAAACTCTCAGCAGTCAGCAGAAGCAGCCAGCAATTCTGTGCTACCACACAGACTTTTATCAACTAAATAGTATTATGCGGTCTTCCCAATAAAGGTTCTGAAAAAGCCATATCATTAATAACCTACCATCTGACGTAGGAACACTGGGAGTAAGGATTCTAATTATTATCTTGGAGCAAGAATTGGAAATACCCAAAGTCCTTCAGTAAATTTTAGGATCAGATTAGTTCATAAGGTTACCTATGAAATGTACTACTACCAGGAGAAAAAATGAGGCAAGAATTTCTGTAAATGAAAAAATAGCCTATCCCAAGGCCCCAAACAAACAAAAAAAATCATGGAAAAGAAATTGTGCAATATGTGATGCACTGTAGGGGAATAAAATGAGCTTAGCTGTCTAGGAAAAGAAAACACCGTGGAATCTCCTAGCTATTATGATATTTCCCTTTTTTTGTCTTAAAAATAATTTTTTAAAAAACAAGCAAGTAAGAAGAGCTTATTTACCAATCTAAATGGCAGAAGGCCAGAGGGTGATCTCATAGAGTGATGTTTCAGAAAGCACAGTGATATAGTGGTGTTCCTTTAGCCCAAGCAATACTTCTAAATTATATGATTGGAATAAAAAGAGCTAAAAAGCTATTAGGATTATTCTTTCAAGGAACCATTCTTCATATGTCAAATTTATCATTAGACTCCTATATTTACCAATGCTATTTTGATGGTTGTTAGATAATATATAGATAGACCTTGACCATATGACTACAATTGTGGGACCAGAAACATGGTCATTGAGCAAAGTGATCATTAAGTGAGACACCAGGCTTTTTTTTTGAGACCCCCAAAAAACCAAAAAACAGATTTCAACTTGCAGAAGGATTTCAATTTCCCTCTGTCCACTCCACTTGGAAACTTCCTTTCAGCTTCCCAATTGACCTTTTGGGGAAGCTGGCAGAGAAGACTGCAAATGGTGATCACATCATCACAGGGCACTTGGCAACATGTTGTAAATTCAAGCCAGTTGCCAAACGTCCATAATGTAGACATGTGATTGGAGGAGGACAACATTTTATGACAGCTGGAACTGCTTTATGGGTTGTAAACATCCTCTCTGAGACCATCATAATTTTGAATGATCATTAACAACCAGTCATAAGTTAAGGGATACAGTGGCTCAGTGGGTTAAGATGTTGAGCTTGTCGATCAGAAGGTCGGCAGTTTGGCGGGTCGAATCCCTAGTGCCTCGTAACAGAGTGAGCACCTGTTACTCGTCCCAGCTTCTGCCAACCCAGCAGTTCAAAAACACGTAAAAATGCAAGTAGAAAAATAGGGACCACTACGGTGGGAAGGTAACACCGTTCCGTGCGCCTTTGGTGTCTAGTCATGCCGGCCACATGACCACGGAGACGTCCTCGGACAAGCGCTGGCTCTTCAGCTTTGAAACGGAGATGAAACGGCCCCTAGAGTCAGAAACGACTGGCACGCATGTGTGGGGGAACCTTTACCTTTATAAGTCAAGGACTATATATATGTAACATTAGCTATAACATTTTGCCATATTTTTGTTATATTTTGCTTTGTGATTTGTGGCCAAAATCTCAAATTTTAATTTTAAACAGAATGTATTGCCATGTATTTTTGTTCAGTTAGTAATTGTATGAAAGAAAATTGCATCCTTTTTTCCAAATGGAACAGTGGTAAGATTAACCAATAATTTAATTTATTAAAGGACAGACATGTAATTGTACAGGCAGATACTATGAGAAGACAATCTTTATAATAATTCTATACTGTATGTATGTCGCTATTCCTGATAAATGGATTGGAAATGTTTACTTAACTTATGGGAATGGTTTTGGTTTGAAAATGGTTACTTAACTTTTAATGCAGCTCCATGATGTATTCCACCAATACTGGGGGCAAAACAGAGACCTGTAGTAATGTTTTCATTTTTCTACAGGGACCGAAGCAGAGTTTCAATGAATCTATAATAACGGAGCCCTGTGTGACCGGGGTAAGTTCTTGCACTTTATTGCAGCAATTATTTCTGACACAATTATAATGCTGAATAGTAACAGAATATTCATTCTAAAAATTCCAAACCAATTCATTATTTTGAGCAGAAATTTCCTATTCCAAGTCTGGGGTTGTAAATTCCATTCCTCATTCTTTGGTTTGGTAGGGTAAGGTCCTATTGGCATAGTGATTTCACCTGTATTTATGGTCTAATTTTTGAGGTACATCTGTTCAAGTCATTGGAAATAATTTCAATTATTTTTACATGGAGATATATATTGAGGAGGGGTGGGTGTATTCCTGCCAGAATAGCTCTTCACCTTCAACCATGGTAATTATATTTTAATTCTTAAGCAGACTATGATTTTGTAGGTCACATGGTAATTGCCCTTGATCTGTGCAATGTAATTAGCTCGTAATCGGGAAGAACATGTAATCACATGGCTCTTTGTAAGACCTTTAAACATAGCAGATCAGAATTTGTGGCTGACAGAATACTGACCTGAGAATGTAGTATGAATGACGAGAACAGTAAAATATGCTAGGAGGTTCTAATACAAAGTGGCAATTGAAGGAAGTTTTTCTGTTTTGCAGAATGCAATTGGGAAGGAAAGTGTGGCAGGAGGCTCCACTAGTCACATGTCTTCTGATCATTCATCTTCTCTCCATGTGAGTGTCAGGTCAAGCACGCTTCTTTTGCTGTTGGTGATTGCATTCTCATTCTGTTGATGCCCACGTTCAGAAGAAACCTTGTATCTGCTTTAACAAAAGGACCCATAAAAAGAAAGGAAAGGAAAAGAAAAGAAAAGAAAAAAGAAAGAAAGAAATTGATCTGTCTGTCCTCTATCCTCATCTGTTGTTGATTGAAAGTTACAGTTCTAGGAATTAAGTTGAAACGCTCTGCTAAAAACTATAGGTCTGGATCAATGGTGTTGTCATTATCATCATATTATATTGTTATTATTTTCTATTTTCAAGGAAAGGTACTTAGAAGCTTTGCATATACTAGATGCGATATTCACATTCCAAACAGAGTAGTATTTTGAACAGGCAGTGTTTGAAAAGAGACAAATAATTTGCATGTAGGCCATTCAAGTTTTATTCTTTTCTCTCATTGTTTCCTCTTGTTTTCACTTGGACCAAGAAGAAATAAACCAGACTCTTAAAGTTCTGATATATATATATTTTTTTGTATTTGTCACCCAGGATTTTTTCCTTTGCAAAACCCATTAAAACGAATGAGGTCTACTGTACACCATCATATGGTGATTGTAGGTTTCAGTTATTTCAGAGTTACTCAGATAGAATCTGGGGACAAATCATGGTTTCCAATAACTTGGAAACATTGCCAGAATGGTTAATAATTTAATAGTATGTTTATTCCTGATAGATTGGGACCCTATTTAGAAATGTTTGAAATGTATGTATTGAAAGCCTAGATACTGGACCATATTACAATTTTTTTTATTGCTCCCTTTGTACATAAGAGGTTGTAGAGCAGGCAACAAAACCCTACATAAATTGCCTCTTGTCAGATTTGGGCCTTTTAAATTGAAAAACAGTAAGTTAAACATATTTTGAGGTGATTGTGGATCAGGCTTTTGACATGCTATGAACGTCTTCCTGAAAGGTTTTTTTATATTTAACTTATTCATGTTTGGCTACCAGTATTTTGCTGTTTTAGCATTCTCTTCTATGTTTGTATATGTATGTAGTTTTGCAGTCTAAACTGAGAAGCCATTGTAAATCATAGCAGTATAATACACATATTTTCTTCAAAACTTCTGCAGAAATATAAAATAATATGAAACTTTCTAATGCTATTTTTATTTTTGTGGTTATGCTAATTTAGCCTTAATAAAAGGTATTTTAAAAACTACATTAAGAAGAAGCAACTGTTGTGAATATTGCAGTAGTACAAAATTTGTTTATCTTTCTGAGGATATATTTTAAAAAAATAGAAACCTGCTTTTGTTAAAGAATTTCAACTTTAGTATTGTTGATCTTCTTTCTGTAATTATAAAGTTTAATCATTTAATTGGTGATTGAGTAAAAGGTATTGAATTTTGATTATTTTAAAAAAACAGCATTATCTACTAATGTTTATTCTTAGATAAAGATACAGTATAATTGTTTGCTTTTAATTTCTTGACCCAATACAGAAAACCTTAAGCACAGGTAGAAGGCTGTAACATGTTTCCATATTTTCAGAGATGCATCCAATAAAGATGTGAACATGTAGCATTCGACAGATCATAATAGTTTCCTGTATGTGAAGTTTCCTAGCCACTTATTTTTGAACATGCAAATATGTCAGCTTTGGTAAGCATTTAAACCTCTGAACAGGAGTACGTGCACAAAGAATGAAATTAAATTAAATTACATTGTACTGGAACCAGAACAATACTATAAGTTGAATCCGATACACTTGTTGCTAAACCAGTTTTAAGAATTGATCAAAACTATCTAAAGCCCCAGTAATGCTCATCCAGATGTTTTCAACTTTCTTTCTGGGCACTATACTCATGCACACACAAATACAAATTCTCACCAAGTATTATTTCATCTGGTAAAATAATTTCTGACCTGGTATAGTTTTTTAATAGGTAATATTTAATATGTACCATTTTCCAATAAAAATGTATGCGACCATGGCAATATATAATTTTGTGTATGCCATGTTCATGTATGGGGCTTCTTGTGATTCTAGCTGATATTTGTTGAAGGCATTCCATATTATGTTAAATCATCTAAACTATATTTAATACAATGGCATGGGTAATGATGGCAGTAGCCACTTTTTACAATACAATGTAGCTTTAAAAAAAATTCCACGGCCCTGAAGTTGATGAAAAGGGTCTACAATAATTCTGAGTTAACAACGAGATTGAAATGACACACAGGAATCTTTGTAAAAGGAAGTAAACTTCATTTAAGCCTAGAGTTCTCTTGTTTAACACAATCGAGATATTATATGATGTTAGCTTCTTATAATTTGAAAGACAAGGATAGAATAGACATGCTTACATTATCTTGCACAATGTATGGCAGTAAAATCTGATGCCTTAGATGCAAAAATACAATCAGGGTTATCAGTGGTTTGCATCTAAATGATGTAATTTGAATTGTACAATGCTGTGCAGTTGCAACCAACTATACATTTTTTAAAATTTAAATTGGTGAGAAATGGGATGCAAGATCTGAATCGCTATTGTTTACTTTAAAGAGTTCTATTTGAAATAGCACTTTTGATCCAATTATTTTGAGTTTTGGCCTTGTCCCTGATTGGTCTGTTAAAGATAAAAAGATTTATTCAAGGAAGGAAGGAAGGAAGGAAGGAAGGAAGGAAGGAAGGAAGGAAAGAGTAAATATAATTGCAGCTCATATGAGGAAAGGTATTGACTGATGTAAAAGTTCAGCTATGATAATCATCATCCTGAATACAGCCAGTCTCAGCTTTTTTCTATGTAACTCAGATTGAGCTCTTATGTTTTAATTGGCCCTCGATTTTAAAAGCATCAAAAAATTCCTAAGTAGTTGTTTCACTAAAAAATCCCTGCATATTAAAGTCAAATATAGGACTTGGTGGCAGCATATAAATTTAATAAATTATTATTATTATTATTATTATTATTATTATTATTATTATTATTATTATTATTATTATTCAGAAAAAATGTCTGTTATGTCAGACCCAATAAGGATATATTATTTCTATTTTCTTCAGTACTAAGGTTTAGCAGTTTTCTATATATTTTCTAAAGGGACGCGGTGGCTCAGTGGGTTAGGATGCTGAACTTATTGATCAGAAGGTCGGCAGTTTGGTGGGTCGAAACCCGAGTGCCGCGTAGCAGAGTAAGCGCCTGTTACTTGTCCCAGCTTCTGCCAACCTAGCAGTTCGAAAGCATGTAAAAATGCAAGTAGAAAAATAGGGACCACTACGGTGGGAAGGTAACAGCGTTCTGTGTGCCTTTGGCATCTAGTCTTGCCAGCCACATGACCACGGAGACGTCCTCGGACAAGCACTGGCTCTTTGGCTTTGAAACGGAGATGAGCACCGGCCCCTAGAGTTGGAAACGACTAGCACGCATGTGCGGGGGAACCTTTACCTTTACCTTTATATATATTTTCTATACATCTACTCATTAAATAAATGGAGCTTATGCTCATGGACGTGGATGTAGGATTGCATCTTAAATTGTTAGTAAGACAAGCAAACAGAAAAAGATTAGGTTTTAAGCTATTATCTCTGGATAAATGCAGAGCTTTTTTAAAAAAAATAAGTATGGCATTGAGAATGTCACTTTAGACATTGACTTTGTCAACACAATCACTGGTTTGAAGTAAGTTGTGTTTCTGTTGTTTCTTTGCCCATTTCTGCCTACTCCAACTGAATGCTAAGTGCTAGGCAGTCCAAGTATTATTTTTTTCCCTTGAGTTCTCATAGTGCAACATGAATTTCCAGCTCTTAAATTACTGTGAAGTTTAGGATATCTCAAAAATCTTCTCTTTCATGGCAAAATCTCATTTTGTGGAAGGGAAAGGCAACAAAAGATTCCTCACTTCAAGCATATAAAAAGCTCTACATCTTAAAAGATCTTGGTTATTTTTTCAGCCACTTATGAAATAGAATACATCAGATTCACCCAAAAATTTGAAATATATTTCTTTACTTTAGAATGTCTCACATCTTATCTATTTTCTATTAACTGTTCTGAATATATTTTTAGGGCAAGCAATTTTAAACAAATTAGTGTGTAGATCACGGGTGTCAAACACAGTCGTGTCACGTGATTTATTGCGACGTTTTTTGCCTTTGCAGAGCCAGGGGGGCCATGGCATGTGCATGACACATCCGGCCCATGGGCCGCCAGTTTGGCACCCCTGATGTAGATGCTCAGGGACCTGGTTTTAAAGGGCAAGATCCTATTCAGAATATATGGGAGAATGTATGTCCAATATGTTGGGGTTTTTTTCCTAAGATCAGGTAGGGAATTCAGAAAAGTGTACAGTAACTATAAGTTTTTTCAGGGCTGTTCTGTTTATGCCTATCCATGCTGCATTTATGTTTTGCCCTTCAGAACGGGTTTTCCGCACAAGCTTATTAGTTAGTTTCTGATAAGACTGGAGTCTAGCTTTCAGCAATCATTATCTGCCCTCTTGCATTATGCATTTCTCAGATTCCAAGCAACATATTCCAGCCCTCCATTTTCTATAACATCACCTCAAATAAATTTGCTTGTGATGAACTTGGCAGAAAATTAATCCAGCTGACTGTGAAGGATTTCTCATCTTTAAATATTTGCTTTCTCTTAACAGCTTGCTTCCTTCTATGACATTTCAATTAGTGGCCCATTCAAATACTTTCTGACTTCAGAAGGTCATTTTTGTTTTCTTCTTAACTGGATTTTGCCTGTTTAAAATCACTATTGTATTTTTCCCCTCTCATTTCCTACATATTTATTGGTTTTATGCAATAGAAATTTAATCTTGCTGTAACCTATTAAAATATTATTAAAGCTTCCCTGATCAAGGCTGCTGCTTTGTTTGCCTGGAAAAAACAGTTATTTACAGTCTTCCTTTATCCCAGGTTTACCACCTGAAATCAAAGTCTAGGTTTATAATGAGAAATATTTTTTGCAATACTTAAAATAGGCTTCTATTAGAATCCTAAATAAAATATAATAATTAGATCAACCCAGTCTATGTTTCAGAAAAATGATTGTCAATGGAAAAAGGAAATCTATGGAAGCAATTTTTTTCATCATTCAGAATTTGTAGGTCTTTTATATCTTTACTTTTTTATTGCCAGATACAATTGGCATTTGGCTCTTTGCCTGATGTAACCCTTTTTTAAAAATTGATTCAAATGGGAGGAGAGAAGTAATTATTTTGAAATTTTACAAATCTCCTGTTCTTCCCTCCCAAAGTTTTTTTTTCTGACTATAGCAGCTGAAGCCTCTTATCTTTTCTCTGCTGGATGCCAATAGGTAAGATGGTTTTTGTCATGCAGCCATTTAGAATAATATATTGCCTCAAAATAGCAGCCAAATTTCAATGAGTACAAATGAGTTTTTTTCCTGGGCAGCTTTGCCTTATTTTAATGGCTTTAAGTAACTGCATTCCTTCTTTGTTACTGTTTCCTAATATGTCAAATGGAATTTCCTATGGCCTGATGAAAAATTGGGTCATGTACTTAGGTATGATTGGTTTTCTTAAAACCCTTCTCACCCTGAAGAACAGCCTAATTTGCCTTCTTGATGATGATGGATCTATGTCTTATCTTAAACTTCCACTGAAAATCTTTAATCAAGGTGAATCCTGAAGAAGTGGTTTGATGATGAAGGATATCGAAAGCTTGTGGGTATTTCTGTCTATTAGGCTGACTTATAAACAAATCTGTTGGCAATTATTATTGTCTGTCCAATACGCCTGTTTTAGCAATGATTGTGTTTATGCCTGTAATGATGAGTTTCAAGATTTTTCTTTCACAAAGTGCAGAACTGTGGGGAAACAAATATTGGTTTGCAGGGACTGTAATAATGCTGCTGCTCATATTTCCATCCAGTAGCAGTAAATCAAATGTTGGAGGCAATGATCTGTTTAAAAAACATTGTGTGTTCATAGAATATATGGAAAGGGAGACTACATATCGAACAGATGATTGAAAGTGAATGAGTATATCTCTGCAAAGCTAGATCATGAGAAACAGTAATTCTGAGTACTGTAATTGGGGACCATATTCATTGATACTCTTCAGTCACATTCCAATAGATGTATTTAGGACTGAAGAACCAGTAGAATGGTACTGGTTGCAATTTCACCTAAATATATCTCAAATTCTAGCTGAATGCAGTTAGAAGGAAGGCATTGTCCTCCATTTTAAATTAGAATTAGTATCTAATGTATAATTAGATTCTCCTTATTGTGAAATACAAGTTGTCCTCAGATATTAGAAACAGGCCATTCACTTGTAATTGGATTTTTCTGGAGTTTGGTTTGTGGACCCTTCACCCTTGCAAGCATTTCACTGTTCTATTCTGCATGCTCAAACATGGCAGCCACCATTTTTCATTTACCTAGGCCACAGGTTATATAACCTAGGACTGCTTGTAGTGAATTTTCTATATCAGGAGAAGATTAAACTACAATAGAAGCATCTTCTCATTCTTCCTTGTCTGCCCATGCTATGAGTTTCCTACTGCACCTGATAGATTAAAGGGACACGACCTAACGCACCAGGCACTTACACTGTATACTTCTAACACAATTCTCTTGGACTTTTTCCTTTTAATAATTCCAATATCCAAACAATTCATACATTTCAAACACAGTGACTAACCAAAAAGCCATGAAAACCAACAGATCAAATGTATTTCTGCACTAAATGCAGATGCATGAAAGGGTGAGTAGTAGGGGGAAATTGTCTCTAGTGTACAAATAGTAACATTTTTCAGCTTTGACTAATTTCCTATCTGTGTAGTGCAAATCAGTTGGTTCTGATTCTAATGATGTTTTCAGACAAAAGCTTGTAGTGCTGCCAAATAGTCTCATCCAACTATTTCCCTACTTTAATGTTTTTTGTGATAAACAAAAAGTGGTGATGTATTCGAAAACATGAGTAGGTAGTTAAACATGCAGAGCTATGACGTCTTAGTAAAATTCCATGGGCAAGCACAGCCATCCAAAATACATTTCTTCTTGGAAATACCTTTGATGTTCCTGTTCCAAAAATTTATCAGAATAGAAGTCTTCACCTATTTTGTCTGTTGAATTAATGGCATACATATATTATTTTAATTAAATATGCAGGACTATTCATATGTCCAGCCCATTACACTCCTAGAGTAGTGAGTATCAAAGCAACATTAATGCAGAGATCCAGATTCAAAGGGTAAAATATGCTAGAGTATGTATGGATACATGTATAGCAACTGTCAGAGCACTTAAACCAAACATGCATTTTCTTGGGCTCACATGGCAGGTGCAGCTGTTATACCTCTAAATTGTATGATATTGTTTACATCATATGTACAAATAATCTCACAGGAAGCCTAATTCATCTGTACAGAATACTGCAGTATTTAAGAGTAGATTTGTTTACCAATGAAGTTACATTTTCATCTAGGATATTGAAATAACTGACTATCCCATATCAAAAATAATTGTCTAAATGTTATGCTTTGTCTAAGCTATATGTAAAAAGAATGGCAAAAATAATAAAATATTCCATTTCTAAACTACTCTTCACAAATGTTTCTGTTTTCAGTGTTTGAGGATCAGACAGAAGGTAGCTTAATACAGTGGTAAAGATCCAAAAAGTATATGATTGCTAATTTTTTTCTCATTTGATTCTCAAATCAACATTCTGATTTTTTACATTTTTTCCTTTAATATTCACATATCCATCTATGAAGCAAGGGGCTTCAAGATTTTTTGTGAATTATCATTCCTGCCTTACTAGAGAGAGTCTTATAGTAATCTCTGTATATTAACTCTTTTTTTTCTTTTCCACCCATTCAATATCACTCAGAAGAAAGTCCAAATGCCTTCAGAGATTTCCTGGAAGATCTAAGAAAGCACTGGCTGTCTAATGGGATTTCTTTGAAACCATATGCCATATGATTATAGAACATGAAAATACACTGTGAATAACCTCTAGTACATAAGGGCATTTTTTTAGAGTTCGTTTGAAAGATAAATTTGTCCTAATTTCCAGTTGAAGGCAGTCTACAAGTGCATCTTTTACTATTCTGATGTGAATTATAAGTATGTTGTCTTGCAGAATTCTGTGCCCTCCCTTCTTGCAGTTCATAATGTGTCCGTATCTCAATTGTTCTGCTGGGTACAAGGGTGTCTACAGGAGATGGTAAAAAAAAGCCAAGGTGGTAGCAATACCAGTGTGGTAGAATCTCCTTTTTTTATATGTGAGTCTTTGATCACATCAGCATGGCAGCCATATTGACTTTGACTGTTCACACTGACATTACCAAGACTTGAAGTAAGGACTTAAAACAGTCCAAATTTTGGAAGTGAATTTTGTGATGTTCGGTTTTCTTTTCCTATTGGCATAATGCTTGTATGCTATTAAAAATGTACATATCTGAAAGAAGGGAAAGCCGCCAAATTAATGTCTCTTTTTTATTAAAAATTATAATAATAAAGAATTACTCAACTTTGTTGTGTGGTTTGTTTATCACAACTATGCAGCAAGACAATGAGAAATAAAGTTGTTTATATGAAAAGATGACATGGATAATCTGGAAAGTTAGGAGGGAAAAGCTGTTTATAAACATTGCTGTTTTACTGTTCCACATATGTATCGTGTGTTGAGGCTTGTGATATAAAGCAATAGAATGGGTTACCTTTTAAAGCAAGACAAAGAGTCAGATGGTAGCTGGCACTGCTAATTGGGCAGTATGCCCTTCATATAAAGAATGACCAATGGATATCAGATGGAAATGGTTATGTGAACAGAACAGCACTAACCATCTGTTCCCAATTTTCTTCATTGCTTTCAAATCGGCAGGACAAAATCTGAAGATGAGGAAAACAGGAATATGTGAGGAAAAACAAAGGAACATGAAACTATGGAGGGGAAAGTACTATGCTTTTAATCTAAAGGGGGGAAAAAGTCATCGTAATGTTTTAAGAAAAACGAAGTGAAATCTCCGAGTTCCATGCTCAACTTACCTGAGGCTACGTTCACTGAATGCAGTAAAATATACTTCAAAGCAAGCATGTGTAAATGATTTGCATACTTCATTGGTTTTTATGTCAGTGATGCTATTCCACAATATGCCTACAATTTTTTCTGAAGTCAGTGGCAGTTTTAATTTCTTTAGATGCTAGTGTTAGATCAGACATGTCAAACACAAGGCCCGGGGGCTGGATGCGGCCCGTGAAGTGGTTTCATGTGGCCCGCGAAGCCATCCTGGAAACAATGAGGGAACGGCCCCCATTGCCTTGGCCCTGGCTCAGAGACCCTCCTCCTGCCAGAAACCCTCAGATCTGTCCCACTCCTGCCCAGGCCCCCATAGGCACCCTTGATGCCAACGATGTAGAGCTGGCCATGCCCACCCAGTAGGCCATACGCACTCTAGCCACGCCCACCGAGTAGGCCACACCCACCCTGGCCATAACCACTCGGCCCCCTGAGGGAAACCGCAATGCTGATTCGGCCCTCAATGAAATTGAGTTTGACACCCCTGTGTTAGATAATAGTATTTCCCCAGTGGTTTTCATGTCAATAATTCTGCAAAATTCAAAACTTGGAACAGTCTGATATTACTGGATGCAGCAACCAGCATCTTGGCAACATGTCTTTTGAAAAGAACATTAAACATTAAGCATGTTAAATCTGTATAAGGAATAGTTTACAGTAGGAGAGCTGCCAAAGGTGGGTGGATGCAAAATAAGGATCAGAAATATCAATGCTTTTAAAGCACCTTTAGGAGAAAACAATATTTTTAAAAAAAGTTTTCCGTATGCTAGATCAACCTAACTACAGCTCTTGAATGTGATCACCAGTGTACTCTTATAAATTTGAAGCTTGAGTTACATTTATTTTTATTTTTTAAGATTAGATCTTTTTTTTTACCTTTCAGTTATTTTAGGTTTGAAAGGGTAAAACTGCATCTCATAATTATAGAAGGAAAAGTCAATAAAAATGGCTTTTGTTGCTTGCTCACAATTTTCCTTAGAATAAATCCAGAGGTGGGAAACATGGAACGTTGACAAGCAGCAGCAGTTTTTCATATCCTCTCCTTTACCAGTTATGATCTCTCTTATTTTCCAGAATTATATATCCCAAGAAAATGCCTAACATGTTCAATTTTAGGATATGAATTGTACCATGTTCTTATTAATAGACTGACCATTATTCGGTGATGGAGCATTAGCCTTGTATTCAGAAAGTCCAGCTACAGTCCTCTTGTGAATTTCAGCTAATGACAAAGAAAAACTCTGCTGGAGATCTTATAAAAATACAATCAGTCAAAGTAAATAGGTGAAACCTTGATGAATTTGGACTCTGTCCTCAGTCCCAAAGTTTCTCTCCATTAAATAGGGATAGATATTTCCTTTAGAGCCCAGGGTTATGAATAGCAAGACAAGGACAAATTAAACGTGATCCAATTTTAAACTAATTAAGTGTAATGAATAGACTAGTCTGTATATGTCTAATATAAAAGATTCCAGAGTTGGGGGTGGGGTTTCAGTCAATATATTAACGGGTCAATAAAGGAAAGATTCTAGCCTGACCTACTTTTAATTTGACAGAGAGAAAGCAAAGTGCAAGAAAATAAAAAAAAAAACCTTGAAGAAAAATAATAATGAAAGAAGATATAAAGAAATGGCTTCTGACATTCTTCATAGCAGTTATAAGTAGAATTAGATGGGGTTTATTAAAGGTATCATTCAAATATTAAAGATGGAAATCGCTCTTACAAAATGCTAAGGTAATGTGCTCAATATTCAGTTCAGGTGTCCCTGTCCAATGTGGTCTAGAAATCTATTCCTCCTTTAGGGGCAATTCGTTCTACCTGGCTTCAAAAGATAATATCAAATGACCTTCTCTCTTGCTCTTTTTATTTATTTTCATACTTACATAGCACTAACACTTTTTCTTAGGATTTTGTTGCAATAATTTCAAATGTCCTCTTCACAGTGAGTTCCATGGGGGTGAGGGGAAATTACTAGGGTCTTAGTAGGGCTCTGTCTTAAGTTCGCAAAATAAGCTGCAAACACATGCAGGTGGTCAACAGCTGTAACAGCTAACCAGGTTAATATCAATATATTTTATCTGATCATTTTCAAAACTGTGCTGATGCTGTTTTTAATGTACTGACTGCAATTCTCCCTGCACATGTTTTGAAAATTTGTCAAACTTAAACCTAAAAAATAGTTTGATTGTAGTTATCTTCCTCCTGGGTTTTAAATTCTACAAACTGCTATATCAACACAAAATATCCTAAAGCTCAGGAGGGAAGTATATTTACCATTTACTTTCACATCCAGATATGAAAAGTGCAGGTAGGGTGATGTATTCTTTGATGTATTCAGTGCGGATCTTTGGTTCGCTTTGCAACTATTGCTTTCCAGACATGTTGTGCCCATAGACTTTTGCAGTCTTTGGCCATGCTAATTGCCAAAGAGATGAATCTTCAGTATATTTGGTTAGCACAAAGCCAAGATTAGGTGGAAAAGCTTGTCAGAACTGTACTTCAGAGAAAAAGAATAAATCAGATATCACTGTAAATATCAAATACAAGAAAGCTATGTGTAATATGTTTTGGTTTGATGGACTTTAGATACGATGGGCCATCTATTTTTTTAGAGTCCACTTTTCCTTAACTAGCTCATGTTCACTAAATTGATAATCTATTAAAGTTTACTGAAAGGTGTTATCCATTATATTAATTATGTTAATATTCAAAAGGTGACATAAATTTAATATCAGTTTAACATACTCCTCCTCTGAACGATGCAGTTGTTGTTAGCTGCGAAGTCATGTCCAACCCATCGCGACCCTATGGACAACATTCCTCCAGGCCTTCCTGTCCTCTACCATCTTCTGGAGTCCATTTAAGCTCACGCCTACTGCTTCAGTGACTCCAACCAGCCACCTCATTCTCTGTCGTCCCCTTCTTCTATTGCCCTCGATCTTTCCCAGTATTAGGCTCTTCTCCAGTGAGTCCTTCCTTCTCATTAGGTGGCCAAAGTATTTGAGTTTTAGCTTCAGGATCTGGCCTTCTAAAGAGCAGTCAGGATTGATCTCCTCTAGGACTGACCGGTTTGATCGCCTTGCAGTCCAAGGGACTCGCAGGAGTCTTCTCCAGCACCACAGTTCAAAGGCCTCAATTCTTTGGCGCTCAGCCTTTCTTATGGTCCAACTTTCACTGCCATACATTGCAACTGGGAAGACCATAGCCTTGACTATACGCACTTTTGTTGACAGGGTGATGTCTCTGCTTTTTAGTGTGCTGTCTAGATTTACCATGGCTTTCCTTCCGAGGAGCAAGCGTCTTTTAATTTCTTGGCTACAGTCCCCATCTGCAGTGATCTTGGAGCCCAGGAAAATAAAATCTGTCACTACCTCCATTTCTTCCCCATCTATTTGCCAGGAATTGAGAGGGCCAGATGCCATGATCTTGGTTTTCTTAATGTTGAGTTTCAACCCAAGTTTTGCACTCTCCTTCTTCACCCGCAACAAGAGGCTCTTTCGTTCTTCTTCACTTTCTGCCATTAGAGTGGTATCATCTGCGTATCTTAGGTTGTTGATATTTCTTCCGGCAATCTTAATTCCAACTTTTGATTCATCTAGCCCTGCCTTTCTCATGATGTGCTCTGCATATAAGTTAAATAGGCAGGGAGACAGTATACAGCCTTGCCGGACTCCTTTCCCAATTTTGAACCAATCAGTGGTTCCATGTCCAGTTCTCACTGTTGCTTCTTGACCCGCATATAGGTTTCTCAAGAGACAAATAAGATGGTCTGGTACTCCCATCTCTTTAAGAACTTGCCACAGTTTGTTATGATCCACACAATCAAAGGCTTTAGCATAGTCAATGAAGCAGAAGTAGATGTTTTTCTGGAACTCCCTAGCTTTCTCCATGATCCAGCGTATGTTGGCAATTTGATCTCTAGTTCCTCTGCCTCTTCGAAATCCTGCCTGTACTTCTGGTAGTTCTCGATCCACATACTGCTGAAGTCTAGCTTGTAGGATTTTAAGCATGACTTTACTAGCATGAGAAATGAGTGCAATGGTGCGATAGTTTGAACATTCTTTGGCACTGCCTTTCTTTGGAATTGGGATGTAAACTGATCTTTTCCAATCCTGTGGCCACTGTTGAGTTTTCCAAATTTGATGGCAAATTGAGTGTAGCACTTTTACTGCACTGTCTTTTAAGATTTTGAATAGCTCAGCTGGAATACTGTCACCTCCACTAGCTTTGTTGTTGCTCAGCTTTTCTAAGGCCCACTTCACTTCACATTCTAGGATGTCTGGCTCGAGGTCAGTGACCACCTCATTGTGATTATCTGGGATGTTAAGCTCATTCTTGTATAGTTCTTCTGTGTAATTTTGCCACCTCTTCTTAATCTCTTCTGCCTCTGTTAGGTCCCTGCCATTTTGGTCCTTTATCATGCCCATTTTTGCATTAAACGTTCCCTTCATCTCTCCAATTTTCTTGAAAAGATCTCTGGTCCTCCCTATTCTATTGTTTTCTTCTATTTCTTTGCACTGTTCATTTAAGAAGGCATTCTTATCTCTTCTAGCTATTCTCTGGAATTCTGCATTCAATTGGGCATATCTATGTTTTTCTCCCTTGCCTTTCGCTTCCCTCCTTTCCTCAGCTATTTGCAAAGCTTCCTCAGACAGCCATTTTGCTTTCTTGCATTTCTTTTTCTTTGGGATGGTTTTGGTTGCTACCTGTTGTACAATGTCGCAAACCTCTGTCCATAGTTATTCAGGCACTCTGTCTATCAGATCTAATTCCTTAAATCTATTTGTCACCTCTACTGTATATTCAACAGGGATATGATTTAATTCATACCTGAGTGGCCTAGTGCTTTTCCCTACTTTCTTCAGTTTAAGCTTAAACTTTGCAATGAGAACCTCATGGTCTGAGCCACAGTCAGCTCCTGGTCTTGTTTTTACTGACTGTATAGAGCTTCTCCATCTTTGGCTGCAGAGCATATAGTCAATCTGATTGCTGTGTTGACCGTCTGGTGATGTCCATGTGTAGAGCCGTCTCTTGGGTTGTTGGAAAAGAGTGTTTGCTATGACCATCGTATTCTCTTGACAAAATTCTATCAGCCTGTGCCCTGCTTCATTTTGTACTCCAAGGCCAAACTTGCCTGTTATTCCAGTTATCTTTTTGCTTCCTACTTTAGCATTCCAATCCCCCATGATGATAAGGACACCATTTTTTGGTGTTAGTTCTATAAGGTGCTGTAGGGCTTCATAGAACCAGTCAATTTCATCCTCTTCAGCTCCGGTGGTTGGGGCATAGACTTGGACTACTGTGATATTGAATGGTTTGCCTTGGATTCGAACTGAGATCATTCTGTCATTTTGAGGATTGTATCCCAGTATTGCTTTTCCTACTCTTTTATTGACTATGAAGGCTACTCCATTTCTTCTGAGGGATTCTTGCCCGCAGTAGTATACCTGATGGTCATCTGAATTAAATTCACCCATTCCTGTCCATTTTAGTTCGCTGATACCTAAGATGTCGATGTTCAGTCTTGTCATCTCTTGTTTGACCACGTCCAGCTTTCCTTGATTCATGGATCTTACATTCCAGGTTCCTATGGAGAAAAAATCTTTACAGCATCGGACTTTCCTTTCACCACCAGACACATCCACAGCTGAGCATCCTTTCGGCTTTGGCCCAGTCGCTTCATTCTTTCTGGCACTACTAGTACTAGCCCTCTGCTCTTCCCCAGTAGCATATTGGATGCCTTCCGACCTGAGGGGCTCATCTTCCAGCGTCATATCGTTTTGCCTTTTGGTACTGTCCATAGGGTTTTCATGGCAAAGATACTGGAGTGGGTTGCCATTTCCTTCTCCAGTGGATCACGTTTTGTCAGAACTCTCGGCTATGACCTGTCCATCTTGGGTGGCCCTGCACGGCATAGCTCATAGCTTCATTGAATTACGCAAGCCGTAATTCAACGATGCTACATTTGCTGTAATTCACATTAAGTGCTTCCCTACCACATAGCAAATGGTAGCAATGCATTTTATCCTTGCATTTACAAACAGTGCTAGGAAAATACTTGGAAGAGTTGGTGTCAGTTGCTGTAGACATACATAGTTGGATACTCCTAACAAACTGATTCAATGTAAGTCAGCTTCCTGGAGTCCTAAGAAATATTACTTTCATTACAACTGTTACAAAATAGTCCTTTTGTTTTTGAATCTTTAGCTACTATTGTACATCATGTTGCGTTTTAAAAAATGTGAGTAGGAAGAGAAGCTGCATGCAGAGTTCTTATATTTTGCACAGTACGTATCTGTTGTCTTTTTTTCTCTTTACTCACAAATATTAACCTTGCATTTACTATTCAAAGTTATTAATTTCAGTTGACCTCAAGACTTAAGGTCAAAATCATCAATCAGAGTTTCTACCATTAGCTCAGTTCCTTTTTCTATTGAGAGATTGTGATCACTGACTTTTAATGAGTAAGTTCTAATCATTTTTTTCCCTTAGTATAAAATGCTGAGCAGTAATTAGGACAGCAAAGTTTGGAGTCTTTTCTCTTTAATATAAAATGCATTTTATGTTGACTAAATTAAAAAAAAGAAAATAACTATGTAAAGAAAAACTGTTCATTGCCATCCTCTTTATAGGAACTAAACATTGAACACTGATTCTTTCATCAGAGCTATTGCCATTATGTAACTGCAGCATTATGACTTTTTGCTGTTTATTTTGTGTACTGCAGCGCAGTTTTCGGTAAAATCACTCCAAACATAAAATGTTCATGGAGTTGATTTTGATTATGACTGTAGGAGAACTGTTTAAAATGCATAATGAACACTGCACTGAGACAGAAACAGCAGTGAAGTGTCTATGCCCCCAAAAGTAATGTCTGCATATATAGTATACATTCTGTCTTGTTCACATGTTTTCTTATTCATCGGGCAATCAACGTCATACACAGTGGTGATTTCACTGGATCTTTCCTGTTAAATTATCTTTTTAGTCGTGTTGCCTAGCCAATTTACAACAAAAGTATAAATCAGGAGAAGTTAGCATAGGATTTCAATGGAAAGGAACTTCGGGAGAAAATGACATTTGCCTGTTGTAACTTTCTCCCAATTTGTATTTAGATCAATATTTGTGCTGAGTCCAATTACCAAGCCACATTTTTTAGGATCATTACACAGGCATTTATAGCTGCATGAGAGCCAAATGAACTGAAGAGGACAAATAGCTGGAGGGCCTATAATTGAGTCCAGGTGTATTCACTATTATCAACATTAGCATTGTTGCAAAAATTACCAGATTGACAAAATCAGAGAATGGAAACTATATTTCTAAAACCTGGCCTCAAATTGTCTCTTTTTAAAATTATTATTAGTAACTGACATGTTGCTATTTACGACTGGAGAAGTTTGACATTCCCAGAACTACTTCATGAAGTGGCATTTCTTGTTTAAATGGTCCTCATAGTATAACAATTGAAAGGAATATATACTTGAACCTTTGGGTACTATAACATAATGGAAGCCCTTCCAACATGTTTATCTCACTGAAGAGCAGGAATAACGACTGAAATTTTGAGAACTCATGAAAAATTCTTACACTTGTAATAAGGGTCGCGTCTGATGGTTTAACCATGACAAACAAACTAAAGCAATTCCGTTTTTTCAGAACTCAAAATGGGTTGTATGAACAGACCTTGTGAAATAAAACATATGTGTTTAGTCTGTGACAGTTGCATACTTCTAGTGACTTTCTCTATAACATAATTGTTTCGATACCTCTTAAACATTGAGTACAACATTTTGAAGAACTAAATGCCGCCCATGTTACAGTGAAAAAGGATGCCAAATCTCACAATTTACAGAAGGGCTTTCTTTATTCCTGTGAAAGCAAAGACCAGATGCCACAATATCATTCAGTAATTTAAACATAGAGGAAACATGGTTATTATTATTATTCTGCACGTGGATAAGGGATTAGTACGTGGATAGACATTAGTATGATTTCAGTATGAAATAGTATGAATTTTTCAGCAACTAATGAAAATCCACTGAAACAGATTATAGGTACTCCTCAACTTACAATCATTCATTTAGTGTCTGTTTGAATTACAATGGCACTGAAAAAAGTGACTTATGATTGTTTTTGATGACTACATGGTCACATGATCAAAATTTGAGCACTTGGCCACTGGCATGTATTTATGACAATTGCATTGTCCCAGAGTCATGTGATCCCTGTTTGTAACCTTCCCAGCTGGCGTCTGCCAAGCAGAGTCAATGAGGTAAGCCAGATTTGCTTAGTGATGTTATGGTTCACTTAACAACTGAGGTGATTCATTTAGCAGCTGTGGCAAAAAGCATTGCAAAATGAGGCAAAAGTCACTTAATCACTCCCTTGCTTAAAAATGGAAATGTTTGACTCAATTGTGATGATAAGTCAAGGACTCCCGGTTCTGATCACAGATGTATCCATTCAGAAGAATCAGACAGTGATCCTTTTGGTACTGAAAAACTATAAAACACAGGTGCAGATTATTAACTTAACTCGTTTCATTTCAACGAAAAGCTACCAAATGAAGTGAGATGAATTCTTAGTCCTCTCTTCGATTGAATGAACCTTTATTGTCAAAGTACAACCATGTATACATTGAGGTTGGCTGAGCCTCCCTTCGTGCCCCCACCCCCAACTCACAGTGACAACAAATCCTCCATCTTTTTACACCATGTGAGCTAATTGCACAACACACTGGCCTCACAAGTCAATCATACATAAAGTTTATAAAATTATTTCCCGTTCAAAAGCCTAACAGCCCATGGATAAAAGCTGTTCTTCAGCCTGTTGGTACGGCTGGCTATACTCCTATATCTCCTACCCAATGGTAGGAGAGTAAAGAGATACCGTCCAGGGTGTGAGTCATCCCTGAAAATTTTTCTCACTCTTCCAAGGCAGTCATCCCTGAGAATTTTTCTCACTCTTCCCTGGCGATGTCATCCAGTGGTGTCAGGGGACAGCCACCATGCCTTGTGTTGTGCTCACCACCCTTGTTTATGGTATTGTACCAGTTATTATCAATAGGGAAGCTATATCAGTAAATTAGACCACTGGCTTCCTTGGCTAATGAATGATGCCAAGAAAAATGAGTAGAAAAGACTTCCTTTGAAAAATGAAAAGAGCACATATTTACGAGAGAAAGAGAGAGAGAGAACGCAACAAGACAAAAAATAGAGTACCAAAAGAAGAAAAACCGTGCAACTAGCATAGTTACTAGCACTGCAATCATAGAGCAGATTCCATTGCTTCAAATGGTTTTTCTAAAAAGAAAGTCCGAGAAACTGGAAAATCACTGTTAAAAGACGATGTTGTAAATATTACTAGTAAATTAAAAGAAAATAAATGGTGGGTCCATTGGTTTTCAACCAAGAATTCTGAAAGAACTCAGATGCAACATTACTGGCCTTATGCAAAAACATCTTATGTGCTTCAATCTAGGTGTTGGAGACTGAAATGTGGCCAAATAATGCCAATTTTTAAAAGAGGTGGCAGGAGAGCCATAAAATTACAGGCCATTTAGCTTAATGTATGTTCTGAGTAAATTGCTGGAAAGCATGATTCAAGATCAATTTATCAAGCATGGAAAAGGACAAGCCTCGGTGAAGAAAAATCAATATGGCCTCTGCAAAAGAACAGCATGCTACAATGTAGGATTCTAACAGCGCCATTCTTTTTCCATCCCCCACCATTCATTTTTTTCCCCAAGTGGCCAATATTATCTCTCCACATAACAGATCTCATTGTGGTGTTTGAGGAATTCCCATTTTCCCTTATTTCTTCTTAATTTTTTTTGGCATTTTGCAAACTGAATTTCCAGGAGCCCATTCATATATTCCTATCATGAAAGGTAGTGCTAAATCACTGGCAATACTGAAAATAATATTGATCAGCATTTAGATTTATCATTTTCCATTTGGATGCAGTAATTGTCATAAAGTCCTCATGTTTTCATATAAGGGGATCCTTATCCATCTGTGTGAAGTTGACTAGGCCATCAGGTTTAGCTTAATGGATTAGCTCACAGCAAATAAATGAACAAAAAGAGCAGCAATTAATTAATCAATATTTATTTACAAAGACCTAACAAAATAAAATATCAACAATATTCAATAACTATTAAAAAAAGATTCTACCTTCAAGTCAACAGGAACAGATTTGGCTTTCCCATCTACCAGTGGTTGCCCTAATAGACAGTGTCTCAATTCAGGCCAAAGTAAATAGTTTTCTATGTGGGAAAGCCAGTTTGGTGTAGTGATTAAGGTGCTGTAATGGAAACCAGGAGACTGTGAGTTCTACTCCTGCCTTAGGCATAAAAGCCAGCTAGGTGACCTCGAGCCAGCCACTCTTTGTCTGCTCAACTCACTTCACAGGGTTGTTGTTGTGGAGAAAAAGTGGAGGGGGAAGGAACATTAGGTGTGTTTGCCTCCTTGAGATAAAAATCTAATAAATAAATAAATGATGGTAAAGGAATATCTAAAGATAGTCCTGGGAAAAGGAGAGATTGTGATACAAAATGGATGGGAGAATTTGATGCTTTTTTAATATTTAGATCCCAAATCCCCTGTTGTAGTTTATCCAAAATAATATTTATGATTCAAAGGCATTAATTAAATCAGTTATCCAAAGAGTCTGATCGTCTAAAAGTGGCTTGTGGCCACTTGCTATTACTCACTCTCCTTTCAGAAAAGCCAGAATGTTGACTTCCACTTCTCTGCTATAAAGCAATACTAATCAAATAATAAATGTATAATTCTTGTCTTTATTATTCTAAAATAGTATCTTGGGGAGTGTTTTATAAGCTTCTGCAAAGCTGTGAATTTTGCTATTTTATCACTTTCTTCCCATGCCATAGGTTTGCTTTAAAATTGCTGAAAGATTTTAAGCACAGGAGAAACACCAATTTTAATCTGAAACAATAATGGAGTAGCAAGGGAGCTATAGCTGAAAGTGCATAACCATGTGTCTATCAGAGGTAATTTCAGTTTAATTGCATCTGAAATTGATGACCAGTTAACAAACACAAAGGGCTTATAATGGCTTCATGCAAATATCCATAAAGTTCACTTTATGGACAAGTGTCTAGGAGAGACTTCCAATTTCAGCAACGCAGGCCATTCGGGCTGGTAGATTAGTCTTTTGTGAATAGTGGCACACCAGCAGTCTTCATTTCCAATGCTTCTCCTTTATGTCTGCTTGTAGAATGCCAACTTACAATCAACTTTTCAGAACAAGGACTTTTAGCCCTCTCCAGATTAAATCTTTGATTAGAAAGACTCTGTTCATTGGTTGCAGAGTCATCCCAGCTGCATCTATGCTTGCAAACTAATGCCAGAACTAGTTTTCATATAGTATACAGTAGTCTAGAATACACTATGACTTTCTAGATTACCACTGATATTAATAAAAGTTAGACATTTTTACTAGAGGTGCTTCATATGGCAATCCTTTTTGGTCATACCAAGACCACTGCTGGATATCACCAGAAACATGTAATTTTCTATTTAGCTGTTAGATCAAGAATGAGAGGCTTGTTTGATAATGGGTTCCATTCTAAATTAACTGATTTCTTCAGAAGTGTTCATCTCTTTTGCTAATTTCAAGTTGCATAACTAGTAGTATGCAAAATGGAATACAAGCCACCAGGTCTTAGGATGACAAGTAAGATTTTTTTCCCCAAAGCTTCTTCATAGTTCCCATGGCTTCCTATGATAAGATAATTTGAAATTCCAATCAAATGCTATGCCATTAAACCATTTCAAACAGTGTTTTTCAAAACAAAGTCAACTGATCAATTTCATGAAATATATGAGTGTTTTGTTCATATTAAATAAAATATGTTATCTATTTCATGGATTCCACCTGGTGCAATCAGACCAGCAAAGGCCTATTTGTCCAATCTCATGGTTTTCTCTATTATCTTCTATTTCCTCACTTATATTGATCTTGATTCATGTCTTTTAGTTCCCATATATTCTGCTGTTTCCACAATATGAATATTTCATAATTAAAATATGGGAAGATTTTGTTTCTAACCATCCTGGGAGAATTTCAATTTTGTTGACCAAATGACAGTCTGTCTTCAGTAGATTCAATTCTGATGTTTCATATTTAAACTACCGGATCTGCAAAGCTATCACATCCTAGCCAGTTACCCGTGCTCTCTTTTTCCCAGTTGGATTGCTTTTTGAATATACTCGTAACAAAGAGGGATTATTGTTATTTTGATGACTTGTGACAATTTCAGCAAGACAAGCAACTGAGATGCAGCCATGATAGGTCATGCTTCAGTGACCAGCTGTAATTATGTACTTGTTGAAAACACTATCTGACAACATGCTGAGATACACTAATACTTTGGAAACAATTGTCCTTAAGCAGAGCACTGTGTAAACTGAGGGCAAAATCCTCTCATTTTAAGGCAGCTATGAATGTGAATATAAATGTTCTTGACTGGTAAAAGTGATAAAGGTTAAAAAAAATGAAAATAAAAAGTAGATATGTGCATCTATTTCTCTGTATTTAAATTTCCCAGTTCAATAGTACTATTCAACAGTACTAGCCTTGAAGAGCATTTGGAAATTACAGCTGGTGCAGAATGTGGCAGCATGGGTAATTTGGGGCCCTCAAGAATGGCCCCTGTGACATAGAGCTGCATTGGTTACCAGTCTGCTTTGGGGTGCAATTCAAGGTTTTGGTTATCACATTTAAAGCCCTTCATGGCATGGATCCAGGTTATTTTAGGAACTGTCTCACCCCACTGGGATTGGCCCGTACCACTTGTGCCGGCAAAGGAGGCTCAATTATTCCAGCTGGAGGGTCCAGGAGAAAGGGTCTTCTTTGCTGTTATTCCTGCCCTCTGGAACATCTTGCCCCGCACTATCTTGCCCCGCACTATCTTTTCATGAGAGCCTAAAAATCTGGCTTTGCCAGTTGACTTGAGGCCCCTGTGGGGGAACAGTGCAATGAAGGTGGTTGAGTAATAACAGATCCCATCTCTCCCCCCACTTCCCCCCACCCTCCCCATGTGTTTTGGGTTTTAATGTTTAATGTCTAACTTTGATGTAACTGTAAGCCTCCCAGAATTACTCTATGGCAGATATGTCAAACACAAGGCCCGGGGGCCGGATCCGGCCCATGAAGTGGTTTCATGTGGCCCACGAACCCATCCTGGAAACAGTGAGGGAACGGCCCCCGCTGCCTTGGCCCTGGCCCAGAGACCCTCCTTCTGCCAGAGACCCTCAGATCTGTCCAACTCCTGCCCAGGCCCCCATAGGCACCCTTGATGCGAACGCTGTACAGCTGGCCATGCCCACCCAGTAGGCCATACACATGTACAATTTTGTGGTGGCCATCTATGCTGAAACGCATTCAGTCTTAGCTCCACAAGGCCGTCTGGAAACAGCGAGGGACCAGCCTCTGCTGTGTCAGCCCTGCCCACTGGACGTGTATTACCCTTTGGTCGGGAGCTATCACCCTTTGTGAGGAATGAAGAAATGCACCATTGCCTGGAAGTGGCCAGCACATGGCCGTGCCTACTTCGGACAGGCTAGGGATTGGGCAGCGTTGCGCTTCTCTTCAGATTCATGCCACCTGGCTCAGCCTCTCAGCACTGTGAGGAGAGCACCCCGCTGCCTGCCGAAACTGGGGAGGCTGGGGGCTGGGCAGCATTGCGCAGGTAACATTGACTCTCATTCTGCTCATCGCATCCGCTCCCCCAGAGCCCACCAAGCCGGATATGTGAAGTAGGCGAAGGCCATGTGCTGGCCACTTCCAGGCAATGGTGCATTTCTTCATTCCTCACGAAGGATGACACTTCACCAGCTGTGTTTCTTGCCTGTTTTTCTCCCTCATCTCAAATATTTTCCCACCACTCTTAGGAAGGGAGGGAGGGGAGGGTCTGAGGGAAGTCCTGCCTTAGTCCTTCCCTGCTGCCGTTTCACCATCCCCTTGCCCCCTCCTCCTAGCCCATCTTGGGGTGTCTCCAATCCTATTGCTAAGTAACCTTTGGCTACAAAGCCAGGTCTCCTCACATGGAGAGGGAGTGGGCCTCCCTCTTGATTTTGCCCTCGTATCCATCATGAGCAACCTGGCTAAGAAGAGCAAGCACAGCAGCAGCAACCTTGAGGAATAAGTGCAGCTGGACATCCCCTTGGGGAAGTGGGGCTGGGCTTAGTGCCATGGGTGTTTGAGGACTGGGCTGGGCATTTAACCTCCGTGCCACCGTCCAGCCCCCCCGCCACATGGCCTGAGAGGAACAGTGAGGCTCCTCCAGTGGACCATGCCTTGGCACTTGCCCCAGTCCCATCTCCTTCTGCCAGAGACCCTCAGATCTGCCCCACTTCTGCCCAGGCCCCCAAAGGCACCCTTGACATGAATGATGTATAGCTGGCCATGCCCACCCAGTAGGCCACACACACTCCAGCCACACCCACCCAGTAGGCCGCACCCACCCTGGCCACACCCACCCAGCCCCCTGACGGCAACCGCAATGCTGATGTGGCCCTCAATTAAATTGAGTTTGATACCCCTGCTCTATGGTAACATGGGTGGCCAATAAAATGTACAAATAAATAAAATATACAGTAACAACTATTTTACACAATAGACTTTCCATAAAATATCTTAGTTACCACACTTAAATCCAAGCAGAAAACAGAAATATTTTGGCATAAGCTCACCACATTACAAAATATCAAGTATTGCTTAAATATGAGTTTTATATGTGATAAATAAATTGTCTATGAATGGATGACCCAAGACCTTTGAGTTGATTATATACAAATGGTTTATCCCAAAACCAGAAGACTGAAGGTATGATAATGTCACTCTCTCTATATTATACACTTAAAAATATTTCTTTTGTCAAAATGCCCTGGAATGATGTTATTACAAGATGCTAAAATGCAAAACCCTTTTTAATTTTTGTTAAGAATTCAAAGGAAAACTATTTAGGAAGTTTGATATTAATATAACTTACAGTCATTTAAAGGTGTAATTGAAACACAGACTTGGTTGAAAACATATTACCACTGGCTTTAGTATAGATGGCCAAATGCTTTGTAAATATGGGTTGAACACTAAGAAGCAAGTTTGTAATATGTAGGGGCAAAGTATAGAATATTCAGTTATTATTCTTAAGAATATGATATTATCACTCAGTTACCATGCCCAGCTTTTCTATCTGTAATTCTTTCAGATTCTCTGGTGTTCTTCTAGAACTTTTTTTCTTAAGCAAGCAGCAGAAAAACCTTCTTCTGACCCAAGTGTCTTTAGTATGAACTGGAGAGGGGGAAAACCCACAACAGAAACTATAATATTAACAAAAGGCAAAGCATGGATTAAGGTGGAAGCAGTGGAGGAAAATGCATTTCTCCTTATCCCCGGGAATGTCTAATGAAATGAGCTCTGTTCAGAGTAACATACACATGAATTGAACAAAACTTTATGTGTATGGAAAACCACAATGGGAAATGAATTTATAGAAAAGATATGTAATTGAAAAAGCAAATCTAGTTCCTGTTTCTTAAAGTATAAGAAGCCTAAACCACCTTGATCATTAACAAAAAGGGGGGGAAATCAAGTGCAATGGAAAAAAAGATCTGGGAATTTGATTTAGCAAATGCATAAATAATTAGAATTGCTTGCTAATGATTAGAATAGCTTGCTATTTCATTCTAAAATGGTTATTTGCTGTTGAATCTTCCCCCTAAACTTCAGACATACAAATGTAAAAGGATTTTTGAAAGGATTATCAGTGTAACAGAAAATATCTTAATCAGTTCAGAAATTAGTTTCAACAATTAACACTCTTCTCTTGTCGATCAGAAGGTCGGCAGTTTGGCGGGTCGAATCCCGAGTGCCGCATAACAGAGTGAGCACCTGTTACTCGTCCCAGCTTCTGCCAACCTAGCAGTTCGAAAGCACGTAAAAATGCAACTAGAAAAATAGGGACCACTGCGGTGGGAAGGTAACAGTGTTCCGTGCCCCTTTGGCATCTAGTCATGCCGGCCACATGACCACGGAGACGTCCTCGGACAAGCGCTGGCTCTTCGGCTTTGAAACGGAGATGAGCACCGGCCCCTAGAGTCGGAAACGACTAGCACGCATGTGCGGGGAAACCTTTACCTTTACTACCATTTGAAGATTGTATCTCTTACAAGAATCAGGATCCCTGTGCAAAATTATACTGGCATCATGCAATTAAAACAGTACATCTATGTGGTTGGTAAGTTGGTGATCAAAATGTGTTTACTGTGATATTCTAGTCACACAAAAGGTGTGACTTGTGCCCCCTGCCTCTGAGATGATAAGCTGTCTCAGTGATTGTAGAGAGTTCACTTAATCGTGAACTGGGTCCTTCAAAGTATCGTGTGTTTTGGCTGAATGTATGCCCATGTAAAAGACTTATTTTTAGGAATAAAGCTTCAGCATGATCCCAGCAGATAATTCATTTTTGTCTATCAGAACTACCCCTATAGTGATTTCTGTGTCAGCCACTTTACTGTACATACATAATGAAATGTCTAACATGTAAGAAATTTTACAACTACCACAGAACAGGCTGCAATGCAAAATGAAATATGGATGCTAATTTTAAAAAGCAAACAGTCCAAGGATTTAATGTTTGAAGACAAAAACAATATTAACATAGGTTCCCAAAACAAATCCAATTATGACCAGTTTTCCAAAGTTTGTCAATACAGTACGCATGAACATCATGGATAAGCAAAACTTGTACAACACATTGCTATATAACGAAATGAAACTGGTTATAAAATATAGTTCATAAATTATCCAGAAGATAGAGATATTAGGTTTCCAAAAACCCATTACTGGTCATTTTGGCCTGACTCAGTCACATTGAGATAGCAGGTATTCTTTTTAGCTTTTATCTTTCAGGAGTTGAACACTTACTTTTTCTCCAAGGACATAAACATACTCTATTAACCAGTCATCTAAAACTTCTCCATGTACCTTCTATGAGATCATGCAATGGATACCTTGATGGATCATTATCTTGGAAGATTTTGTTGGATTTATGCTTGGCAGCAATGAAAAATGCCTTGTACATCCTGACTGGTAAATTGGTATGAATTAGCTATCTAACAATTAGTATAATGTTCAGATTATTTAAAAGTGAGATAAATCATGAACACTCCAGAAGTCTAGAAGATCCATAAGAATACCAGCAGAGCATCAGATGAATGTCAAGAAACCAAGTTATTTAAATAGAAGGTGGATAGTACTTTATCTATTCTCACAATTAACTAGTTAGTGCTATATTGTTTAAACAGTGTACCTGAAAGACAAGTCATATAGATGATTTACAGCACATTAATCAATCATTTTGCCTGAAGGGCTGTTTGACTAGAATCAATGTTATACAATTTACACAGTGGGATATTATTTATAGGATCACATTCTGCAAGAAAAGTCTTTATTTTAATTGACTCTTGATCTATTCCTGGGCCCAATTCATAGCACTGGCTTAGTGTCTATGTGCTTGAGCATACATCTCTTGTTTAAGACAGATTTTAAACTACATAAATAAAAAAATTAATAAAAACAATCTTGATTCTATGTAAGAATATCTAAAATAAATGAATAGAAACAACTTTGTTTCTATGCAAGAATATCTGTACTTCAGGATGCCGTGGGAAAGGACAGACCTATAATTGTGAATACGACAATACACCTTTGCATCACCCATATATAGCACGAAGAATCTCCAAAAAGTAGGAGTAAGTTATAACTAACTAATTTATTTGAACTAATCTGATAAAATAGAACATAGAATAACAGAGCTGGAAGGGACCCTGAAGGTAGTCCTCAACGTACAACAGTTCATTTAATGACCGTTCCAAATTACAACAGCACTGAAAAAAGTGACTTATGACTGTTTTGCACACATACGACCATTGCAAGCGTCCCCATAATCACTTGATCAAAAATCAGACACTTGGCAACTGACTCATATTTATGAGATTATATGTGATCATATTGTGTGTCCTTCTGACAAGTCAGTGGGGAAGCCAGATTCATTTAACAACCATACTACTAATTTAACAACTGCAGTGATTCATTTAACAACTTTGGCAGAAAAGATTGTAACATGGGGCAAAACTCACTTAACAAATGTCTCACTTAGTATCATAAATTTTTGGGCTCAATTTAGGTCATAAGTCGAGGACTACCTGTACACTGGAGAAATTATCCTGCATAACTTTGATGTTAGTTCCAAATAAATCATTACCAAAATTAACTTTTCTGTGTTTAATAATTTTGGAATTCCAATTTCTTAAGATGTGGTAATTTGAGCCTGTTTTCCAATGCAGACTTGCAAATCAGGACTCATGATTTTTGTTAACTTAGGCACTTATTTCCCTTATATCCACAGTGTTCTTTTTCCACTATCACATTAAAGTGGCATATGTCATCAGAAAAGGAGATGATTTACTGAAAGTTGTGTGTCATTTTTCAGACAATGTGATGGCATCCATAAAAAATAAAAGTGAGTAGACTGATAGTTTCTTCCATGAGATGTATATAAAATTATGTCCGTGAAGGTCAGACTAAATTTTGAGGAAGTAAAATATGTTGCCAGCCATATCTTATGAACTTATTTTGAAATCTTACATGATTATTATGTGCTGCACTTTGTCCAGAACTACAGCTTCAATAATTTCATTATCTGTTTCATGCTAAAAAAAAACAAAAAAACACAGAACCGAACAAACAACATAGTTATAGAGCTATTTTAGGGGAGCCTGTCATTCTACTAAATTTAAATAGAAGGCTGTTTATTTGCAAAAGATGTGCTTCATTAAGAGTATATACTTAAGAAATTTGTGTAGAAAAAAATGTGTAAATGGTTCTTTTATCCAGATATATTATGCTCTGATTTTTGTGGAAATTGTATTGATTAAAAAATGAGGTTTGCTAACTTAAGGTAAAGGTAAAGGTTCCCCTGCACATGTGTACTAGTCGTTTCTGACTCTAGGGGCTGGTGCTCATCTCCGTTTCAAAGCCGAAGAGCCAGCGCTTGTCCGAGGACGTCTCCGTGGTCATGTGGCCGGCATGACTAGACGCCAAAGGCACACGGAGTGCTGTTACCTTCCCACCGTAGTGTTCCCTATTTTTCTACTTGCATTTTTACGTGCTTTCAAACTGCTAGGTTGGCAGAAGCTGGGACGAGTAACAGGTGCTCACTCTGTTATGCGGCACTCGGGATTCGACCCGCCAAACTGCCGACCATCTGATCGACAAGCTCAGCATCCTAACCCACTTAGTGTCCTTTAAAAGGGCAACCTCACATCCTTTCCTTATTCAGGCTCTTATACAAAGAGCAGTCTACTTATTAGTTTCTTGGTCTTTTATTCTACTTCCATAGAGCTGCCTTCAATTCACTGTACCTTCCCTGAAGTCCAAAATTATATTAAAAGAAAATGAATTCCACCCCACCATGCCAAAACTGGGAAAATTGTTGAGAAAGAAACATTTATTATAATAAAGGATACTTGTATAATCTTTTTACTTCATAGGAGATGGGAGACTTTATTATAAAGAATTCTGAAACACTTGGATTTCATCTTGTCTGGACAAAACTGAATGATAGAATGAACAGAAAAATAGCATATGGTGAACCCTATTGTGCCATAATTGCCATTCCACAAACCTATGTAGTTTCACTACTGTTTGCCTTAATGTTTGCCAGAATATAATGTAAACAATTGCTTTCTAACTAATCTTCAATAGATGAGAAAGTTCATGTCTCCTTTTGAAACAAGTTAAATCAGGGTCTAGTTCTCCAGACACTGCTGAAATACTATCAGCATTAGCCAGGTTGAGTGGAACTGCTTGAGCTTGTAATTCAGCAATGTAGGTAAGTTCAAGGATTTCCCATGTCTTGGAAAAATCTGCATAAGACTTTTTTTTAAAGATGACCTATATTCTCTAAGCCTTTTCTCTTTAGTCCAACTTTTTTTACTTCATGTAATGTTTTGTTAGGGACGCGGTGGCTCAGTGGGTTAGGATGCTGAGCTTGTCGATCAGATGGTTGGCAGTTTGGTGGGTCGAATCCCGAGTGCCGCATAACAGAGTGAGCGCCTGTTACTCATCCCATCTTCTGCCAACCTAGCAGTTTGAAAGCACGTAAAAATGCAAGTAGAAAAATAGGGACCACTATGCTGGGAAGGTAACAGCGTTCCATGTGCCTTTGGCATGTAGTCATGCCGGCCACATGACCACGGAGATGTCCTCGTACAAGCGCTGGCTCTTCGGCTTTGAAACGGAGATGAGCACCGGCCCTTAGAGTTAGAAACGACTAGCACGCATGTGCGGGGGAACCTTTACCTTTACCTTAATGTTTTGTTAAGAAGTATGATATTTAGACATCCACATGGGCTGCTTATTTACTGCCTTGCCTTAATCAAAACTGATCCTTGGAGGGATCTTAAAATGAAAGAATATATTTGCTGTTGATTAGAACACATTTGTCCAGGAGAAATTGCACTTTGAAAAACTATTAGCAATAATAGTAGTAGTATAGAGGGTTAGAGAACTCTCTGGGCAGTTTACAGTGTCAGCAGTTTGTCCCCAACAATCTGGGTCCTCATTTTACCAATCTCAGAAGGATGGAAGACTGAATCAACCTTGAGCCCAGTCAGGATCAAATTCCAGGTTGTGGGCAGAATTTGCCTGCAATACTGCATTCTAACTACTGTGCCCCCAGAGCTTTAATAGGATAACAAAAGCTATTGAAAGCAAATATTTAATGGCTGTAGAGTTTCTTACCTGGAAAGAAAGCTTCTCCCTACCCCAATTACTATGAAGGCTACATTATGTACAGCTATGACAAAAAAGATCATCAAGAAAAACAGGGAACATCAATTTATCTCCAGTGATGGTGGCCTTTTGGGCTTGGTGTGTCAAAAATTTGGAAAATGGCTAACATGATTCAGCTGGCACTGTTAAACCTTCCCCTCCCCCAACAAAAGAGAAACATATTCTTTACATATTCATTTATTTTGTAAACAAAATACAGTCCAGTAGTGCGTGGTGCTATGTATTATATAAGGAAATGTTAAATAATTACAAAAATGAAGTTTGAGTAAAGCAAACTCATTTTTGTAAAGTCTGGAGGCTGAGTGCAAGCACAGCCCTCTTGTGCATTTTCCAGAAGATCCCAGGTGTTTTGAGAGCACAACCCATTCTTGCATGGCCTCTGCAGCCTACGAAAATTACACAAATTATCAGGTTTGGCAAACATTGGCATGTCACCCAAACATTGTGGTGTGCCACCTTTGACGCACATATCATAGGTTCACCATCACTGGTTTATCTTTTGGTGCAACTAGAGCAGATTTATTTACTTTGTTATTTGTTAAATTTATTTGCTGCCCACCTGACTGTAGAGCTACCTGGATGGCTTGCAACAATGAAACGGGGAAAAGTGATAAAAAATGTAAACATAACAATAACAAAGGAATAGATAGGATTGAATCAATATCCTGGAACTTAAAAGAATTATTGAAGCTCTTTTTAAAACAGAAATGGGAAAGAAAAGGTACTGCACAGGTCCTGTCATTAAGGGAACAATTTCTACATTTCATTGGAAGGAAACATGATGATGTATGTGCTAACTTTCTATTCATTCAATGGGCAAGGAGAAGAGAGATTTTATATATTTATCTGCATTTATTTATTTATTATTTCTATACATCTTAAAGGCATATATAAAGATGGTCTTAAAGGAAGATATAAGAGATGGTCACCAATGAAACATTATGAGATCTGTTTTTTCTATAAGAACAAACTGAGTTAATAAAATTGAACTATAATATTTCAGTGGCTCTCACAGCAAAACTCTTTGAATGCTTTGAACACATACTTACATTAAGAGGCTACATTAGGATGGTTAAAATGAAAAATAATGGATAGGGGTATAATACTTAAAAATTCTTTTCTAGTCTTATTTAAGACAAGAACCATAATGCCAAAATAGAAAATATACCTAGAAGGTTTGGAAAAGAGAAAGAAAAAAAAACCCCTTCCCATTCTAGGTGAAAGGTGTTGAGAGACTGTTAAGCCGAAGAAATATTTAACACCATGAAAAAAAAACCCGCAGTGAGCAGATAAGGTGTTGTGTATGCCTATATGAGAGAACACAGTATCACTATACTGATAAACTTTAAAATATGATTTACTCTAGGAAGGAAGAAGACTCAAACATCAAAGCTTCAGATAAAATATTGTGTCAAAAACCCATGAAGCTTTAAGACTCAAAGCATTTTTCCCAAGTTGGAAAAAAAAATTCTTTTGACACCACTGACTGAAACAGATTAGACTTTTTTTTAATACATTTTAAAAACCTCGACCAGCCTTTTCTTCCTAAAATTACTATTGGGGAAAAAAACAATGGATGTTTGCCCACCTGCCTCTTCTCTTTTTTTTTGTGGTCTTCCTCTCTGGCCTCTACAAACGTATCTAGTGACTAGTGTGAGTATACAGTATTCCTAAGTTAATTATGTCAAAGATTTTCCACAGATTCATGTAAAACAGGGGTGTCAAACTCTCAACGTCACGTGACATGTCGTGATGTATTGTGACTTTTCCCCCATTGCCGGCATTTTTTTTTTAAATTCCATTTATATCCCGCCCTTCTCCGAAGACTCAGGGCGGCTTACAAGCTTAGCAGTAGCCTTCATTCTATGTATATGCCTGCTTATTAGGGCTTTCACACACACACCCCAAGCGGCATTATTACAAAGTCAGCTTAATTGCCCCCAACAATCTGGGTCTTCATTTTACCTACCTCGGAAGGATGGAAGGCTGAGTCAACCTTGAGCCTGGTGGGATGCGAACCTGCACTAATTGCAGGCAGCTGGTGTTACTTAAGGAGGCATTAGCCCACTGCTCCACCAAGGCTCTTTGTATGGGGTGGGCACGGTTTTGGCATGACACATCTGGCCTGTGGGCCAGCAGTTTGATATCCCTGATGTAAAAAGTCTCGGAAAAGCATTGAGGCAAGGCATCTGTGATTCTGCCCTGCTCTTTAGATAAAGTGATTAAGCTAGAAGGGTGTGACTGTGGGACTGAGAATGTTTTTTTTAAAGAGCTGAGTCTTCTAACCAAGAATTGCAGGCAATATTTGATTTGAGGTTTGAAAGAGATCTGATATTCTGAAACTACCGCAAGACTTCCTAGCAATTGTGCAGAGCGTGTGTCTTTTCTGTTTCAACATTAAAGCCATTTCTCAAATGGCACTTGCTTTCTGAGCAGTCACTGAAACACTGGCCTTGACTATAATGAGACCTAGTTTTGAGCCGTTCAGCCAAGAGTGAGGTTTTCTGCAAATGAGTAGAACAAAAGTAAAGCCAGCTCTTTCTGTGAATATCTTGATTGTTAAAATCAGCGGAATAACCTATTGGTTATTTTACAAAAGAGAACAGTAGGAATCAGAAATAATGACAATATTGTTCTCTTGTTTCAATAATAAAAGGAAGTTTCCACTTCCCCCAGGCCTGATACAGAAAGGGTATTTTGCTAGAAAGAAAGAATAATATGAAATATGCCTAGAAGAAAAAGAAAAGAAAGAATGTTCCAAGTTCATCCAATTGTAAAAAAAAAGTCTTATTAATATGGATTTTATTAATTTTACTGCTAAGCTTGTAAGCCGCCCTGAGTCTTCGGAGAAGGGCGGGATATAAATGGAATTAAAATAAAAATAAAATAAATTAATTTATGAAATACTGAATTTTTATTTCCAGAGTAAAAACATAGTTTAGTGATATGGAAAGAAGTTGTCAAAGCTTCTATTAACATGCAGAGGATCTTAATTGGATAAGAACATTTGGAAGGACAGATATGTCCATACATGTATTTACGAAGGAAAGGAACATGTTTTTGTGATAAAGGATGGTTGTTCCACTTGGATACATTTGATGTATGTTCCATAATAAACTCTATTGTGCTAAAAAGAAAATATTTCATGTAACTTTTCTCTCATTATGGTATCTTATTTGCTTCTTTGTTAACATCATTAATTTCAGACATCTTTTTATCGAATTAGAAATGCTTCTAAAATCTTTTGAAGGAGGAGTTGAAATTCCACGTTCTTTAAAATGCTAAGCTTATCACTACATTCTGGCAAGTCAAGCATAATGTAATTAAAGAGTGGTTTTCCAGAGTTTTTAATGATTGGTAATGTCAACCTCAGGCTGATTTCTGCTGGTCCTCAATAAACTATCCTATTCCTTGGCAGCAAATGACTCCTTATTCACTTTTTCAACACTTAAAAAGTGTATCTCTAATATGCTTGGTGCTAATTATTCTTCAAGTAATAAAATATTCTCTGTGCTGCATATATATTCATGCATACAGAAGTACAAAGTACAACTTTTCAACATAGGTCAGAAAGTTGAACTCAACAAGAAAAGATACATACTACTTTTATCGCTAGGAGGGACGCGGTGGCTCAGTGGGTTAGGACACTGAGCTTGTCGATCAGAAGGTCAGCAGTTTGGCGGGTCGAATCCCGAGTGCCGCGTAGCAGAGTGAGCGCCTGTTACTCGTCCCAGCTTCTGCCAACCTAGCAGTTCAAAAGCATGTAAAAATGCAAGTAGAAAAATAGGGACCTCTACGGTGGGAAGGTAACAGCGTTCCGTGCGCCTTTGGTGTTTAGTCATGCCGACCACATGACCACGGAGGCGTCCTCGGACAAACGCTGGCTCTTCGGCCATGAAACGGAGATGAGCACCGGCCCCTAGAGTCGGAAACGACTAGCACGCATGTGCGGGGGAACCTTTACCTTTACCTTTTTTACTTTTATCACTACATGAGTGAAGCCAGCTTAAGTACCCATTTCAAGAGAAAGTTTGGGAAAACACTGAATAAATGAATACATAAACTATTTACTGTGGTCTCTTTCCCGCCATTCAGGATTCTAGATGTTATTATATCACAGCAGCATCCATATTTCAAATAATATATAAGATTGTGTCTGTATATAATATATAGCACATATGAAACATGTAATTTATTATAGACGAAGATATAGTAACAATATTTTTTCTTCAATATCACTCATAAAAGAAGGAAAAACACAAGGGCTTTTTAAAAAAAACATTAAAGAGAAAAATGTTAACACTGAAACACTGGCACACCATGGTTTTAGAAATGCTACACTATGTTTTTCTCTTTAAAACTTTACATGAATGTCTAAGTAGGGCCATCAGTTTTTAATTGCTCGTATATACGCTTGTGTGTTACCAAAAACCTTGGCTCTTTCTTGAATGCAATAAAAATCATTTGATGAACTTCCGCAGAAACACCTAGGAGGCCCAGAAAAAATAAGGAACAGCAGTAAATAAATAAATAGATAAATAGATAAATAAATAAATAAATAAATAAATAAACCTTTATTGTCAAAGTACAACATGTGTACATTGAGATTAGCTGAGCCTTCCCCCCCCCCCGTGCTCTCTCGCTCCAACACACAGTGACAACAAACCCTCCATCCCACCACACTATGTGAACCAACTACACCACACACCGGCCTCCCAAGTCAATTCTGCATAAGATTATGTCCCATTTAAAAGCCTAACAGCCCACGGATAAAAGCTATTTTTCAGCCTGTTGGTACGGCTGGCTATATTCCTATATCTCCTACCGGATGGTAGGAGAGTAAAGAGATACCGTCCAGGGTGTGAGTCATCCCTGAGAATCTTCCTCACTGTTCCAGGGCAACGAGCCCTGGAGATGTCATCCAGTGGTGTCAGGGAACAGCCCACAATGTCTTGTGCTGTGCTCACTACCCTCAGTAATACTTTCCTATCCACGGCTGTCAGACTATCATACCAAACCACAATACCATACGAGAGGACGCTCTCTATAGTAGACCGGTAAAAGAGGGTCATTAGCCGTTGTTCTACCCTGTTCTTCCGCAAGACCCTAAGAAAGTGAAGCCTCTGTTTTGCCTTTCTAGCCACCAGTAGTATTTTGCCTTGAAATCTCTGGGCTATACATCTCTTTAATTTCTAATCTTATACACTTTGAGTATTATCCTCTCATTTAAAATAAATAAATAAATAAAAGGCACTGGGCAAACAACAACAGAATTTAAAATTATATGCAGCTCGTAGGTGTTTGTGGTTAAATTTAATCAAATGAGTCATTCATCCACTGATTAATATCAAATGCGGTGACAAAGATGGTGCAGATAACATCATCTTTGCACGATGAGGCAGTTCTGATATTTCAGTATTTTCTGTCTTTGATTAGTGGGAGGATTCGTCATTCATCATCAAGTGAGGATAGCCTTTTATATATTTGTTAGATTAACATGTTCTCAGATGACATATTCCAGAAGAAACATTTGCCTTAAACTGCTCCCTGTTCCCCACAGCATTTGCACATTATCGGAAAGAATTGTTATGAAATTGCATCACAAATTGTTGTATCAGGTAAGTTATCCAATGTAGATCACAAAACAGCATATCTTTTTTCTTCAGTCAAGGGGAAGGGTTTTTTTGGAAGTCAGATGTATCTGCATTACTTTAAATAGATGTGTCAACCTCATTTCCCTAGCATTTTATAAACCCAGTAATACTGTATATTTTACCTCTCAGAGCTTGCAGATTTCACCAAATAATGAGGAGGTAGCAGTCCTATTTGGGCTTTTCCATGATATGATGGGTGTAGATACAAAAGTAGGGCAGAAGTTGGACCCATGCTTGCATTTGTGGTTCTGCCAGCCACAACATTTAAATCTTACATCTTCCTATATATGTAGACTTTATCTTTCCATCACAAAACATGGAATACAGCAAAGTCGTCAATCATGTGTGCATGGACTGAGCAGATTCTCTTCTCTAGGTATGCTACATCTACTCTATAAATGATGGGTTTGATGGGACTGTATCACGGTGTAGAGCCATCAGTGTAATTCAACTTAATGTGATTATTAGTCACCAAAAGGGAGAAAATCTGAACAGGGTTTGTTTATTCTATAATTCTATAGTCACAAATCTTTCATTTTGTCAAAATTAGACAGGCATACATTAGTAGCCTAATACTGAGTGATGAGGTCTGATAGTTGACCCAAGGAATGACCGAGCAGTTGCATTTTACCTGTGTCTTAAATATCCCCATTGCTTTCTGACAAAATGCAGTTCATTGGTGAGAAGAGTAAAGTCCTGCACTTAGGAAAAACCAAAGGCATTTTATAAACCCAAGAATAGATAGTATCTCGCTCAACCATAGTAACTGTGAGAGAGATCTAGGTGTCGTTGTGGACCACCACTTAGGTAGGAGCCAGCAATGTGCCACAACTGCAACTGTAATGCTGGGAATACTGCATACAGTTCTGGTCACCACAATACAAAAAAGATGTGGAGACCCAAGAGAGTGTGCAGATAACAGCAACAAATATGATAAATGTTCTGGAAGCTAAATTGTATTAGGAATGGTTGAGGGAGCTAATTATCTCTAACCTATCGAAGAAAAGAAATGGGGGGGACATGATAACTATCTTCCAGTACTTGAGGGGCTGTCACAGAGAAGAGGGGGTTCACTTATTCTCCAGAGGCAGGAAAAGAAGTAATGGGTGGAAGCTTGTAAAAGATAAATCCAACCTAGATTTAAAGATGAAGAAAAGTTCTAGAAGTAAGGGGAATTTTTATGACAGTGAGAACAATTAATCAATTGAATAGCTTGCCTTCTGGAATTATGGGTGCCTCATCATTGGACACGGTATCTCAGTGGGTTAGGACACTGAGCTTGTTGATCAGAAGGTCGGCAGTTTGGCGGGTCGAATCCCGAGTGCCGTGTAACAGAGTGAGTGCCTGTTACTCATCCCAGCTTCTGCCAACCTAGCAGTTTGAAAGCACGTAAAAATGCAAGCAGAAAAATAGGGACCACTACGGTGGGAAGGTAACAGCGTTCCGTGTGCCTTTGGCGTCTAGTCATGCCGGCCACATGACCACGGAGATGTCCTCGGACAAGCGCTGGCTCTTCGGCTTTGAAACAGAGATGAGCACCGGCCCCTAGAGTTGGAAACGACTAGCACGCATGTGCGGGGGAACCTTTACCTTTACCTTTTTACATCATTGGTGGTTTTCCAAAATAGACTAAACAATAATTTGACCTGGCATAAAATCTCCTGCCTTGGGCAGGGTGTTAGACTAGAAGACCTCTGAGTCTCTTCCAACCCTATGCTTATATATTGTATGTTCTATTTCTCTTGCTGATGACACTAAATTCAACAATCGGAACAATATAAATGAAAGCCATAGTTTTCTTTTATTTCATAATATATGGAAGGAGGAGATGTGAAGTTTACAAGATAGAATTGAAGGCTTTAGAAAGTTGTCCAAAGTAATATGTATTCTTATCTCCTCATAATATGCTAGATGAGCAATACACGTCTATAGGCATTATCATGGGTGCCATTACAGGAAAAGCTGAAGATAACTAAATAAAATTTACAAATTCAAAATCTAGGAGATTTTTTTTTTTACCAAATTCTGGTGGAAAGAACTTTTATTTCCCCCCACTTTTCTCTGTCTCTTTTCAAATAAAGATAGGTTTAAAATCAACATCATTCAGACACAATTTTCCCATATAAAGTCACTGGTATACAAAGTTACATTCCCTTTGGAAAGCAAGGTGGCTGTTTTATTAAACTCATCTGTTTCAGCTGCCGGTATGGTGAGTTTCTCAGTAATCACAAAAGACTAAATTGTCTGAAGGAGATTTAAAGGTGAAAAAAGTTCTGTTTACAGTTTTGTGTATTTTAGAGAATAGCAATTAAAAATGAAAATCATAGAAGAGTTGGTCAAGCTAATTCACATTTTCTCATTCCAGATGTAGCAGCTTGAGATGTAGCAAATTTTAGTCTGGAAATACCTTTTCAGATTAGCAAATTTAATTAAAAAGTATAAACATTTGTGGCCTATTACAAAATGGCAGCTACTGTGTAGATCTGGAAAATGTTCCAGATTTTGATGGATGTATTAGCCAACAACAACATATGGAGTAATATAAAAAACAATATTCTGATGAATGTGGTTAAAAGCCCATGCAGCAATATTATCACTGCATGATATTAGGTTTACCCTCCAGGCTTACAGGAAAATTTTTTATTACTGCCCGATTTATTCAGAGATTAATTAGTCAAATATAGGATTATGTTTTGGGAAATAGCCAAAAGGGTTGGTCTTCAAGCAATGTTATTTTTCCCCAATAGACGTTTACATGTGCTTACACGTACATATTGGGTTTTTTCCTAGAGTATATCATATATTTTCAGTTATGATGACTTGAATCTGAACAAATAATGATATTTTCTGTATTCTTGAAGAGAAATACTAGAATGAAGTAAGAAACAGATATAGATAGATAGATAGATAGATAGATAGATAGATAGATAGATAGATAGATGATAGATGATAGATGATAGATGATAGATAGATAGATCATGCAATATCTATTAACTTTCTAAATCCTGCCAGTTAATGTGAATAATTTTGAGCTAATGGTAATTTGGTATATAGCAGCCTAGAAGAAATATAAGTAGACATATTTTAATGAAAGTCAACCTGAGTAAATGAGTCTTATAGGCACACATATTTTCCTCATGGTAACTCAGCTTAATACTATACTTAAGGCCCTTCTTCTCTCCCTCCCTTCCTCCCTCCCTCCCTTCCACAATTCTACAAGATGATAACTGTGAAACCAAAAACACAGTTATGACAGCCAGAAAGGGGAACATTTTGCAATCACTCAGGCAGAATTAAAGAATGAAACAGAAGAAGCATTTATGTCAGTGAAAAAAAAGACCATCATCTGATGACCTTTAACATACAGTTTATAACAGAGACATGAATAAATATATTTCACTTTTTTCCTTTTCAGATTATTTACACATCCATGATAAATGAGTATATGTATAAACCAATTCTGTTTAATGACACTGGAACTAACATTTATCTTGGATTTCATTGCAGTACTTGAATTAAAAGCCCATTGGTTTAAAGGAGTGTACAAATCTCTCAAGGGTATCAAAGAAGAAGAAATGCCATAGGTTAGGTGCTGTTCCTTTGCTTTCTCTGGCAAACTTAAGACTGAGAATTAAATCGAGCCAATATATATATATATATATTTCCCTTTTCCGTACTTATATTCTGAATTTTTCCCCATCAGATTGAAGAATGTAAAGTAATCAGATGTTTATAATAAAGTCATATGTGTGTGTGTGTGTGTGTGTATATATATATATATATATATATTTGTTTTCTGAGGTTTTCGCGGGTGCCTGTATGTGGATCCTTGGTTTTTCGGGTTTTTCCCCGCGTAGAATTAAAGGTGTAGGCGCAACGTTTCGATGGAATCCCATCCATCATCATCAGGCTTCTGTTTCCTTCTTCTGGGAGAAGCATGTGGCTGTTTGTTCCTCTTTTTTAAACTGCCAGAGGGGGTGTGTTCTGTGGAGGTGTGCTCTGATTGGGTAGGGGACCAAGTGTGTTCTGATTGGGTGGGAGTGTGTTTTGAATGGTGGGGGTGTTCTGATTGGGTGGGGGTGTGTTCTGAGTGGATGGCCTGGTCTCAGCTGCCAGCTCCAGACCTGAGCTGGTGAGTTGTGCTGCTTTTGTTCGGCTTCGTGTTTGTGGTGGTGCCATGTTTTTATAGTGGGTGTCAGTTTGCTTATTGTGTGGTTTGGAGGGGTTTAAAGTGGCTGATGTTGCAGCTGTAGTTAGGTTTCTGTTTTGTGGTTGTGTGTCTTTATCGTTGTGGGTTCGGATTTGCTTTTTGAATGGTTGTGTGGTGGTGATGTCATGTGATGTTATCATGAGTTTGGGTCTGGTATCATTCTTGGTGGTTGGGCTTCGTCTGTCAATCAAGGCGGGTTTCCAAATGGCTGGTAGACGAGAGGTATCATCTCGTTTATTCATGCTGTGGGGGCGTTTTTCTATCTCAATGGCTTCTCTGATTATTCTGTTGTTAAAATGTTCAATTTTGGCAATAGTTTTGGTTTTTTTAAAATCAATTTCATGTCCCGTGGCTTCAAAGTGTTGGACCAGGGATGAAGTTTGTTCTCCCTTTCTGAGTGAGTTTTTGTGCTCTTCAATGCGTGCACTTATTCTTCTGTTGGTCTGTCCGATGTATGTGGTGGGGCAGGTGGTGCATGGGATTTCGTATACTCCTTGGTTTTCTAACCCAATTATGTCCTTGGGGTTTCTTAGGATGGTGGATATTTTTCTGTCTGTGTAGAATGCTGTTTTGATGTTGTGTTTTTGGAGGACCTTGCTGATTCTGTCTGTGGTCCCTTTTAAGTATGGGAGGAGGGCTTTGCCATTTTCTTGTTCTCTGTCTTGGGTTTTTGTGGGTGTCTCTCTTCGGATTAAGTTGGTAATCGTATTTCTTTGGAATCCATTGGCTGTTAGTACATTAGTGAGAGTGTGTAGTTCGGTTTTTAGGTGTTGTTCGTCAGCTAGGTGTTTTGTTCTGGAGATGAGTGTCTTGGCTACGGAGTTGATCTGTGCTGGGTGGTGGTGTGAGAGTGCGTTCAGATAGCGGTTTGTGTGTGTTTTTTTATGGTAGATAGTGTGTCCTAGGGAGCCGTTGGATTTCTTGTAGACTAAGACATCAAGGAAGGGAAGTTGATTGTTAGCTTCTGTTTCCATGGTGAATTGTATTTTGGGGTGTAGGCTATTGAGGTGTATGAGGAAGTCATCCAGTTTTTCTTTGCCGTGTGGCCAGATTACGAAGGTGTCATCTACGTATCTGAGCCAGAGTTTGGGTTTGTGGTTGGATTTTTCTAGAGCGAGGGTTTCAAAGTGTTCCATGTAGAGGTTTGCGATGACAGGTGAGAGGGGTGATCCCATGGGTGCTCCTTCCATTTGTTTGTATCTTTGTCCATTGTAGATGAAGTATGTGTTAGATAGGCAGTGGTTGGTCAGATCTAGGATGTGTTTTGGGGGGTTGTATTTATTTAGGATAGCTGTCAAGGCTTCTTTGATTGGCACTTGGGTGAAGAGGGATACGACATCGAAGCTCACAAGTAGGTCCCAGGGCTGTAAGTTTAGTTTACTTATGATCTCTATGAATTGGAATGAATCTTGTACGTGTGAGGTGATGGAATTTGCGTAAGGCTGTAGTTGTTTGGCAAGAAATTTGGCTAGATTTTGTAGAGGTGAGCCTATGGAGCTGACTATGGGTCTGAGTGGAGTTCCTTCTTTGTGTATCTTGGGCAGACCATAGAGCTTAGGACATCTGGATGATTTTTCTCTGGGAATGATTGTTTTCTGGATCTCTTCACTGATGGGGGTGGCTTTTATTTTTGATTTTGTGGTTTTTTCCAGGTAGGTGGTGGGATCTGTCTTGAGGAGTTTGTATGTGGAGTCTCGGAGTAGGTTGGATAATTTGGTATGGTAGTCAGATGAGTTCATTACCACCGTGGCGTTGCCTTTGTCTGCTGGCAGAATGATTATGCTGGTGTCATTTTTTTGGGTTAAGTAGTGCTGTCTGTTCCTCTTTGGGTAAGTTGCTTTTGGGTGGTTTGCTGGTGCAGAGGATGTTGGTCACTTCGAGTCTGATTTTGTTGGCGTCATCAGGGTTGATTTTGGTCAGGCTGGATTCGACTCCGCATATAATGGTTTCCGTGGGAATGTGTTTGGGAGCGACTGCAAAATTAAATCCTTTAGACAGGACGTTGGTTTCGGCTTTGGTGAGAATCCTATCTGAGATGTTGTGCACAGTTTGTTTCATGTGTTGCTGTGGGAGAGGAGGGGTTTGTTTCTGGCGTTCCTTTAGTCTTCGGAGTTTATTGGTGTGTGTGTCTGTTTTGTAGGCAGTCTCTGTTTCAGCTCTCCAGACAGCAATTTGTTTGAATTTGTCCCAAAGTGTGGGGTGGATCTTGTTGCTGAGTTTGAGGTGAAGTGTGAGGAGGTCTCTGTTGATTCGGTCCAGGAGGAATCTTTTTGTGTGGAGTTCGTTTCTGATTAGGGCCAGTTCAGTTCTTATCAGGATGCGTTTGATGGCTGCAGAGTTGGAGTGGAATTTCAATTGGAAGGATGTGGGGATTAAATTTTGATCTCGGCAGTTGCGTAGGAATGTGAGGTCACACAGAATGGAAGCTCTTCGTACTTCGAGTTTTTCGTAGGTCCTAGTTAGCTGGTGGATTTCCTCCCCGTAGAGGTAAGATATTTGTTTTCTGAGGTTTTCGCGGGTGCCTGTATGTGGATCCTTGGTTTTTCGGGTTTTTCCCCGCGTAGAATTAAAGGTGTAGGCGCAACGTTTCGATGGAATCCCATCCATCATCATCAGGCTTCTGTTTCCTTCTTCTGGGAGAAGCATGTGGCTGTTTGTTCCTCTTTTTTAAACTGCCAGAGGGGGTGTGTTCTGTGGAGGTGTGCTCTGATTGGGTAGGGGACCAAGTGTGTTCTGATTGGGTGGGAGTGTGTTTTGAATGGTGGGGGTGTTCTGATTGGGTGGGGGTGTGTTCTGAGTGGATGGCCTGGTCTCAGCTGCCAGCTCCAGACCTGAGCTGGTGAGTTGTGCTGCTTTTGTTCGGCTTCGTGTTTGTGGTGGTGCCATGTTTTTATAGTGGGTGTCAGTTTGCTTATTGTGTGGTTTGGAGGGGTTTAAAGTGGCTGATGTTGCAGCTGTAGTTAGGTTTCTGTTTTGTGGTTGTGTGTCTTTATCGTTGTGGGTTCGGATTTGCTTTTTGAATGGTTGTGTGGTGGTGATGTCATGTGATGTTATCATGAGTTTGGGTCTGGTATCATTCTTGGTGGTTGGGCTTCGTCTGTCAATCAAGGCGGGTTTCCAAATGGCTGGTAGACGAGAGGTATCATCTCGTTTATTCATGCTGTGGGGGCGTTTTTCTATCTCAATGGCTTCTCTGATTATTCTGTTGTTAAAATGTTCAATTTTGGCAATAGTTTTGGTTTTTTTAAAATCAATTTCATGTCCCGTGGCTTCAAAGTGTTGGACCAGGGATGAAGTTTGTTCTCCCTTTCTGAGTGAGTTTTTGTGCTCTTCAATGCGTGCACTTATTCTTCTGTTGGTCTGTCCGATGTATGTGGTGGGGCAGGTGGTGCATGGGATTTCGTATACTCCTTGGTTTTCTAACCCAATTATGTCCTTGGGGTTTCTTAGGATGGTGGATATTTTTCTGTCTGTGTAGAATGCTGTTTTGATGTTGTGTTTTTGGAGGACCTTGCTGATTCTGTCTGTGGTCCCTTTTAAGTATGGGAGGAGGGCTTTGCCATTTTCTTGTTCTCTGTCTTGGGTTTTTGTGGGTGTCTCTCTTCGGATTAAGTTGGTAATCGTATTTCTTTGGAATCCATTGGCTGTTAGTACATTAGTGAGAGTGTGTAGTTCGGTTTTTAGGTGTTGTTCGTCAGCTAGGTGTTTTGTTCTGGAGATGAGTGTCTTGGCTACGGAGTTGATCTGTGCTGGGTGGTGGTGTGAGAGTGCGTTCAGATAGCGGTTTGTGTGTGTTTTTTTATGGTAGATAGTGTGTCCTAGGGAGCCGTTGGATTTCTTGTAGACTAAGACATCAAGGAAGGGAAGTTGATTGTTAGCTTCTGTTTCCATGGTGAATTGTATTTTGGGGTGTAGGCTATTGAGGTGTATGAGGAAGTCATCCAGTTTTTCTTTGCCGTGTGGCCAGATTACGAAGGTGTCATCTACGTATCTGAGCCAGAGTTTGGGTTTGTGGTTGGATTTTTCTAGAGCGAGGGTTTCAAAGTGTTCCATGTAGAGGTTTGCGATGACAGGTGAGAGGGGTGATCCCATGGGTGCTCCTTCCATTTGTTTGTATCTTTGTCCATTGTAGATGAAGTATGTGTTAGATAGGCAGTGGTTGGTCAGATCTAGGATGTGTTTTGGGGGGTTGTATTTATTTAGGATAGCTGTCAAGGCTTCTTTGATTGGCACTTGGGTGAAGAGGGATACGACATCGAAGCTCACAAGTAGGTCCCAGGGCTGTAAGTTTAGTTTACTTATGATCTCTATGAATTGGAATGAATCTTGTACGTGTGAGGTGATGGAATTTGCGTAAGGCTGTAGTTGTTTGGCAAGAAATTTGGCTAGATTTTGTAGAGGTGAGCCTATGGAGCTGACTATGGGTCTGAGTGGAGTTCCTTCTTTGTGTATCTTGGGCAGACCATAGAGCTTAGGACATCTGGATGATTTTTCTCTGGGAATGATTCCCAGAGAAAAATCATCCAGATGTCCTAAGCTCTATGGTCTGCCCAAGATACACAAAGAAGGAACTCCACTCAGACCCATAGTCAGCTCCATAGGCTCACCTCTACAAAATCTAGCCAAATTTCTTGCCAAACAACTACAGCCTTACGCAAATTCCATCACCTCACACGTACAAGATTCATTCCAATTCATAGAGATCATAAGTAAACTAAACTTACAGCCCTGGGACCTACTTGTGAGCTTCGATGTCGTATCCCTCTTCACCCAAGTGCCAATCAAAGAAGCCTTGACAGCTATCCTAAATAAATACAACCCCCCAAAACACATCCTAGATCTGACCAACCACTGCCTATCTAACACATACTTCATCTACAATGGACAAAGATACAAACAAATGGAAGGAGCACCCATGGGATCACCCCTCTCACCTGTCATCGCAAACCTCTACATGGAACACTTTGAAACCCTCGCTCTAGAAAAATCCAACCACAAACCCAAACTCTGGCTCAGATACGTAGATGACACCTTCGTAATCTGGCCACACGGCAAAGAAAAACTGGATGACTTCCTCATACACCTCAATAGCCTACACCCCAAAATACAATTCACCATGGAAACAGAAGCTAACAATCAACTTCCCTTCCTTGATGTCTTAGTCTACAAGAAATCCAACGGCTCCCTAGGACACACTATCTACCATAAAAAAACACACACAAACCGCTATCTGAACGCACTCTCACACCACCACCCAGCACAGATCAACTCCGTAGCCAAGACACTCATCTCCAGAACAAAACACCTAGCTGACGAACAACACCTAAAAACCGAACTACACACTCTCACTAATGTACTAACAGCCAATGGATTCCAAAGAAATACGATTACCAACTTAATCCGAAGAGAGACACCCACAAAAACCCAAGACAGAGAACAAGAAAATGGCAAAGCCCTCCTCCCATACTTAAAAGGGACCACAGACAGAATCAGCAAGGTCCTCCAAAAACACAACATCAAAACAGCATTCTACACAGACAGAAAAATATCCACCATCCTAAGAAACCCCAAGGACATAATTGGGTTAGAAAACCAAGGAGTATACGAAATCCCATGCACCACCTGCCCCACCACATACATCGGACAGACCAACAGAAGAATAAGTGCACGCATTGAAGAGCACAAAAACTCACTCAGAAAGGGAGAACAAACTTCATCCCTGGTCCAACACTTTGAAGCCACGGGACATGAAATTGATTTTAAAAAAAACCAAAACTATTGCCAAAATTGAACATTTTAACAACAGAATAATCAGAGAAGCCATTGAGATAGAAAAACGCCCCCACAGCATGAATAAACGAGATGATACCTCTCGTCTACCAGCCATTTGGAAACCCGCCTTGATTGACAGACGAAGCCCAACCACCAAGAATGATACCAGACCCAAACTCATGATAACATCACATGACATCACCACCACACAACCATTCAAAAAGCAAATCCGAACCCACAACGATAAAGACACACAACCACAAAACAGAAACCTAACTACAGCTGCAACATCAGCCACTTTAAACCCCTCCAAACCACACAATAAGCAAACTGACACCCACTATAAAAACATGGCACCACCACAAACACGAAGCCGAACAAAAGCAGCACAACTCACCAGCTCAGGTCTGGAGCTGGCAGCTGAGACCAGGCCATCCACTCAGAACACACCCCCACCCAATCAGAACACCCCCACCATTCAAAACACACTCCCACCCAATCAGAACACACTTGGTCCCCTACCCAATCAGAGCACACCTCCACAGAACACACCCCCTCTGGCAGTTTAAAAAAGAGGAACAAACAGCCACATGCTTCTCCCAGAAGAAGGAAACAGAAGCCTGATGATGATGGATGGGATTCCATCGAAACGTTGCGCCTACACCTTTAATTCTACGCGGGGAAAAACCCGAAAAACCAAGGATCCATATATATATATATATATATATATATATATATATATATATATATATATATGTGTGTGTGTGTGTGTGTGTGTGTGTGTGTGTGTGTGTGTAAATATTTTTGGATTGTGTATATACACACACACATACACATATGACTTTATTATAAACATGTGATTACTTTACATTCTTCAATCTGATGTGGGGAAAAATTCAGAATATAAGTACGGAAAAGGGAAATCCTAAAATAAACTGAAGGAGTAAAACCAAACAGCAGTTTAAGAAGGAAACATTGGTGGCAATCAGCCAGTTTGCACCACTTCGGCAGAAACAGTAGCTAATTTTTTGTTGCCCAGGCCCAGAATGGACTTCTGGAAGCAGCATCCACACAGAGAAGCAGTTGTTCACATATTTGAATCCCACCACTGGAAGGAACATTTGATAACCCATTTTCCCTTTCCTTTCCATTGGCCCTAGCCATTAATCACTATTTAAGTAGTTGTATATTTTTCAAATATGGGAGGTTGTTGATATATTTATTTAAATTGTTTTGTCTGATATTTTTAAACTGCTTTCTGAAACGTTTTTCTAAAAATACATATACGTAGCCCTGGACTTACAACAATTCATTTAGGGACCATTTGAAGTTACAATGGCCCTGAAAAAAGTGACTGATGATTATTTTTCACACTTAGAACCACTGCAGCATCCCTGTGGTCACATGATTAAAGTTCAGAAGCTTGGCAACTGGCCTGTATTTATGATGGTCATGGGGTCCCAGGGTCATGTGATCACCTTTTGCGACCTTCTGACAAGCAAAGTCAATGGGGAAACCAGATTCAGTTAACAATTGTATTACTAACTTAACAACTGCAGGGATTCACTTTGCAACCGTGGGAAGAAAATTCATAAAAAAACTCACTTAACAACTGTCTTGCTTAGCAACAGAAATGTTGGGCTCAGTTCTAGTCATAAATTGAGGGCTACCTGTATCCTAAATCTCTAAATCTGCCTTGCTGTGTGATAGATCATATCTAAAGTAACACTTCTTTATTAATTTTAAAAAAACTACATAAAAACTATTCTTTTTTCAGTGTTTTTGGTTCTCTTTTCACCCATATGTAATCTGAAACAGACTCTCATCCTTTGCCCGTCACATTTTGATTAACATTTTTATCATTTTTCAATTGCTTTAGAGGACAGATGTCTACTATCCCTGACAGATCTGAAAAATGAATGATTTTCGTTGCACTGTGATAGATACAGTCCCTAGACAAATCTGATCATGATCTACAGACAACTTCCTTAGAAGATTGACTCAAACTTTGAAAAATGGTGTGCATATCCCCTTGAAAAGTGCAGATCCTTTATAAAATGAGAAATAAATTATCAGTTCTCCTTGGCTATTCTATCATTCCTTCCAGGGATAGAGCGGGGTGGGAAGCAATTTGCTTGTTTATCATATTAGGACCCCAAAAAAACCCCTCCTAAACCGCAACATGAAATCCCAAAATCCTATTGAAAAAAATCCTCTTAAAAAAATCTCTTAAGGAAATCTTACGTGTGAATATGTTCCTTATTTCAGCCCAACTAGTTTTTCTCATAATAGCTGGAAAGGGAATTATGGGACTTGAAGTATAATCAACAACAGTACAACCAAGGAATGCCAGGTGGAAGAAGGCTTAGAGCTTGCCTCTATGACAGATGTTTAGATGAAGCTTTCTGTTAGTTCTGAATGACAAAAATCATACAATATGTAGCCACTTAGCATGTGCCACTGAATGACAGAAAGCCTACTGAGATAATGGTTCCTCAGAATCATAGTGAAGCTCACTTTTTCACCTTGTTCCTTCAAATACCATTTCTGAGTAATAAAATATACTATGAAATATTTCATTCTTTATAAGCTTAAAAAAAGAGATCAGCCAAGAAAGGGGACCAATTTTCCAGATTTACACCAGGAATTAATCTTGCATACTGCTGCACATAAATAATTGAGGACTATTGCCCTATGGTTATTCTCTACAATAGTGTTTCCCAACCTTTAAGGTGGGTGTCAACACCGTCCACGCTAGAAGCAGCAGCGAGAATAACGACAACGTGGCACGGTTGACTGCAGGAATTTCTTTACTGCGAGAGCTCCATGCGAAAACAAAGTCAGCGTTGGGAGTTACTTCAACTCCCAGAATTCCTCAGCCAGCCATGGGGAATTCTGGAAGTTGAAGTCCATCCAACTTAAAGTTGCCAAGGTTGGAAAACACTGCTCTACAAGGACCATGGTATGGAACCACATTGTTGCAGTTTCACCATTTGATGTAAATTTATATCATTCACTAAATGATATAAAGTCATAATGGTCATATGCATTGCTATATTTCAGAAATCCCCTGCATCATATTCAAACTCTTCACATCTTAAGCATTTATCCCAAGGTACTTGGTTTATGGCAATTCCTATTACCCCTACGGAAACATCTCTATCCATATCTCAGTTGATACTAACACTTAACAGGGTCCAAAAAAGCTGATCCTGAGTAATCTGTATGCAAATCTATAGAAGGAAAACAAGAGAATTGCACTATGTTATTATGTGCTGTAAATGGAATGCTCACATCTAGCAGGAAAGAGTTATTTTCCTCCACCAGACTTCTAAAACGTCCAATTAATTTCTTATCTTTCTTAAACTGGGCCTAATTTAATTCTTATGGCTCTCTACAAAACTTTGCATGGCTGACAGACTCTATAGCATTTTAAAAGACTTTAATTGTTTCTCTGCCACTTGGAAGAGAGATAACATATTTTTCTTCAGCTTTAAGATTTCCCAGCAGCCATAAACTTTGAATATTAATAGGATCCATGGAAACTGATGCCTATTCTTACACCTGCACAAACTGACAGAAAAGATGCTGTCATTTGGGACTGGTGGCTGAGAAAAGGGGCATAAGACAACCAGAGTCTGAAACACAAAGCACTAATTAGATCATTGCTGGGCAGGTTTTTATTCTAGTTGAATTGGTACATGTTAAAGTTAACTTGCATAAAATGTAATACCTACCATTTTTATTTCTTTTTGCTTCCCTTCATCAATATGTATTTGGTCTGCAGTCAAACATTCCTATACTATGCATACTATGTGTTTGACATAGACTGACGTGCCATAACACTTTCATCAAGTTTTGAAAATTGAAATTTGGGCAAGAATCTTTAGCTGAAATTCAACTGTGGATGCTATCGCTTTGCATTTTGTAAGCAATTTGAAGGCATTTCTGGGTGAAAACGCTTCTGTGCTCCATGCCTGCTTTCTTACTACAGCTCATTGTGCTTTACAGAGATCGTACAAAACTCCCTGTAAGGATTGTGGGATGATTGGCTGCACTTTGTAGTACATGAATGCATGGCATATCACAATTTTTTAAATAAATCTTTCAGACAATCCCCTACTAATGTATTAATTTTTCAGAGAAGTTGGATGCTTTCCTCAACAAAGATAAGAGTAAGCAGCCTCAGAGATATAACATGTTTTTCATACCAACATACAGAACAATTCCCCAACAGATCCATGAACATCTATGGTAGGGTGCAAGAGGAAGAAGTAATGAAATTTAGTTCACAACACTGTGATATACACGCTGCTGTTCATATGAATGTGCATGATATTGTAAAAAGAAAAAAAGATAAAAGGACAAATTTTGCACAATGTTATCATGATGCAGATGTCAGTTTTTTAGCATCATTATGACTGAAGAGTTGACTCATTATTCTAGCCAACTCTCTTATACATATATTGTACATTTTCCTTTGTTAGAATACCTTTCCATCTTAGATTCTGAAAGAGAGGTATAAAAATATTCCTGCACAAAAGAGTTTCCCATGTTTCTCATATTTCCTATGTTTCCTATTTTTTTTTGTGCCAGCCTATGTACCAATCATAGCAGCCCATCTCAATAATGCGTTATTGCTGGGCATACCGAATCAAACAAATGCATTTTTTTCTATTTGTGAATTGTCTATAGGCCTTTGGTAATTGATTGAAGGTGGAATCTACGCACCCAACAGTTCCCGATGTACAGAAAAAGAACTCTGTACTTTTATAGCCTACATATATCTTTTGTAAGGCATCGCCATGTTACCATAAGACTAGAGACAACATGAATTTCTTTCTGATTTTACTTTACTGCCATTATTAATATCTATAGATTTTCTAACCAGCTTTTCATTATTACACTGCTTATCAATCTGTTGTGAAGCCTGGTGATTTAATGCCAGTAAGGTTGCAGAAAAATGCTACAATTATTCCAATCTTTAAATGTAATATTCTTTATTAAATTTACACAAAAACTAAAACATAAAAACAGGAAAAAATAAATTAAAAAGGAAAACAAATAAGAGGGTGAAAAAAAATAAAAAGTTCTCAATATCCTGACATTCGGTTTTCATGTTTATGGAAGTTTTCACCAGGCATTTATACTTTGTGGAATAACAGGAACTCAGGTATTGGAGCAGTGCAAGGCATTATTACATGACTAGGAAACTGTTGGCCTTTCAGTAATCATAGGACATGGAAGTGTAGTCCAACAATATCTACTACATTTCCCCATACCTTGCCTTATTGTCATTTTTCCAATAGTGCTAAGCAAGTGTCATGGAAAACTTAGAAGTATAGCACAAAAATGTGGTTATTGGTGCAATGGTTTGAATGATTCTGGCAAAAGTAGACCATAGAGAGTACAAAAGACTGCAAACTGAGTGACACAGCACCTGTCTGAAGTCTTAGAGAACAGTGGCCCATCATTCTTGACAACGTCTACTTGTCTAGATAGATCAAGTGGTTTGACTCAGTAATTCTAGGTTTCTATAAAATGACACTACAACATACTGGATTAATGAGTAATCTACATGTATTTCTGCAGTCTAAATGTTATTTATTTATATCCTGCCTTTATTGTTTTTACAAATAACTCAAGGAGGTAAACATATCCAATATGCCTTCCTTCTCTTATTTTACCCACAACAACAACCCTGTGAGGTTGAGCTGAGCTGAAAGTGACTGGCCCAAGGTTTCCCAGGTTTCATAACTAAGGCAAGATTAGAACTCATGGTCTCCAGCTCTTTAGCCTGGTGCCTTAACCCATGGATCAAATTGGCTTTCCAGTTTTGCAGATTTGTCACTTCATAATATAATCCAAAGCCAACCAGATTGTTTTGACTCAAGGCCTACAGGCCACCTCTACCACTGTAACAAGGTGAGCTACAAATACTTGGGATGTCATGAAAGGACAGGACATCTTTATCGAAATTATCATTACTATATTTTGATTATTATTATCTGCCATGCAAGGAAGCGGAAGAACTTACTTCCTAACTAAAAACTAAAAGCAAAGATGTGTCAAGGGCTGATTATGTAACAATTCATGAACTCTTCATGTGCAAGTTCCAAGTCTGGCTAAAGCAGAACAAAGCCAATTACTTTCCATGATACGTTTTTAGAGCATAGACCAGGGGTGTCAAACTCAATTTCATTGAGGGCCGCATCAGCATTGTGGTTGCCCTCAGGGGGCCGGGTGGGTGTGGCCTGGGTGGACGTGGCCTACTGGGTGGGCGTGGCTAAAGTGCGTATGGCCTACTGGGTGGGCATGGCCAGATCTGAGGGTCTCTGGCAGGAGGAGGGTCTCTGGACCAGGGCCAGGGCCAAGGCAGTGGGGGCCATTCCCTCACTGTTTCCAGGATGGCTTCACGGGCCGCATGAAACCACTTCATGGGCCGGATCTGGCCCCTGGGCCTTGTGTTTGACATGTCTGGCATAGACTAACCATGTTCAGGTAGAATGCCAGAAATCATTTTGAAGTGCTTAGCCTCATCGACAGAGAACCAGAGGAACTGGGGAATGAAATTTTTTTCTAAAAGGTTATAAAGGATGAATGCAAGAAAAGGCTGCCAAAGAAAGCAAACTGAATGTCAGAAAAGACAGTAGAAATTGCCAAGAAAAGAAACTGAACCCAAGAAAGGCAAAGATCTCTGGAAGAACCTTAAACCGGGGAAAAAAATCCAGACAGCTGCAAGAAAAGACAAGAAGAACTATTACAACATCTGTAAAGATGGAAACAGACATGGGGGGGAAAGGGGGGGAATCTAAAAGATCCCTAAACTCAAAAGGAGGTTCCAGTCTTGAATCGATATGCTAAAGGACAGATAATAACTGATTTAAAGAAGACCAAAATTGAGAGACATATACTGAAATTCTGCAAATAAAGCTGTCAGTATCCAAGATACCTTAGAATATATTCTCTACAAGTAGTCATTGACCATTCATTTAGTGCAGGGGTCTGCAACCTTGGCAACGTCAAGACTTGTGGACTTCAGCTCCCAGATTCCTCACACTTATGGCTGTCATAGCATCCCCATGGTCACATGATCAAAACTCAGGCACTTAGCAACTGGCATATATTTACTATGGTTGCAGCATCCCGAGGTCATGTGATTGTCCTTTGAGACCTTCCCAGCCAGATCCTGACAAGCAAAGTCAATGGAGAAAGCCAGATTCATTTAATGACCACATGGTTCATTCAACAACTGCAGTGATTCACTTAACAACTATAGCAAAAAGTTCATGAATTGAGGCCTGACTCACCTAACAATGGACTTGCTTAGCAACAGAAATTCTGCTCTCAGTTGTGACCCTAAGTCGAGGCCTACCTGTGCTTACAAGAATCTTACAAGACTGGACAGCCATTTGCCTGAAATGGTATAAGGTTTCCTGCCTAAGCAGGGGGTTGGACTAGATGACCTCCAAGGTCCCTTCCAACTTTATTATTATTATTATTATTATTATTATTATTATTATTATTATTATTATTATTATTATTATTATTATTATTATTATAGTAGAAGATTACGTTAGATCAGCACTCCGGTAAATCAGAAGTCTACAGAAATATAGAAACAGCAACAGAAGAATCAGTAAAGATTCTAATCAAATTATGCCTGTACATCTGGACAATCACTCCCTGGCTAACAAATTGAAAGAAATCACAGTGTACTTATCAATATGAAGAAAAAAGAGTTTAAGCTATCAAAGAATGTCCTTAATTTCCCTTGTGAATGAAATATTGCTTAGAATCATTCAATGCAGATTAAAAACTAGTAGGCATCCGGTAGCCCCCTTTGAGACTAAAAAGCTTGAGATGACATACCTAGATCTTCCTCCAGTTATGAAGCAGGCTAGACCAAGAAAATAGCACTAGTCAATTTGTCTATGGCTGAAGGTGGCCTTCAACCTGGTGCCAATCTGCCAGTCCAACATTTAGTATTGCACTACACTGGATCCTCAGCATTACATGAAAGGTCTCTAGTTGAAACACAGAGGGATTAAGCATTATTTTTTATGAGAAATAACAGTATTAAAATTCAAAGATGAATTATCACTAAATTAGGCATAAAGTTGAAAATCTGAAAACCAAGCATATCTCTTTAGTAATGCCAAATTATCAGGGTAGACAAGAAGCTTCTGGTTTAATTATGGCTTTGCCTTTGTTACAATCTTAGCCTTCTACCACATTATTATCCAGTCTGTTGCTTTCAATCTGTTAAACAGGAACATAAGGTAGCTGAATAAAAAAAAAGAGAAATAAGCAATAGGAAGTAAGAGATGGCAAGAAGACAGTGGTTTGATCCTTTTAAAATGCCCTCCCCTTAGAAAGTACAGATGGCTTCAGAAGATCTTTGTATTCCAAGCTGCTTTATATTTATCATGATGCCCTTAGGAGGCATTATTGATTATCCTTTCTGTGTATTATAATTTGATTATATTATATTATTATATTTGTTATATGCCGTGCTTTGGGGAAATGACATGTCACCAAGCTAAAGACCCAGGTCACAACAGCTGCTGTTTGAAAGCAAAGCTATCACCATTATGCTTCCTCATCTTCATTAGCATCATGGTAGAATTTTGCATTTAAATTAGCAGTGTATAGTCTGGCGGGTGGGGTGAGGTGGAGAGAAGGGATTAAGTTACTATGTCTAAAATCCCTATACGTGATCCTTCACTTTTCTATCAACTAACAGACATAAGAAGAAGCAGTCAGGAGATGTATGCAAAATTTTGTTCTTTTGTTATATCCTATCAAAAGTCTGCCTAGCACTTTGCCCCCCCTCCAAAAATCCAGTCATAAATTCCCACCAACATTATATATATATATAAGGTAAAGGTTCCCCCCGCACATACATGCTAGTTGTTTCCGACTCTAGGGGCCAGTGCTCATCTCCGTTTCAAAGCCGAAGAGCCAGCGCTTGTCCGAGGACGTCTCCGTGGTCATTTGGCCGGCATGACTAGACGCCAAAGGCGCACGGAATGTTGTTACCTTCCCACTGTAGTAGTCCCTATTTTTCTACTTGAATTTTTACGTGCTTTCAAATTGCTAGGTGGGCAGAAGCTGGGATGAGTAACAGGCGCTCACTCTGTTACTTGGCACTCGGGATTCGAGCTGCCAAACTGCCGACCTTTTGATCGACAAGCTCAGCGTCCTAACCACTGAGCCACCGCGTCCCATATATATATATATATATTGATGTTTTTTTGGTTCCATTTGTATTTTTATGTTTATTTACTAGAATTTTCAGTATTGTTCTTTATGGTTGTTACACTGAATATTTAAACTGCCCTGTTGTAATGTTGAAAAAAAAATACAACTTTGTGATCCTTGGTTCTCTCTGAGCTTGCTTGTTTGATTGGAGCTGTTTCATTACCCAACATCATCGGTGCTCATGCTCAAGTTCTGATCCTGTTTAAGCATAGTTCAGTAATGAAATGTCTGCAAGCAAACAGTCAAGCTCAGAGAACATCAAGAACTTCACAGTCCCAACCTGAGCTACATATATTCTCCTATAATGGGAAAAAATCCTTTGATAACATTTAGTGTTTCATTTTAATTATATGGGCTAATAGCATTGACATGCTCTTCATTCCATTTCATCTTAATGTTAAAATGTTGGACAATTACTTCCTGATTCTTTATGTAGTGTGATAGATCCCCATTTCCTGACTCCCTGTGAGTGAAAGTTTTTGGTTGTAATTACTAGTCTCCACTATGGTTGGATTAGTAATAAAAATTATCCAGAAAACTATACTTCAATGGAAATCAGCCTGTACAGGAAACTGTTTTGCATCTCCTGATTGTAGCACCTTATTTAATCTAGAATAAAGGTAAAGGTTCCCCCGCACATGCGTGCTAGTCATTTCCGACTCTAGGGGCCGCTGCTCATCTCCGCTTCAAAGCCGAAGAGCCAGCGCTTGTCCGAGGACGTCTCCGTGGTCATGTGGACGGCATGACTAGACGCCAAAGGCGCACGGAACGCTGTTACCTTCCCACCGTAGTGGTCCCTATTTTTCTACTTGCATTTTTACGTGATTTCGAACTGCTAGGTTGGCAGAAGCAAAAATGTCATGATGAAACCTTGGAAAAGTTAAAAAGAGTGTGATGATAGGAAAGAAGACAATATGTTGGTTATTGTACAAAGGTGGAAAGTTAGTGTATGTGTTTTTAAATAATGCAATACTGAAAAAGTCTGAATTTGAGCTGGAAAAACAAAGATGAAGCTGCCTGGGGAGAAAAAGTTCACCTTTCATTAAAACTGAGCAAACTTGCCAAGCTTGCCAGGCTCAACATAAGCTTGATTAAGGCAATAGGGAACTTACAAATAAAAGAAAGAGCATACCATAGAGAAATATATATAAATGCTCAATTGGTTATAACTAGCTAACGTGAAATCTGGCAGATAAGGAAGGTGGGAGAGGAAAAGTAAGGCTTGGTGCTATTGATTAATGAATGGGCAACAGCCAAGAAAGCAATATTACTTTATTGCAGTTCCTTACAAACTGTATAATATTCACCTGAATGTGTGAAGTCGGCTCTAAGAATATGCTGGCTAGATCATTTTCACTGATGAAAATGCAAACTCTGGAAATGCTTTTCCAATTTGCAGTCAATTAACAGGGATTCAGAATTCTGTTGCTCTCCAAAGGGTCTTTGAACAATGAACAACCAAGCAGACGCACAGGGGAGAAACAGGCTATGTACATTCCTAAGTTCCTTTTATGTAAGAATTAATGTGTCAAGTAGGCTATACTCTCATATTATCTTAGCGGATCAAACAGTTTGAAGGCTGAGTTAAAAGTGCTGACATGGGTGAAATGGGAAGGAGTTTTATAAGATATATTCTCCAGCAGATTATCTTCATTTCATCAGGTAACATACTGGAGGACATGATTCTTTGGTGTTTTGTTTTGTCCAAATAAAGTCTAGCATCAGAAAGAACTATCTTATTGCTGTGCTATATTTCTATAAGAGATTTATTTTATATAGATAAACATCAAAATGTACTTATATCTACTAGCTGTCTGAACCATCCCAAATATTTTTTGGTTTACAAGGTGAATGACATAAAAAAAATACCTAGCATTATACAAGAGGTTTATAAAGGCCCGTGGTGGACATGGACATGGTCTGTCCATGGTGGCTGGGCAGAACAAAAGTGTCAGGATCTAATTTCCTTAATGAAACAAACTTCTGGGGAGTTGCTTGGTTTTAAAAATTGGGCAAGTAAATTCAAAGAATCTTGGCACCTAACACTATACCTAAAGCATTACATTATAGTAGTGTGAAACTGAAAAGAATGGCCAAGAACAGAGTTGGTTTGACTGCCAAGCACAAGATACTGAAACATACCAAATAAATGTGCCATGATATTACATCATCATAGGACTTTGGGCGTGATTGGCTACTGCAGATTTACAAATAATATTTCTTGTTTGTTTATATTAAGAAGAATTTTCTTTGGGAATAACTTTTTATAAGACAGCTGCTATTGGCTTCTCTCGTTCTTTCTTCTGGTGATGACACTAAGAATACGGGTGCTTTAAGAGATGGATTTAGTGATTTTGTGCATAATCCAGCAGGAATTTTTCCCACAGAAAATCTAATTGATCTGAATAAAGACTGTAACAAATGCAAAGTTTGTATTCATTTCAAGCAGAATTGCACAGAGAACATTCCCATGTATTTTGTATTACAAAAACAAGATGATTAATACCTTTAAGGTTGAAAGCAGCAGATAGCAAATAGTCAAACTATTTGAACTCCATCATCTACATGGTTTGCAAACTCTGCAAAAGTCACCATCTACATTTGTCTAGAATTACAAAAACGAAAAAAAAAAACAACCATTTACTCAGAAGGGTTTTAAAGCAGTGAAAAGATGGCCTGGCTAATGCAACAAAGGATTACAAAATGTATCATCTGTCTCAAACTAAGGAAATAATGGAAGAGAGGAAGTACATTTTATTACTTATAGAATGTAAATTCATGTTCACATCAAACATAATATGTTCTGAGAACAAATGGCAGGAATTGTCTTGAACAGAAACAAGTTCTATGCTTATTGCTCATTTGGGAGAAATACGGAGTAAGGAAAATATAATCAAAGACCTCATTGCTGCCACTCATGGGATGTGGGAAGACAAAATTTTATGTACTGTAGCTTTGGAGGTGTAAATTTGATTTGAGAAAGATATAATTAAATCAGTTCTTTAAGTTTAATATTTGAATCAAATCCTTAAATAGATGTAGGAGCATAGGAGCTTAAAAAGTAATTTATCAGAGAGCTTTTAATCATTTCTTGAAAGTTTTTATTTTTAGGCTGGGGAAGCCATTTTCTGCATTGGTTTATTACAACTTATGATAACTTGTCTCTTAGGTGGTTTGGAGGCAGCTATAGTGTTCTTTGCTTTACCCTTATATTTATGCTTTAATAGTGTGCAGGAAAAATATTTTTAAAAATATTTGTTTAAAATATTATTAGGAGAAACATTTGACATCTCATTCAGCTGAAGAAATGAATAGCTGAATAAATAGCTTTTTCTTCCTTCTTTCATTTCCTAAGGGCTACTTAAAGTAGATGGATAGAACCATGTCTGTCACCTTCACTGAAAATGCATCTGAAAATGCCTTGAAAGGGATTGTATATAAGGAAGACCAATTCATCCTTTCTGTTATTAAAATATCTCTTACAAGACAGTATATAAATATTAAACAAAAGAGAAAATAGATAAATCCTTAAGTATTAAACATTGATCTCTTAAAAGGCAGCATAAATCAAGGATAACCAATAATAAAGTGATATTTCAAATATACTGATGGAATAATAACATCTCTTTCAATAAATTCTAAAGTAATCTGAAAAAATATTGTATGGAGAAAGTTGGCTACCCCATAAGTTCATATAGTATTATGATTCCACTTCTACAGCATGTTTACTATAAGCATACAATATTTGAATGTGTATGACAGATACCAGTTTTCAGCTACTCCAAGACACTAGAACCCAGGAAATGGTTGCATAAAACTAGCCACTTATATATATATATATATATATATATATATATATATATATATATATATATATATATATATATATATATATATATATATATATATATATATATACTATGATCTTCAACAAAAAATTGATGAAGTTCATTCAAAAATGCAGTGTTCTTGGGAACAAAGCACTATCCAAAGATCACAAAACACTTGTGAAAACTTTCCATTCTAACAGAAAGCAGAAAACATCCGAAGAAGCAGCTGAATTCAGCATAACTGCATCCATCCAAGTCATATAGCTAGTTGCTTTCTCAGCAGATTAAGCTGAAAGGCATAAACAAAAGAAATAGGGTTAATCCTTCAAACCTGAAAAAAGGTAAAATGAAGCATAGAGGATAAAAAGTTTGGGACAAGTAAATAGGACATCAGAGGTCAGTAATTTCCCTCAGGGCCAAAACCCATATGAATGACTTTGTCATTGTGTCTCATTTCAGACTGAAATGTTCTTTTGAACTCTCAAAGATATCCATCCCAATTCATGATTTTGGTCCTTAACAATTTGCTTCCTGCTGAAATAGTACTGGAGCTGGAGTTAGATTTTAGTCAGATGTCCATGACCCTGGAGCTACAGGAGGCCACAAATGTCCGAGAAAAGGTTAGATAACAAAGAGGTGCAGCATTAGTGTTTGCATTGCTTGTTGCAAAATCTGTGGATTCCTCTTTGTAAAAAACATATACCAATCATATCAACCATCAGAGACTGAGCAAGTAGAATTATTCAGAATGCTAGATGTTCATTTCATGCTTTGCTTCAACAGTGAAATAATGCTTATTTCTGCATAGTAACATACACGTCTAAAGTTTCTCCTCCTCTGTAAGACCATTCAGTCCAGAGTTAAAATTGCAAAGAAAAAGGGGAAGAAAAAAATGAAGACTTGCTTTGCTGCAAATATACAGTTTCATGTGGAATGGACGGCAATAGTTATCATTATCTGCAGCTTTAGCTAGCACTGGAAATATTCTGAACAGTCACTGCTTTAAGTAAGGACAGTTTGTGATTTTTTCAGGATGCCCAATTCCCATCTGCTTTCCCCCATGTCTGACTTGGCCAGTTTTCTAGAAACAGTTCAGTTTCCAATGGCTCAATTAAATGCATTAATATGATCAGAAGAAAATGTCAAATGATTCATTTCCTTCCAATTCACCCACAGGATGCCTGTTCTTTGCTGTGCTGCTTTGCTCCCAAGTATCACCACTGATGATCTTCAGGAGCAAAAAAAATACTAAAGAATATTTTTGCTAAGTCCCACCATCTCCAGAAATCAGCCCAGGATGAGAATGACCTGTGACAACCCTTTCAAAGGGCTGCTCCTTTCTTATGAAATTTGCAGGCCTGGCAAAGCTGTTTTTAATTCACTTCCAGTTTCTGCCAGTTGTCATATCTGGATTTAGCACTTTGCTGGCTGCAATATGTATTGACAAGATCTGGGATGGGTGATCCCTGACCCAAGAACCCTGAAATTAATACTGACAAGTCCACAGAACTCAGACAGCATACAGCAGGTGACTAGATGGTGCATTTATCACAGTCAGGAGCTGGATACACAGGCTTTAATAATGGCAGTGGTGCTGACTGCGAAGCTTCACAGGGAAACATTTGCTCTCAAATTGTCCCTTCAAACACAGTAATTGATATCAATGACAACTTTGAATTCTTTTCTGGCTTTTAATTCAAAGGGATTTGGTGTGTTGGTGCAGTTATGGTAGCAAAGGGACCTATCACTGCCCTATAAATCTAGTGAATCTCTTTCCCATCTTCCAAATCCATAATAGACATCAGAACAGTAGCCCCGAAGGCAAAGGGACATAATTGTCGATTATAGTTCTACCCTACACATTACAGGTACATACATGAAAAATGCCCTATATTGTATCTTTCAGTATAAACTAGTGATGTTGTGAATGTTCTGATTTCTTAACTGGAGAAAAAGAACAGTGTAATCCAATTGAAAACTGCAGCTTGTAGCAGACAGACAGTCAGACAGAGGGACATAAGCTATGTCTAAAACATCTCCTTTTGTCTTCTCTAAGTTTGTAACTTCCTGGAAAGCTACTTCTACTTAGTTGCATCATCTGGGAGCCCATTTTCCACAAGCAGTCATTTCTCTAGGCTAGTTTAAGGCATAAGAAAGGATTTCCTTTGGACAGTGGTTGATAATCTGTTGTACCCTGAAGTACGTAATTTCAGAAATTATAGTAGTTACTGTCTAAAACATCCAGAAGGCAACACGTTGCCTACTCCTTCCATAGGATGGCAGATAAAGTGGGTTGGGCATGCAAATATATCCTAAGGTAAGTGGAATTTATAACTAATCTTTATTTGTTTGGTGCATTACACTTTTCAGTGTAAAGTGGCCACCAAGTCTAATATCTGATATTCTTCTAGATTGTACCTTTTTGTCACAAAAATTAATTTCTTATTGGATCACAGCAGGATGGTTCTGAACATCTTCATGCTATTATATTTCTGCAAGAGTAGGGACTTAGGTGCTTTATTATCTGACAATGTAATCTTTCTCATCTTTTCCTCTTATAAAAGCTTCCCACCCCTCTTCATTTTGGGGAGGGGAAGAGAAGGAGGAGTTAGCTTCAGCAATTGTGCTTTAAGTGAGCAGCTGAACAATGGCAGTCCTCTGTCCTTTTTAAATTAACTTATGTATTTGTCCCTGCACCAGTGAAGCTTCAATGATTTCTATACCAGCTTCCTGCTTATTTCCTCTCTCTCTCTCTCTCTTAATTTTTTTTAAAAAAAAACTATTTCTGAAGGAGAGATGAAGTCATCCGAAGAGGTTCCACCTGGCCAGGCAACTGACTCTTCTTGCCAGCTCTTAGAATTGCTAACCTATTATTTGTCATTTTTATGGCCATCTAAATTTGCAGAGTACTTTTAATCTTTATAGTATTCACCCCTTACAGCTGCTTCATGAAGAAAATTACCCTTTTGTCTTTGATACAGGTGGAGAACCAAGCCTGAAAAGGTATGACTTTCCCAAACCACAAGAGGAAAAAAAGATTATTATTATTATTATTTTTAAAAAAAGAAGTGGAAAGGTTACAACATCCTAAATTCTTGGGTATGAACACTTCTGTTCTACAGGTGTGAGAAAACAATTTACTGAAAGAGTCATGTGCATTTTAGGGGCATTTTTTTTACTTTCAGGTCAGACAGCACAAGAGAACGTTTTCTAAAAGGAACTGTGAATAAAAGTGAGGCAGGTCAGTTGTGTGTTCTTAGGCAGAACAGCACTTGCTACATGATCTTCATATCACAGCAGCCTAGAACGGTGTTCAAGGCTCAAATTCATCCCTTCTCTGAGCAATTCAAAGCAGGAAATTGCTAGTTTTCTCAAGGTTCAGCCACCTGTGGAGTGTGGAAGTTAAAATGCATCATAATTGCCTTCAGAAATCTTCTTTCCCATTAGCAATTCCCTGATGGCAACATAAAGAAAATCGAAGCCCTCCCATTGCATCTTTAGCTATAACTTAGCTATGCATATTTAATAAGAGAAGAAACCTACCATGCTACAAAAATATTGGTGTCCATGGAAACTGCAGACCTTAGCATCCCCTCTCAAAATTATATATATATATATATATATATATATATATATATATATATATATATATATATATATATATATATATATATATATATATATATATATATATATATTACATTTAGCTTCCTTTTCTCTTTCCACCACAGATCAGTTGCTACAAGTTAAGGCTGTGTCAGAGGAAATAAGGATCTTTTCTGTGTTTGCACACATACATTTATATTTGTGGTGATATATTTCAGGAAGGCAGCTCAGGTTTTGGGTAACACATGACCTGTGTTATAGGCTTACATCAGTTATTAGTGGGATCAAGTAAAAGTACAATAAAAATACAGCAGTATTTATAGTTAACGAAAGGAAGATCCACTAAAGAGTGCCTCAAAATTTATCCATTTAACTGAGGATTACTTCAAAACACCATAGTTGAGGAGTACGTTGCGGTGGTTTTTTTTCCCTATGATTCCTAAGGGGAAAAGCATACAAAGCAAACATCTGTGTGGCTTATATAAAAGGTTTGAGTTGAAGACATGTTGAAAGAGACTTGCATTGCCCTCCCCTACTGCTAACCAGATCAGAATTTTCCTCTTAATGTTCACAAGGCAAATGTCAATTGGTACTCACTCTATTATTATTTTATAATAATAAACAATTTGTCAGAATTTTTTGCTAGATCTTAGAAATCAATGAAATCTTAGGGGCTTTTTGGACAGGAGGGATTCTTTTTTTTTCCTGCACTCAAGGATTAGAAAATAGTGCCAACAATTTTTTTTGATACATTTGGCTTATGTGCTATTAAACATATTATTGGTTTCACAGTGTATAATATTGTATTAACATAAACTCAAAACTCATCTCCTAAACTAGCAAGCATAAGAATTCCATCCTTAATATGCAGTTTCTAAAGAAATCTGCAAAGGTTAAGATGTTGTGCCTATATTTGTAGAAGAAAAGAAGAAACAGTTAATAGCATTTATATTCTTGAACACAGAAAGGGCAAACCCATGGAAACCCAAAAATTTTTCAAATTGCAATTCCCAATAATTCTCATTATGATAAGGCTACATGTGATTGTGGATTGTTCAGCATCATGTAGATGCAGATTGTGTTTCCCTGCAATAATGCCATGGACTCATCTTCTTTGATAAACAGAATAAATTATAGTCCCCCAAAATCTGAAGAGTTAAGTACAGAAGAAGGCTAATCCATATGCAAGAGAGTTTACAATGAAGTAGGTATATAATTTGCATACGTGGTGGAGAATTAAACACCACTGAGAACTAGATTTTTCAGATCTTAGTACTATCTTATCATTTGTCTCAATCAAAAACTGGTGTTAATTAATTATGCAGACAGATATGAATAAATAGAAATTAGGTATATGTTATGATGGCCTTGCATGTATTAGGACTGGCCACAGAGGAAGAAGGACAACCACCACAAAAAAGAGTCACTCCCAGTTCCGGGAGCCAGCCCAGAAGGATACCATGGTCATCTGCATTTAGTCCATATTCATTCAGATTCTTGATTCTCTTTCTTCTTGTTTTACCACTCACTCTTCTTAGTTCACTATTTTCTTTGTACCTTATTTTCTTTTATGTTTCTACTAACATATCCAGGCAGGGCTAGATGAATCAAAAGTTGGAATTAAGATTGCCGGAAGAAACATCAACAACCTAAGATATGCAGATGATACCATTCTAATGGCAGAAAGTGAAGAGGAACTAAAGAGCCTCTTGTTGCGGGTGAAGAAGGAGAGTGCAAAACTTGGGTTGAAATTTAACATTAAGAAAACCAAGATCATGGCATCTGGCCCTCTCAATTCCTGGTAAATAGATGGGGAAGAAATGGAGGTAGTGACAGATTTTATTTTCCTGGGCTCCAAGATCACTGCAGATGGGGACTGCAGCCAAGAAATTAAAAGACGCTTGCTCCTGGGGAGGAAAGCCATGGCAAATCTAGACCGCACACTAAAAAGCAGAGACATCACCCTGTCAACAAAGGTGCGTATAGTCAAGGCTATGGTCTTCCCAGTTGCAATGTATGGCAGTGAAAGCTGGACCATAAAAAAGGCTGAGCGCCAAAGAATTGAGGCCTTTGAACTGTGGTGCTGGAGAAGACTCCTGCGAGTCCCTTGGACTGCAAGGTGATCAAACCGGTCAGTCCTAGAGGAGATCAACCCTGACTGCTCTTTAGAAGGCCAGATCCTGAAGCTAAAACTCAAATACTTCGGCCACCTAATGAGAAGGAAGGACTCACTGGAGAAGAGCCTAATGCTGGGAAAGATTGAGGGCAAGAGAAGAATGGGACGACAGAGAATGAGGTGGCTGGATGGAGTAAGATTGGCATGATCTAAAATGTCTTCATCTACAGTATTTAGCATATTTACTAAACTTTCTACATGTGTGTATCTACTTGCTCTAGTTTTTTTAGCATTTGCATATAACTTGCATTTTGCCCCTATTTGATCTTGGATCCATAATCTTAATTGCATTACACAATCTGTCTAATGTTTCTAACATTTTAGATTCTCATTCAATAACATGGCATCATCTGCTTACAAAAGTATACAATACAAAGATTCATGTTTCCAGTCAACTTGGATACCATCACAGGCATTTCATTGTGTATGCATTTGTAATGTATTTAAAAAACTAGTGTCATACATTCTTATTCAATTTTTTTCAGTGTTGAAAAAAATCTCCAAACATTCTATTTATATCCATGCATGCTTCACTTCCATTGTATATTGCTCTTGTCACATTCAGCAACTTCAATTCCTTATTCATGCAAAATGTTCCATAAGTGGTCAATTCACTTTATGCTTTCTCTAAATCAACAAATATATAAATGTTCTTTGTACATGTCTCTGAAATTTGTTAAAAAGAAAACATCTGATTTGCAAACCCCAGCCTTGTATTAAGTTGTATTTCATTTCTCATTTCTTTCATTTCTTGTCAATTTTTCCCCAAGATACCCTCTTGCCAATACCAAAAATATTGTTTTAATCTTAAACACCGTATGTAGAAAATGTAAGTGACTCAATGGATTGGAATGGCAGAGAAGCCTACCCCAAAAACCACAATGGTCTAGCCAACATTTTGAATTTTTCATTTCCCTTACATTCTTCACTAATTCTGTGTGTATTTCACCATTACAAGTATCAATTGAACTATATTTGTATAGGATATATATATATATTCCTTTACATGTAAAGGTATAACAGGCTCATTCAAAACAAACAGATCTTTTTCTGAGCAGATTCTGATCAGTCCCCATTTTCATTCTCTTTGGGGGTCTCTGAATGGTTCCAGTTAGTATTTTTTTCTCATTTTGTTTCCTTCCACATTCATGTCACCTAACAGGTTTTTCCCTTAGATCATTCATTCAGAATGTTGCACAGAACTCATATCTGATGTTTTCATAATCATCATTCACTAAAAGATAGCATGCAACCTGTCATCATTCTATATTATTGCTTTCATCTCAAAACCAAAAGATTTGCACAGTGTACTGACATAGACTCAGAAGGCATTGCTGACAAAAAAAAGCCTAATGAAAGAAGTTTCCATAATGTCTCTGCAGATATTTCATTGAAGCATGAAAAACCTCGGGAGGTGGGGTTAGAATTCAGACTGCTATAGAAATGAGTGTACAATAGCAGGACATTCCTATGTGTATGCTAGCAATGACATTTATTTCTTTGAAATTCTCTTGTTTTTTTGAATAAGATTGCTATAGCAATTTTTTTCTTCCAAGTGAATCAAACATCATACAAAATATTTACAAGAGAATTTCTGTACTCAGCACCAAATGCATATTAGTTCATTTGCATTGACAACAAATTGTGTACTTAGAAAGTGACTAGATTTTGAGAGTTTTCTTTTCTCTAGATTCTGTTAAAAAACAAATGAACAAACTGCTGTGGCTACATTTCCAGACTATTGTCTGGTGAAAGAGAGTGTTCTTATAAGGTGTTCTTATAAGAGGCCTACATTGCAGTCTAAGCAATAATGAGGTGGAGAATGGAGCAACAGAATAGTATATACGTTATCTGAAGAACCATCACACCCCACTTATTCTAGCAGGCCTATTTCAGGTCTCATCAGCCAAAGAATTTCAGCAGGCAGAGTCCAGGAGAAGAGTCTTTTCTGCTGTGGCCCCACTTTCTGTAATATTCTCATGCTGGAACTGAGGTCCACGCCCTGGCCTTCCAGAAGACCCTAAAAACTTAGCTCTGCTGGCTGGCCTGAGGCCCCAATACAGGTGTGTTATATTGGGGTTGATTGAGAGGGAAGAGAAGATCCCCATCCCGTCATATTGGTCTTTAAATTCCTATTTAACTCTCCTAATTTTAATTGCATTGTATTATCTTGTTTTACTTTTTATTATGTTATAAGCCATCCAGAGTTGCTGTATCACTGAGATGGCAGCATAAACAATAAACAAACAAACAAACAAATAATGTAAGTAGGCTTGGCTTTAGCATCAAGTTGGCCTAAATGCCAGGATTTGAATTTCTTGGATTTTCAGCATTGTAGTCTGCTCTCAGAGAGAAAAAAAATCCTTGCTTTCTAGTGACAAGATTGGATGATCTGCACTAAAGAGCTTTGCCAGTTTGGAGGCTACTATGTTCTTTTCAAATCAGCATCAACCCAATCCATGGCCAACATACATGGCAATCCTTCTTGTCTGTTGTGAAGTGTTTCAATACCTTAAAACCACTCTATAAACTATTTTGCAACTTAGGAACCTATTATAATGCTGCAGGATAGTATTGAAATATTTAAGTAACTAAGACCTTTCATTTTAGTTCTAAGTCTACATGTGTTGTGAATAATAACTGACTTCTCTACTTTTGCACTTTCTTCAGCATTATCATAGCTATGTTAACAGCCATAGTTTATGATCTGCTGCCACAGGCAATACCTGATCTTTGAACTATAGCTCTCCTTCTTCTAGACTTTGTTTTTTGAGTCACATACACATGCATCAGAGCATGGAGAGAGAGAGAGAGAGAGAGAGAGAGAGAGAGAGAGAGAGAGAGAGAGAGAGAGAGAGAGAGAGAGAGAGAGAGAGAGAGAGAGAGAGAGAGAGAGAGAGAGAGAGAGAGATTTCTCCATTTACACACACACATTTAGCTTGCATCCTAAATTACCATTTTCTATTTGCCATAGGTTAGAAGCAAAGATTTCACATGATTTAGTTAAGGAAAGCAGCTTTTCAAAACAAATCCAAAATAAAAATAGGTTTCTCAATTGGATGCAGCATTTTACCTTTGAGTAAGCATCTTCCCTTTCCAATCTGTGTAAACTTTTACTATGGCAGAAAATGAGAAGTTAGACTGTAAAAAAAATATTTCTTTTCTTTCTCCCTTTCTTTTTCTGTGCAGCTCTATTTCATTCCTGTTTGCACATCCACCAATGTATATGGAAAGCATCAATTTACTGGGACACTAAATCTTGTTTTGAATTTATCTTTTGCCTCCTGGTCAGTTTACACTATTCATGAACATTTTTGATTCAACCACCTGACATGCTAGCTCTCATCATTTTCTCTGCTTTAACTCCTTCTTTGTTGTGACCATTTTTTCCCCCATTGGGTAGGTATCACCATGACTTTGTATGTTCACCTTGATGTGAACACGAAACCTATAACTTATTTGTAAACCTTCTATTGATGTCAGAAAGATTTTGGCTAATGATGGATCTTTTATGCTTTATGTTATGTTAGGTTATATTGTGTTGTGTTGTGTTGTTATTTTATGTTGTCTTATGTTATTCACTTGTTGAGATGGACAGCTACAGAAAATGAATGAATGAATCAATGAAATAGACAGAGAAATAGATATAGAAATAGATTAGATAGACAGACAGACAGATAAGATAATCAGGACAAATCAACAAATGTATTCTCTTGTGTTTCTGTTTAGTTCTTCAGCCTGGAGGGCCTCCGGACCATTACACAGAAATAATGTTAGTTAAATGTGTCATTTCAGGATCCTTCCCTTTTCACTGAGTCTTCTCCTGAAAATTGGACACCTTCACAAGCTGAACAAGTCTGCTGGAAAAGAGTCTGGCCTAAAGCTACAGATTCTGTAAGTAAAAATACAGGTAGTTCTCAAGTTACAGTGGCAACTGGGACTGAAAGTTCTGTTGCTAAGTGATGAGCTCATAAAGCACAATGCCATGTCAGTACCTCACTTAGCAACAGCCCTCTAATGAAGTGAGGGATGTAAGGCTGAAGTGAGGGATGTAAGGCTGGTATGGATGGTGCAGTGTGAACCCAGTGGGGATGGGAATAGCTGCTGCCAGGTGGGAAAGTGTGTGAGAGTGTGTGAGTGCCAGGGATGGTGCATGAGAGACAGGTAGGTGCAGTTTGAATATGGCAGGGCATATGGCAGGTGTGTAAAATGGTCAGGAAAGTGTGGTGTGAGTGCAATGGGGCTGCCACCAGGAGAAATCTCTGAATCCTTCTTTTTCTCCAGTAACAGACAGCTTCTGATATAGGCAATATTACAGAGCCATGATGGGATAGGAACAGGTGATGCTCACACACCCAAACCATGAATCCGACAAAGACAGAGAGTGCCTTAGCAAGTATTTACAGGGCCTGTTTAGATGAGATGCTAAGTTGCTCAGGCTAGATTGCATCAATACCTGTGTTGAAATACTTCTTGGTATTCCTTGAGCACAGATTGCAGCTCTGTGATGTAAAGAATGTTCTGGAATGCCATTTCCAGTTAGTGTCTTGTGTAAAGGCTCCTGAATTGTATGGAGATTACTGGGAAAGAGAGCCAAATATCCTTTTTATAAGACTATAAATACGAATCCTGGGTGTGTCCATGTTAGAAAGAAAACAATCGAGCACCAGGATAGAAAAATAAATAAACTGTTTAATATGCAAAACACTTAGCGGGTCACCAGTCTATTAACTTCAATCGGCCGTAGCATTTCTACATGTCCCACATTTCTTCGCGTGCTTGCAGGATCAAAAGTTGTTTCCTTATTCATGGTCGCTCCCCTGGTGAGCGTATACAGTATGTCATCAGAGTAAGAATAGGAAATCCGGGAGTTTGCCTATATAGCCGGCTGCTGTTACCTCCTGTTCATTGAGTGGGTCACGGATCTATTAACTATTAATGCTCACAGGTGTGGGCACATATGGATAGTCACAACCATATTTTTGATTTTTCCAATGCTGAGGCCATAGTCCGGGCTAACACCAAGGGCAGCCGGTTGCTCATGGAGGCCTAGCTATCCTACAAAAACTCCATTAACCATCATACAGAGAGGGCCTCCTCAGGGTGCCTCCTGTCAAGGAATGTCGACTGGTGGCCCCCAGGGGGAGGGCCTTCTCTGTGGGTGCTCCGGCGTTATGGAATCAACTGCCGGTCGAGCTCCGGATGGCATCAGACCTCCGATCCTTCCGTCGCGGGTTGAAGACCCATTTATTTGAACTAGCGGGTCTGGCCTGATGGGGGTACTTGGGTTTTTTATTGGTTTGTTTTAGTATTCTGGTTTTAACTTGGGCATTAATTTAATTATTTTTTAATGTTTGTATTGGTGTTTATATTTATGCCCTGTGAACCGCCCTGAGTCCCTTTGGGAGAAGGGCGGTATAAAAATCTCAATAAATTAAATTAAAATAAAATTAAAATATAGACTTTTACCTGCTTACCAGATGCTCAGGGGATGGGACTTACGATGGGCACAATGAGCCTGCTCTTTGCAGGACCTGAACAACACTGCTACAGGCAGAAAAAACAGCAAGCCCCTTCGCCACAACAAGGCAGTAATCCATGAAGGGGGTTCATTTATAGCTACTGCCAAAAATCTGGCCTTTTACTGGGCACATAAAGTATATGTTTGTGCGCTCTGAAATCTACGGCCAAAATGGATGTCCCCTGCCCCTTGTCATTGAGAACTGGAGATTCTTCAGTGAGGTTAAAGGGTTGGAGATTTAGAGTTCTCCAACAAGGTTTAAAATGAGATAGAGTATATTCAAAGGGGGATTAGCCCAAACCTCATGATATAATTAAAGATATGATCCTTTGTTCAATGGAAATATGCTCCTTTTAAAATTTTGGCATTTGCCTGTGAGTAGATATGCACAGGATTTCATTAGTATACACCCAATTTCTAACTCATTTGTGACTTTTCCCTTTGAACCTACTGAGTTCATTAAGAATGCTTTGTAAAATTGAAATTGCAGCTTGGAAGCTTCCAATGCTAGCAAATTATAGCATCATCCAGCTATTGCTTTGACGATATAAAGCTTACCTACACTTATTATATTTGATACCAGTGATAGCTGAATATTACTGATATGCATAACCTCCTGAATGAATTTTAACTCTGTTCAAACTTTATATCGGAAGAAGATATTCAAATGTAAAAAGGGAATGGAGATATACGTATGGAACTGTCACAATATTCTGATCCCAATTTCACTGCTCCCAAGCAACAGTTGGTTTGAGTAGCACAGTCTGAAGATCTGGAAGCCACAAACCTTGGATTATATATGTTAGTATTTAATAGAGCTTTTCTACTGTTATGTACTGCTCCCTCCACCTTTGGAGGGATTTTTGTTTAACTGTTTCAAAATGCAATGCCACTGGAAAAAATATCCATCCATCCCTGAAAAAAAATGGATTGAATTTTTGAAAACACAAAAGCGACTTTCATATCTCTGGTCTTGACAGCACCATTCATATGGGCAGGAACTTTTGGGTGTCAGGAAGGATGCACAGTTCTTTCCCATGTCCATTTATACGTTAGCAGCAAACAAGCCCACGTTATGTCCTTCCCTCAATCAGCATGGCATATAGTCATTTCACAGTGTCCTGAAAGTTCTGTAGACAGTTGACAGAACAGCCACTTCCCTTATGAGACAATGTTTCCTCAGCTTGCATTTATTGCTAAGGAAATATCATTTATCCTAAGATTAGTGCGTTCATTTATAGCAAAGTATCTGGAGTAGTTATCTTAGAAGCAGCAAAATATATGGTAGATCTTTCTCCCACTCTCTTTCCTGATGACCAGAACTCACAAGGAGCTAATCTTATCTTGATCCAAGCTTAAATCTTATCCGAATACCCTATACATGTAAGAAAAATGACTAACCAGCAAAAAAGCAAAGAAAACAAAAGCAGATTTACAATAAAGAATCTGACAGCTCAGATTTCCATAACAAAACTCTCACAAGAAGGCACTGTTCCAGCACTGTTCTTAGCCAATCCAGTTTGCTTCCTAAATATTAGCCGTCTTTGATCCTTATGAAGCACACCTGACCCTTATTAAATCTGACATCCTTTAGTCATTAATTCTTACAAAGCTCTAATAGATCCATTGAGCTTTCAGCACTCTTATGCTCCTCTGTCTTTTGTTATTATCCTTAAATACCACCATGTTTGATGACTGGGTGGAAGAGATTCCTAGTTTGGATCAGAGTTAGCAGGATTCAGATTTCAGAAATGTTTTATGAATTGATGCTTCAGAAAAACAATAGGAATATGCATGAGAGTGAGCAGGAGAGAGACTGAGAACTCTTATTTGGGGGTTGGGAATGAAATTGGCAGCCATTTGTAAGAATCATAAATAATAGATTTAGGTGCATAAATCTGTGCAACAGATTTATAATGTTGCACAGTGCAAATCTGTGATTCCATCCAATTCACTTTAATGATTTGACAGATTCAATGCCCACCTCTTCCTGTAGGTACTGCAGTTATTATGTATTGAAGGCTATGAATCCCAGAAAAGCCGCAGGCCCAGATGGGGTGCTGGGGATAGTGGTTAAGAACGGTGCCGACCAATTAGCAGGGGTCCTGACAAGGATTTTTAATGTCTCCTTGCAAACAGCATGGGTACCATCATGCTTGAAAGCAGCTACCATTGTCCCAGTCCCAAAGAAAACTGCAGTTGAGTGCCTGAATGACTACAGACCTATTGCATTAACGTCTGTAGTCATGAAATGCTTCGAAAGACTGGTTCTCCAACATCTTAGGACATGCCTTCCACTGGATTTCGATAAACATCAATTTGCCTACAGGGGGAATAGGTCAACAGACGATGCCATAGCTACTGCTTTACACTCTGTAGCAAGTCATCTTGAGAAACCTGGAAGCTATGTCAGGATGCTTTTTGTTGATTATAGCTCGGTTTTCAACACCATTTTGCTGAGCACTCTTATCAAAAAGCTGACTGACTTGAAATTTTCCCCCTCCATCTGCAGTTGGATTCAAGACTTTCTCAGGGACTGGTTACAAACAGTGAGGGTCGTGTCTGCTTTATCCACCCCCCCTGAAGCTTTGCACTGGCTCATCACAGGGCTGCGTGCTTAGCCCCTACCTGTGTTCATTGTACACATATGACTGTGTATCATCCGACCCATCTACTGCGATAATTAAGTTCACAGATGATACTACCATAGTGGGTCTTATTACAGGTGGGGTTGAGACAGCATACAGGGGGAGGTACAAAAACTATCCATATGGTGTTGTAACAACTTGCACCTGAACATCGGCAAGTCAAAAGAGATGGTGCTAGACTTCTGGAGGAAAAAGGAGGAACCTGCCCCACTTTACATTGGGGAGGACTGTGTGGAGAGAGTTTCCTCCTTTAAATTTCTGGGAGTCTACCTCTGCGAAGATCTTACTTGGAAAGTTAATACAACCCAGGTGGCCAGAAAGGCCCAACAGAGAGTTCACTTTCTCAGGGTCTTGCAGAAGAATGACCCTCTTTTACTGGTCTCTTATAGTGGTTTGGTATGCTGGTCTGACAGCCACGGATAGGAAAGCATTACAGAGGGTGGTGAGCACAGCACAAGACATTGTGGGCTGTCCCTTGACACCACTGGATGACATCGCCAGGGCTCGCTGCCTTGGAAGAGTGAGGAAAATTCTCAGGGATGACTCACACCCTGGATGGTATCTCTTTACTCTCCTACTATCGGGTAGGAGATATAGGAGTATATCCTGCCATACCAACAGGCTGAACAGCTTTTATCCATGGGCTGTTAGGCTTTTGAATGGGAAATAATTTTATAAACTTTATGCATGATTGACTTGCAAGGCTGGTGTGTTGTGCAATTAGCTCACATGGTGTAATAAGATGGAGGGTTTGTGTCACTGTAAGTTGGGGGTGGGGGCATGAAGGGAGGCTCAGCCAATCTCAATGTATACATGGTTGTACTTTGACAATAAAAGTTCATTCATTCATTCAGTAGCTTCAGAAGAGTTGGAGACTATGTGATAATTGTTATATTTATAATATAACAATAATATAATATTTGTAATGAAAGCTGTCCAGATCTTTCTGCTTAGAATAGAGGATAAGAGGGACTGAAAATGTACATGCTCATTCAAAACTACTTAAACTCTGCCTGCAAAAGAGCTATATCCAAGGACTGGTGAATGCTAATTATTTGTGACAGAGATGCAGAGTACAGTATCCCTGAACACGGCCCATTTACCTATTTGCCTATTTCACACAAGTACCAATGAAATAAAATGAGAAATGCAGTGCTATATTTAATAGAATACCAATACCATGCAGAAAATAAGCAAAATAAACTTATACAAAATTGCTTTCTATGCATATTATAAATGGTGTTGACATAAATGGTGTTGAAGAGGTGAAGAAATAGATGATTACTAATAAAACAAGAGATTTAATCAAAAGTATCATAAATATTTGGATTTCAGTAGCTCTTTGATGTTCTGAGGCGTGGCACAGAGAGCTACTGCACAAATAAACATGAAAATATGTAGAGCAGTGATACATTTTTAAAAGAATTTTTATTGATAGTTTTGAAGTAACTGAGTTGTCTTTCTTGGGCAGAACAGAAAGTTTACTTTCAAGTCTATCCTTGACATTAGGGAAATCTTTCAGCTTTGATATGTCCTACTTTCACTACAATTTGAAAGTTGTCTTTTTAGTTTCCATAAACCATGACTGAACCAGATGATTAACATCTGATTGCTTGAGTTTTATAAAGTTTATATTTATATACATTTGGGGGAACTTTTTCCCCAGTTTGATCTTAGTTGTATGCAAAATTATCAACATGCCAGAATTATCTTTCACAATACTTGAGTGTCTGGAAGCCTTGGCAGTTGAATCCAAGCAGTTCTAAACATTTAGCCATATCTTTATGAGTACAATTCACTCAATATCCAGAGAAGAGGGCTAAAAAACATAGAAGCACTTAACATCTAGGATCAGCTTTAAGAATCAATTCTTGTTATGGGTAATCCTTGAACCAAATGCAATTAACAACAATTAGGTGATAAAAAGTTTTATAAAAGCCTTCATTTGAGAAAACACAAATTCTGAAATACCATCTGTATTAGTGATACCTTAGTTCTGCAAGTACTGTGGAAAACCATTTTTTAAATTCCTTTGTATATGACTTCCTGAACTATGATTGGCTGAATCAGATGTCTTTGTGTTTCCACTGTCAAATATCACTTGATACAATTATAAACTGACTTTTGGTTGCCATTGACTTTAGGAAACATGTCAACCTGACAGAGGACATCTCCTCACATAGAGGATACTATTTTAAGAAAGGATTTCATAAACATGTACCAAGGTAAACAGCTAGTACTTACGTAATTGGTTTGCTGAAAATTTGCCAACATTTTGAAAGTTGATTGCAGTAGATCAAATGATATAAATTATTATTTTTCTTCCTAGTTAGCCACAAAGTGTGAATAGCTTTATGATTATTTGTGGTTCATGGATTAAAGAATTGGAATCCCTAGTAATGGAACATCAATTATTATAGGTCTGAAAAATGTTACATTCACATCAGATTTAAAATTAAAATTATTCATTCAACTAACTTCAAGTATAAAAATATATTAAAAATATATAAAAAATGAGTGGTCTTTGGATTATATGATTTGATCTTATGAATCGACATGCTTTTAAAATAATATTTTAATGTACTTAGATTTATAGGATTTTTTTAATGTTAAAGATGTTTAGATTTTGTTAATTATGTCCCAAAACTTTAAAATTTGACTATTTTTAAGGAGTTTTGGCTGTATTGGATCTAAGAAAATTATTTTGAGAAACTGAAAAACACCAGAAATACTCCTAATATTAAGGATTGAATTCAAGAGATGTGTGGCTTACCAGACTTTGAAAAGGCAATTTCATCTACTATTTTCTGTGACAAAGATTGTAAAATAATGTAATGTTAGACAATTATAATTATTTAGGTAAATAGAAATTTAACATTTAGGTAGATTTAGAAACCTAGCACTTATTAACATGTGACATAAGTATATTAATTGTCCCCTTCCCTTTGATGTTCTTATTTTTGTAGTTGTTCCTGTATTTTTCCTGGCTATTGTTTCCTAGTTGTTGTTTGTACTTTATTATTTATCTATTTCTTTCTATAAAATCTAAGAAATGATAATATTTTTTTCTTCCTAACATTTTCCCACAAGTGAAGGCTTACTTTTTTTCAGAACAATTGAATGTCGATCCATTCATTTGGATAGGAATTGATCAGCAGGCTTGTTGCCCAAGCCTGACATCATGGACTGAGAGTGACTGGCCCAAATGTAATAAAATAAATAAATAAATAAAGTCACCAGCTGGCTTTCATGCCTAAGGCAAGTCTAGAACCAGGGCTTTTTTTCTCATAGAATGCTCAGAACGGAGTTCCGGCACCTTTTTTGGATGGAACCTTGTAGGATAGGCAAGGCAGGTTTGTATGACATGTGTGAGTTCCGGCACCTTTTTCTTTTACAAAAAAAGCACTGACTAGAACTCACAGTCTCCAAGTTTCTAGCCTGGTGCCTTAAGCAGAAGACCAAGCTATCAATAATAATAATAAAAATATTTTAGTCATTTATTCTATTTGTACATTTTCTCTACTTACAGCTTTCTTGTAGAAGTTTTACAAAACCTCTTAATTAAGCCTTTTTCCCCCAACCTAAAATCAGTTTTGACCTGAAGAAGCATTGATCATATAGAGCTCTGTGGTGCATCTTTAATTAGTTATGAGATATACAAAAATTCTGGACATGAAACATTTCCCAACTGCTGCATTTGAATGTCAAAGAGCAGCAAGATATTGAAACTTGGATTGTCACGGTTTCAATTTATCCCTCACCTATGACTTAAAATAGTTGCTCAAGATACTCAATTAAATATATTTCTTTAATAAAAATAACTTTCATTAAGTTTTGTTTTTAACTATAAAGAGACTGCTGTCCTTTCAATTTTGGATTGGATCCAAAGGTGATTAATGAAATTCCTACATCAATATCCAGGAAGATCATCTGTAAAAGGCAGGAGATATAGCTGAATGTGACGGGTACTTGCACAGAAATAAATATTTTAGGTCAAATCTCTTCATCATCACTTCAACCTTGACAATGTCATCTAGTCAAAATACAGCCAAGTGCCTTAGGCTACTCATAAGCCAAAACATGCATATATGTTCCCATTTCCTGACATTGTAACTGATATTCATTCCTAATGATAGGCACCATAAAAGGATCTAGATCTCTTTTACCAGTGCATTTTATTTTAAAGAAGGATTTTTCTATTGAATCCACTGTGGTTTATTTTGTGAGCAGCCAAATTTCTTATCGTGTGAGGACAAAAATGTTTATTCTGTTCTCTCCTTATCATGCATTATGGTGTGTGTGTGTGTGTGTGTTTCTTTCTAAATGAACTGAGCTCAAAATATGTTTTATTTTCTTTGTACTCATACCCACTGAACATTCTGAGTATGCTCTGTGTATCTATGCTTGCTTGCTTTCCATAGCAATGACACTTGTATACAATGTTCTTGCCATAAATTGTGCTTTCAATAAAAGGTCATTTGAGGTCATTAAAAGTTGTCAACCTGACTTAAGTCTCTAGGTCAACAAGAAGGAACCCTTTTTTCTAGATAATAATAGACAATGCTAGCCAAATCATATAAATTTCTGAAATTCAAATCAGATAAAATATTAATACAGTTAGGAATAATTTAAACATATTAATAACATTGAAATAATCCTTTTTATGTGGGCATTTTGTTTTTATTTCAACCAAAGAATCACACTGCGTAGACTTTTTCATAAATTTAAATGTATGAAAGCTAATCCCAAATTATAATTGTTAATCTGAGCAGTCGGGACAATAGTTCAAGCTCTATTTAGACTAAAGGCCAGAAGTTCCTCCAGCAAGATTCATAATTAGCAGGTAGCATTTGTCAAGACTGATGAAATTAAGTAGTTAAGAAAAAAAATTAGTCTTTTGAAACAGATGATTAGCTCCTTTCATGGCCTTGCTTCAAATGAAAACTAATACTAAGCTTTGTGCAAGAATTATGCAAAGAGATTAAAAAATAGATGATTAGTTTTAAAAGAAAAATGCAAAATCTGTATATGTTTACTAAAGAGTAAGTCCTATTGATCAGTTATGCTGCACAAAAGTACATAACAGTATCTTTATAATCGTCAGTGCTATGCACATCTATTTAAATCTATATAGTAAATCCAGAGAGGCATTTTTCTGAATGAGGTTTCTAAGTGTCGGAGAAAGACCTGGTGATAGATTCTGATAAAATCACACACACACACACACACACACACACCCCTGCATGCATTGCTTTGGATAATTATATATAACTTTAAAGATAGGTTTAGAATAAAGTGTTGGAAGGAGAATTTTTATTAATTTGCTCTGAGGTCGCTTAGTTTGCTATAGAAGTGTCCTGTAAGATCAAGGTACATATTAATCAAAAAGAGAAAACGCTGAGTTTTAAATAAACACCAGGACTCACACAGCAACCATATTTTTTTCTCAATGTGAAAAATAGCAAGATTTGAAAATAAAGATCTTTGTGGAGAAATCCATCAAAACTGTAATAACTAGGGATTAGGCTAATCAGAAACCAAAGAAACTGCTTTATTAAGACATATGTGTGAAAATCCATAGGTAGAAAGGAGTTCAATTGATTTCTTTCTTCCAAGTGCGAGACAGCTATTCCAGAGTCTCTGATATGAATAACAGTGCAATTTGGCAAATGTAACACCAGCAGTAACATTACATTCATGACATTGTGCAATGATGTCATCACACAAACACCACCTTTATATTCTCAGTATTCAATGTTTAACAGAGAGATTTTAGCATTTGCATTATGCCACTACACCTGTGGCCTTTTTGGGGTGTGTGTTGCTTTTTGACCTTTTGACACACCCACCCACACAAATGAGACATATTAAATTATTTCTTTACAGAGAACTGTTAAAGATTATAGGAGGGAATCAGGACATCAAATAGGTAAAGCAAACTATTAAAAATAAAAGTTATGTCATTTGGAAAATGATATGGATGAATAAAGGCTAGTTGGGGATTTCTAAACTCAAGATGCAGTGAGAAAAGGCTGCTTATCGCCAGCAACAGAACACAATAAACACCACTAAATACTTTGGAATTCAGAATTATGGGCTGCAAATTCTGGATTATTAATATACGACAAGAAAGAGCATCCCGGAAATTTTGCAGCTTAAATACTGCAAGGTATCTCTAGCACTTGGCAACTAATGTAAATGAAAGCAAAATCAGTCACCACCCCAAGGCCATTTTTGGAAAAATGTTTATGTGTATATGCCTTTTCATGACTTGTTGGTTTTGGCTCCATCCCAGTTTAGGTGTCAATCTACTTTTCAGATCAGTTGACCTTTTTATCATGATAAATGACATTTATTAGGAAGAAAGTAATTGATGAGATCTTGTTCGTTCTTATTTATCTCTTAATATTTTTGATGTCTTGAAACAGTGCCATCTTGATCAACATAGCATAGCTGGAAATGGAGACATTGCGGTCCTGCTCTTAACAGTGAGGTCAACTTTAGAATACTTTTATGACATATTGACAACATTGTTGCTCCCAAAATCATTATGTTTGGTTTTATATAATTAAGAACTACTACTGAATGTAAAACAGTGCTTCGCATTACTCCACAGCATGATTTCCCGGTACTCCCATGTTACACCTTTGCTCCGTGAGCTGCATTGGCTACCAGTTGTCTTCCGGGTGAGGTTCAAGGTCTTAGTGATGGTTTTTAAGTCCTTACATGGCATGGGTCCGGAATACCTCGGGGATCACCTGCTGCCGGCGTCAACTCCCCTCCGCCCAGTGCGTTCCCACAGAGAGGGCCTCCTCAGGGTGCCTCCGGTCAGAGAATGTCGGCTGGTGGCCCCCAGGGGGAGGGCCTTCTCTGTGGGCGCCCCGGCTTTGTGGAATCAGCTGCCGGTGGAGCTCCGGATGGCACCGGATCTCCGCTCCTTCCGGCGCGGGTTAAAGACCCACCTATTTGAACAAGCTGGCCTGGCCTGATGGGGAATTAATTTGGGTTTTAAATATTGCTATATTTTATTGTTTTATCGTGGGCATTAATTTAATTCTATTTTAACTTTTGTAGTTTTGTATTTTTATTATATGCCCTGTACACCGCCCTGAGTCCCTTGGGAGAAGGGCGGTATAAAAATTTAATTAAATAAATAAATAAATAAATGATTGCAGAAGATAGATAATGATAATGATAATGGCAATAATAATAATAATAATAATAATAATAATAATAATAATAACAACAACAACAACAACAATCCCCCAATGAAGCACAACCTTGTCGTGGTTGTGAGGCTTGCATGCTCTGAGGAAGATGAGAGCTATGCCAGAGGTTCAACCATACTGGACATGTCTCATCAGAGGAGTCAGACAAAGAATGCCTCTGCCATAAAAAATATGGTGAGACGTAAATTTCAGAAAGCTATACCAGGTTAACAAGGTCCACATTAGATGTTGGAGTTCCTGGATATCTGGTGAAAAATGGGCCACAGGACTCAGGACTGTTGGCTGAGCAACCAGGACCAGCAGCTGCAGAACTACTGGAAGAAAAGGTTTTTATCCATCGCAAATACACAGTGATTGAAAACAAAGAAATAATAATCTGTTATTACAGATCAAGTCCAATAAGAAGAGGATATCTGAAATGAATGCACCAGTTATGGAAAGAATCAGAACATCCAGAATCAGAAATAACAGAACAGACTCTAGCAGATCAACGTCGATTTATAATAAAAAATAAAGTATTCACAGAAACAGAATTAGACGAACTGCAAAGGTTTATCCAGGGCAAAGAAATCAAAGTCTTGCCAGAAGTAACTGAGAATGTAGAGGCAGGGGGAATTGGCAGTAGAGGAATCCAGCAGAAATATACAACTGTTTTCATTTGGAAACCAGGCACCTCTTCCTCAGGAAGAACAAAGACCTCTAACTAAAGAAATAAAAGAATTGAAACAAAGAATAACTGAGCATCTAGAACAGCACAAAAACAAGAGAATAAGGCTGCCTGCATTGAAGCTTGTTGCAAAGAAACAGATAGCACAAGCATTAAAAGATGTAAATACTGCAATATCAAGCATAAACACCAATTCATTGCGAGAAACAAGCCAACTAATGTACAGCACAGCTGCAGTAATAACTGAATACCTGGGATGCAAAATCAACAAAGAAGAAAAAAAAATCAAACAGTACACTACAAAAATGGAAGGTTAGACTGGAAAATAAGATCAGCAAGTTAAAATCAGATGCAAGCAAGCTAGAACAGATGAAAGAAAAGAAGCTGAAGAACAAGAAGACCAAAGAATACGTAATCAAGAAATACCACTTAGAAACAAGGAAGATCAAGGAAGCACTGGAAATAATGAAGCAGCAAATAACAGCTATAGCCAGGAAAATCAGTAGATATGAAGCTCAAACTGCAAATTATAAGCAGAACCTCCAGTTTCAATCCAATCAGAAACGTTTTTACCAATCCATCAATGGAGAAACTGCAATTAATCATCCAGTACCTGACAAGGAAGAAACAGTGCAGTTCTGGATGAAGATATGAGATAACCAGAAGAAATACAACAAGGACGTAGCTTGGTTCAAAGAGATGGATGCAAATAAAACAGAAGTTGAAATGAAAGAACTAATAATAACAACAGAAAGGTAGAGAAAAGAGCAAAGAAAATCAAGAATTTGTCAGCACCAATTCATGAAGATGAACTGCATGATTTTTGGTTGAAACATCTTACTGTTCTATACCTACTCGTTGCCAAGCAGTTTGACAACATACTACAAGGAGGAGAAATTGAAAAGTGGCTAACAACTGGGAAAACCTACCTGATAATAAAAGATCCAGCAAAAGGGGCAACTACAGGCCAATTACCTGCTTACCAACAACTTTCAAATTGCTAACTGGTGTGGTAGCTGATGCAGTCCAACAGCATCTAGTTGAAAACAATCTCTTTCCACCTGAGCAGAAAGGAAACTGCCCTAAAAGCAGAGGAACAAAAGATCAACTCCTAATAGACAAAATAATCTTGGAAAACTGCAAGAGAAGGAAGACCAACCTGAACATGGCATGGATTGACTACAAAAAGGCATTCGACTCTCTGCCACATGACTGGATAATCAAGTGCCTAGAAATAACAGGAGTCAGTAGAAACATCAGAAAGTTTGTGCAAAGATCGATGGCACAATGGAAGACACAGATGCAGGTCAATGGTGAAAGACTGGGAGAGGTTAATATCAAGAGATAAATATTTCACAGAGATTCACTATCACTACTACTATTTGCTATTGCACTGTTTCCTCTGTCTACAATACTGAATAACTCAGGCCATGGCTATCAGACATCAAAAACATCTGCCAGTCTATCCCACCTCCTTTACATGGATGATCTGAAGCTGTATGGAAACACATTATCTGAAATAGAATCACTGCTCAACACTGTCCGTATGTATGTATGTATGTGTATATATATGAGTTTGGCTTGGACAAATGTGCCACATTTACTATCAAATAAGGAAAAATAGTAAAAACTGAAGGAATCAAGATGCCCCATGAAAATAACATTAAGAGTCTGGATGAGGAAGATTACTAAAAATACTTGGGTATCCTTCAAACTGACAACATCAAGGACACTGAAGTCAAGAAAAGGATTAGAAGTGAATACATCAAGAGAGTGAAGAAGATCTTAAAGCCCAAGCTCAATGGAGGAAATACCATGAAGGCAATCAACACCTGGGCAATTCCAGTCATTAGATACACAGGTGGAATAGTGGACTAGACTCAAGCAGAACTAAAAGCAGTGGATAGGAAGACCCGAAAAATAATGACAATGAATCATTCCTTTCATCCATGCAGTGACATTGATAGACTCTATCTACCAAGGCAAATAGGTGGGCATGGAATGCTGCAAGTAGATCAGATGGTTGAAGAAGAAAAAATGGCTTTGGAAGAATATCTGAAGGACAATGATGAAGATGCACTGAAATTAGTATATCAGGAAGGCTTACTGACTACTGGAGAGACCAAACTGGCCTACAAGAAAGACCAAATGAAGAACAGAAGCATGGGAAGACAAAGCACTACATGGCCAGTACATTAAAAAAAATAGCCGGGAAAGCAGATAATAACAAGATCTGGCAATGGCTAAGACCAGCAAAGTTGAAAAAAAGAGAACGAGGAAATAATTCTGGCTGCACAAGACTAAGCTTTAAGGACAAATGCATATCAAGTCAAAATTGAGAAGACAGCAACAGACAGTAAGGGCCGCCTATGCCAGCTGAAGAAACAGTGGACCACCTGGTAAGCTGCTGCAAGAAGATCGCACAGACTGACTACAAGAAGCGGCATGACACAATAGCAACAATGGTGCATTGGAAGATCTGCAAGAAATATCATTTGCCTGAAAGCAAGAACTGGTGGAAACATAAAATAGAGAAAGTCATAGAAAATGAAAATGTTAAATTGCTCTGGGACTTTAAAATTCAAACAGACAAGCACCTGCCACATAATATTCCAGACTTAACAATTGTCATAAGAAAGACAAAAAAAGTCTGGATAGTGGATATGGCAGTGTCTGGACATAGCAGAATAAAAGGGAAAGAACTGGAGAAGATAACAAAATTCAAAGACCTACAAATAAAAATAGAATGACTGCGGCAAAGGCAAGCAAGGGTAGTACCAATAGTAATAGGTGCCTTGGGTGCATTTCCCAAAAACCTGGAGCACCACTTGGACACCACTGGCATTGACAAATTCGCCATCAGTCAATTGCAAAAGGCAGCCTTACTAGAAACAGCTTCCATCCTGTGACGATATCTGTAATACCATCAATTCAAACATCCACATCTGCCTATCTCAGGTCCTTGGTAAGGACTCGATAGGTAGACAAAAATGCCAAATCCAGTCTGAACATCTGGCTGACTGTGTGAATAATAATAATAATAATAATAATAATAATAATAATAATAATAATAATAATAATAATAATAATAATAATAATAATAATGTTGGAAGGGACCTTGGAGGTCATCTAGTCCAACCCCCTGCTCAAGCAGGAAACCCTATACCATTTCAGACAAATGGTTGTCCAGTCTCTTCTTAAAAACTTCCAGTGTTGGAGCATTCACAGCTTCTGGAGGCAGGTTGTTCCACTGATTAATTGTTCTAACTGTCAGGAAATTTCTCCTTAGTTCTAGGTTGCTTCTCTCTTTGGTTAGTTTCCATCCATTACTTCCTGTCTTGCCTTCAGGTCCTTTGCAGAATACCTTGACTCTCTCTTGTGGCAACTCCTGAGATTTTGGAACACTGGTATCATGTCACCCTGTTCTTTATATGTTTTAGCCTACAATCCTCTAATCATCTTTGTTGCTCTTCTCTGTACTCTTTCTAGAGTCTCAACATCTTTTTTACATCGTGGTGATCAAAACTGGATGCAGTATTCCTTACCAAGGCATTGTAAAGTGGTATTAACATTTCACGTGATCTTGATTCTGTCCCTTTGTTAATGCAGCCTAGCACTGTGTTGGCTTTTTTGGCAGCTGCAGCACAATGCTGGCTCATATTTAAGTGATTGTCCACTAGGACTCTGAGATCCCTCTCACAGTTACTACTATTGAGCAAGGTACCACCTACATTATATCTGTGCGTTTGTTTTTTTCTTGACTAAATGTAGAATCTTACTTTTTTCGCCATCAAATTTCATTTAGTGCCCAATGTTCAAGTCTGTCAAGATGCTTCTATATCTTAAGCCTGTCTTCTGAAGTGTTGGCTATTCCTGCCAGCTTGGTTCCATCTGCAAATCTGATGAATTCCCCATCTAGCCCTTATACAAATTATTGATGAAGATGATGAAGAGCACTGAGTCTAGAACAGAGCCCTGGGGCACCCACTACACACCCCTCCATGTAGATGCAGTTCCAATGAGGACAACATGCTAAGTACAGCCAGTCAGCCAGCCTTAATCCATCTGATGGTGATGTGTCTAACCCACATTTTTCTATCTTATCAAGTAGTGGGTTGTAGTCTAATTCAGAGGTCCCCAACCTTTTGGGTACCAGGCACCAGTTCTGTAGAGAGAGGTTTTTCTGCAGACCGGAGGGTGCATGGTTTTGTGTGCTGCCTGCATTTCGTGGATAGTTCTTTGCTTGTTTGAGTAAACCGGTTGCTGGCATGCCATGGACCAGTATTGGTCCACAGACCAGGGGTTGGGGACCCCTGGTATACTTTATCAAATGCCTTACTGAAGTCCAAGTAAATTATATCCACAGCATTCCTTTGGTCCACTAATTTTGTCACTTGGTCAAAGAATGCAACGAATGCATGTTGGCTTTTGGTAATGACTTTGTTTGCCTCTAGGTGTACACTAATTCGTTGTGTGATTATCTTTTCCAGAATCTTCCCAGGTATTGAGATCAGGCTGATAGGTCTGTAGTTTTCTGGATCCATTTTTTTCCCTTTTTTGAAGATGGGAACTACATCAGCTCTTTTCCAGTCCTATGGTAGTTCCCCAGTGCTCCAGGATCTTTGAAAGATATAGTTCAGTGGTTCTGAGATTACATGTACCAGTTCCTTCAGAACCTTGGGGTGTAAACCATCTGGTCCTGGTGATTTGGACTTGCCTAGGGTAGACAGGTGCTCACTTACCATTTTCTTGCCTATCTTGTGTTTCTAATCTGTTTTTTACGGTGGTTTTTTGATACTTTGGACTGTTTTTTCCCATTGTGTAAAGATGGATGCAAAAAACGAGTTGATAAACCACTAGACTGATGAACTATTCAGATTTAATAGGTGATACCTTGAATTAAGGATTAAGTAGACCATTTCACTAAACAGATTATAACTTTATATAGAATAATATCTAGAAACAGCTTACAAAACTATAGGGAGTTCTGAAACAATAGCCTTCAAGGGTAAATAGATTTCTAGAATTCCTTTTGCTTTTGGATCATTGATCATTCTGCTGTCTTCACTGATTATCATCATCACACTGTTTTATGAATGTTGAATGAAGAAAACAGAAACAAAGCAAGAAGTCAAACTTCTAAGAGACATGACTCCCGCATAACATGTAGATTTTCTCTGTTTGATTAACAATTCTTTGTTCCTCTTCATTTAATTTTTATAGGATTTCCTTCCCCCCTTTGCAACCTCTGTCCTGATTAAAACATATTAGGATCAAAAATGTCCCAGTTGAATGAAGAATCATTAACTGAAGAACATGCAATGCTGTTTAATTACTTTTACAGAAGCTAGAGAACAAATAATACTAAGTTTCTAAGGGACTAGTATGCATCATGCATAGTGACTTTGTTTTTAGTATCTGCTGGAAGAAAGTTCCATTTGCAAATCTCTTGGTGGAAATCTCTCAAGATTTTTTTTTGCAGAAGATAAAAAAGTGTTAATAACTGCCAAAAAGGAGCTATTTTTATGTAATAACAACTGCAAGTGATAAATATTGACATACAGGGACTTGTTGGGCTATGTTTCTATATCCTCTCACTGGTACCAGAAGAGCAGTTGCAATTTTATTAGGAAATGACCACAATTTTATGTATATGTAAGTGGTATACACTTGATTGAATTCAATAGATACAATTAAAATCTTTAACAAAAGATTTTAAAGAATGTGAATTGAAGTGCACCCATTTGTTTTTAAGCAGAAACATACAAATATCGCAGAAACAATGTTATGACTTAATCTGGATAACTCAGAAATCCCATTGCTTCCAAGAAAAAGGAAAGTTCAGCCTTTGCTCATTTATTTTTTAAGGCTATGATTCCAGTAGCAAAATGAAAAAAGCTAAATTTTAATCATTTTTACAGTACATTTATGAAAACTTTGTGGTACCTGTCTGGAAAGGTTACTGGAATAGTGCACACTTCAAAAATTACTTAGAAATGTTCACAGCCTCATCTAACTGACTATATCATCTCTAATTCATTCAAAAAGCCTGCCTTTTTTAAAACCTGAAAAAAGGTACAGATTTAAGGAGTTGTCATTCAAGTAATGTAAATCTTCAAACAACTGCAACTCCGCCCTTTAAATCAGGTTGGCATAGTAACTTAAAAAAAAAAGCTTAGAAGGCATACCAGAGAAGTGCTGTATTTTTACAGGGTCAAAAGCATTTATTCCAAGTATTTTTGAAGTATGTGCAGTCCTGCAAGTTGGAATTTTTAATTACCACCACATATTTACTAATTTTAATAATATCATTCATATATAATAATAATTTATTAAACTTCTATGCCACCCAACTCTCAGTGACTTGAGATGGTTTTACATCCTTTGGCTAAAATTACAATGAAATCAATTAAAAACAAAATAAAGAGTAAAGATTGCAAGCATCATGAAGTGAGGGTCTCACTGTCCCTTGCTGAACTCCTGGTTCTAAACAACACCAGAGTGAGGGCATCCAAATCTTTGGATTTTTTAAATGAAATTTATATTTCATTTTTGCACTCAGCTTGAGCACTCAAGATGGCAAAGAATAAATATACTACAGAATACAAAAAATTAAAAGGCATGTGTTAAACCCAATGCAAACTTATAAATGTTTATAGGAATAATCTTTATTGTTCATCTAAAGGAAAAGGGAATAGAGGACAAATACTAACCATTGTAGGGCACACATTACCTCTGCTGAAAGATCCCTACTATTTGCCAGAGCTTACCAACACAGAATAATTTGAGATGCGTAGGACTTCCGGTGGCTGTGCGGCGCCGGAGACAGCCTTCCCGGGCTGCCCGTGGCTCAGCTGAGTGATTTTCGCCCGAAACAGCGCCGATCAGCTGTTTGGGCGAATTTGAAGCCCCCTCCTCGGGAGAAGAGGAGGGGGTGAGGCCCCAGGTAGGGGTAGAGTTCTCCGGGGCCACCTGAGCTTGGAGCTTGGGCGGCTGAAGGATTGAACTCCCCCGAAGCCTGGGTTGCTCCCAGCTGGCCAGCGTCTCTGCTCCGGATTTCTTGGAGCAGAGCCAGGCGTCTGCGACCACCCCTGCCTGAAGGAAGGACTATGGAGTAATAAGAGCAGGCAGAGCGGTACAAGAGGAAAAGGTGAAGAGGATTATTTTATTTTACTCTCGAGCTTGATGGACTTTTTAAACTTAAAGTAAAAGTGCGTCACAATTGAAAGTAAAGATGGCGGCTAAACCTCCCCCTAAAACTCTTCGGAGCGGTGGAACTTCTCCGGTGCAACAATCATCATTGCAGGCGTTGCATCCTCCTGATGTATTGACACCGAAGGACTTACGAGATGCTCTTGAAAAACATGCCCAGGTAATTTTGGAATCAATGGGTGATAAATTTGCACAGATGGAGGAGAAATTGGAGAAATTGGAGGAGAGAATGGAAGAGAGGATGGAACAGAAGTTCAGCGTGATGAAGGTAGACATTTTGTCTTCAGTGCATAAAGTGGCGGAATGTGTGGAAGATTTGGATGAAAAAGTGGATGATTTGACTCAAAAGAATGCCATATTAGAAGCAAAAGTACTGGAGAATGAAGATTTAAGAGACAAAATGGAAAGAGAATTAAGTCTTGCTCAATATTACCAGATGCAGTTTGCTGTCAGAATCAGAGGCTTAAAAGAGAATATTAAGGAAGATTTAAAGCAGCTGGTTTCTGAGGCTCTCGAAGTGGTACTGAATCAGCCAGCATCTGAAATAAGAGGAGGTATGGATAAAGTGTTCTGTGTGAATTCATGGATTGCTAGACAGAGAAAGTTGCCTAGAGATGTGGTGGTTTACTTTGCAAAAAGGGAAATTAGAGATGAAGTTATACAAGCTGCCTATGATGCTAAAGTTGTGATTGCTGATCAAGAAGTCTTGGTTTTAAAAGAAATTCCTCCAAAGATTTTAAGGAGAAGGAAGGATTTTACATTTCTTGTGCAAGAGCTCAAGCAACGACATATAAGGTTCAGATGGGAGATTCCAGTTGGGTTGATGGTGATGCATGAAGGTAAAAGGTACCGGCTGGTTACTGTGAAGCAAGCGCGTGATTTTTACAATAACGTTTTAAAAGCAACCCCATTAACACTTCTGGAAGCTGCAAAGGGATCTGGAGAAGGAGAACATCAAGAGGTTGAAGCAGAGGAAAACGGTGCTGGAGGAGATCAAGCTATAACTTCTTTGGATGATCCTAGAGAGCAAAGGGTAACGCGTGCTGCTTTAAAACGATCAAAAAAAATAAAAGAACAAGACCAGCAAAAGTCTTTGGAACTTCCACAACGTACTTACAGCCAAGCAGTGGGAGGAGCACGGCCTAAAGAAGATAGTCCTATCAAAGCAGTGCTCCAAGAGCTTTGGGAGGATATGCATGGCAACTAAATTTTTAACCTGGAATGTTAATGGACTAAATTCACCACAGAAGAGGAAGAAAGTTTTTCAATATTTAAAACAATTTAAGATAGATGTTATATGTTTGCAAGAAACGCATATTAGAGTTGTGGATCAAAAGTATTTATCGAACTCAAGGTTGGGTACGCAATTTGTTGCTTCTGCAATGAATAAGAAAAATGGAGTGGTTGTTTATGTTAAAAGTGCCTTAACAGCAGACTTAATTGAAGCAGATAAGCATGGAAGATACGTTATGATAGAGCTGCTGCTAGAAGGTAAAAAGACGCTTTTAGTTGGATTATATGCTCCTAATCAACAACAAGCTGACTTTTTTAGTTTACTTCACACAAAGCTTACCCAGTTGGATTATAAATCTTTTATTTTTATGGGGGACTGGAATGGTGTTTTGGATCTACAGATGGACAAGGCTGGAGCTTTTAAGCGCATCCCAAGTCATGCTAGACTGCCTAAATCTTTTTTTGAAATGAAGGATGACTTGGAACTGCGAGATATTTGGCGTGAGAGACATTTGCAGGAAAAGGATTATACTTTTTATTCTGACAGACATCAATCTTTTTCTAGGATTGATTTTATTTTGTTGACTAATGATTTTTTTTTGAGGACTAAAAAGGTGAAGATTTGTGCAAGAACTATTTCTGATCATAGTCCAGTTTGGTTAGAGATTGATAAGGAGAATAGAGACAGGCGCTCGTGGCGCGTAAATGAGAATTTGTTTAGAAATCAGAGAAATGTGGAAGAATGCAAACAGCGGATGAAGGATTTTTTTGAAATTAATATGAATAAGGGCACCTCTATGGATATGGTTTGGGATGCTAGCAAGGCCTACATGAGAGGGGTGTTGATATATATGAATAATAAACATAGACGTGCTGTGGAAGCTAGGAGGAAAGAATTGGAGAATGAAATAAAGGAAAAAGAAAAGGTTTTGATTTTGAATTCAGAGGATGTGAAGACTAAGGAGGCTATTAAATTGTTAAGAGGACAATTTGATAAATTAATGGCTGACCAAATGGCAACCAACTTGCAGTTTGCCAGGCATAATACCTTTTGCAACGCTAACAAACCAGGTAGATGGTTAGCTTATAGATTGAGGAAAAAACAAAGGGCTTCTAATATAGACAAAATTGAGCATAAAGGAAGGGTTGTGTTTCAACAGGACCTTATCAAGGATGCTTTTGTGGATTTTTATTCTAAATTATATGCTAAGGAGAAGATTAATGAAAAAGACATTGATATATATTTGGAGAATGCTAGCATCCCGGTTCTTACGCAAGTACAAAAAGAGGGGATTAATCAATTGATTACAGAAGAAGAAATTTTCACAGCAATTAAGGAATTGAAGGTGGATAAAGCACCAGGTACGGATGGTTTGACTGCGGCTTATTACAAAAATTTACAATTAGAGATGATAAAACCGTTAAAGGAACTGTTCCAGACAATCCAGAGGGGGGAAAGGTGCCACCGTCTTGGAGAACAGCTTTTATTTCCTTGATTCCGAAGGAAGACCAAGATGCTACTCAAGTTAAAAATTATAGACCGATATCGCTTTTAAATACAGATTACAAGATATTTGCTAAGGTTTTGGCTAATAGACTGATGAGGGTTCTGCAACAGGTGATTCATGGGGACCAAACGGGGTTTATTAGTGGTAGGCAAATGAAAAATAATGTGAGGCATATAGATGATGTGTTAGAGTTTTTGGAAAGGAACAACCAGATCTCTGCGGCGCTAATTTTTCTAGATGCTGAAAAAGCTTTTGATCAATTGAATTGGCAATTTTTGTTGAAAGTTTTAGACAAAATGGATTTTGGGGAAAATTTTTTACAACCGATTAGGGCATTATATCAAAAACAAACTGCCCGAATTATAGTTAATAATAGTCTGACAGAAGCATGTAACATTGAGAAGGGCACAAGGCAAGGGTGTCCGTTATCGCCCTTGTTATTTGTGTTAACATTAGAGATATTATTGGTTAAAATACGGAATTCGGAAAAAATTAAGGGGATACAAATTAGAGATCAGGATTATAGATTGAGAGCATTCGCAGATGATCTGGTTGTTACAGTGACCCAGCCAGAGAACTCTGTTGTGGACCTGATGGAGATAATAACACAATATGGGAAGGTTTCTGGATTTAAAGTTAATATACAGAAAACCAAAATTCTGGCCAAAAATATGACAGTTTCGCAAAAGGCTCTCTTAGAAGGATTAACTGTATTTGAGATTGTTAAAAGGGTTAAATATTTGGGGGTGCTTTTGTCGCCCTCTAATACAAAGTTATATAAAAATAATTATGAAAAACTATGGGGGAAAATTCAAAAAGAATTGGAGAGTTGGGAAAAATTGCAATTGTCTTTGTTGGGATGGATCGCAGCAGTGAAAATGAATGTCCTGCCTAAATTTTTATTTTTATTTCAAATGATACCGATTCTTAAGAAAGATTCTAATTTGGAGGAATGGCAGCGAGGTATCAATAAATTTGTTTGGGCAGGGAAAAGGCCACGAGTTAAACTTAAGATTATGCAGGATACTCGTGAGAGAGGTGGTCTTAAAATGCCCAATTTTAAACTATATTATGAAGCTGCTGCATTAGTAGGAATAAGTGATTGGATTAATTTGACACAAGAGAGATTATTAAATCTTGAGGGCCACGATTTGTTGTTTGGCTGGCATGCATATTTGTTGTATGACAAGAAGGTAGACAATGTGTTTAGAGTGCATATTTTAAGACAGGCATTGTTGAGAGTTTGGAAGAAGTATAGACATAAGCTAGATTGCAAGATACCATTGTGGGCAATTCCAAAACACGCAATAGAAAATATACATGCTGGTTTCAAACATGATGTGACTACGTACAAGGAGATCCTAAGTTTGGAAAGAAATGTCTGGTGTTTGAAATCATATAGCCTCTTGCGAGAAGAGAAGGTTGTTCAAAACTGGTTTCAATATACTCAGTTACGGGCCAGGTGGAAAGAAGACCAGAAAAATGGTTTTACAATGACTGATGAAAATTTGATAAAGCAAATTAGAAATCAGGGACCAGCACATATTAAATGGATACATCTTGCGTTGATAGAGATTGACTCAGAAACAGAACTTGTTAAGGATTGTATGATAAAATGGGCCCAAAACATTCAGGAAGTTATCACAATGGACACGTGGGAAAAGATTTGGGTGAGGAACGTAAAATTTACACAAGCTCAAAATCTAAGAGAGAATTTTTACAAAATGTTTTATAGATGGCATTTAGATCCTAAAAAGCTTGCAAGTATGTATCCGAATTATCAGCCTAAATGTTGGAGGTGCGGTGATGAAGACGCAACATATTTTCACATATGGTGGACTTGTAAAAAGGTTAAGGCTTTTTGGATAAAAGTCTGGTGGAACATGCAGAAGATTTTTAAACAGAGGATAAAGTTTTGTCCGCAACTTTTTTTGTTGGGAATAATTACAGATGCTACAGTTGTGGACACTAAGTTGATGTTGAATTTAATTACGGCAGCAAGTGTGTTATATGTGTAAACAGCTCATATACTTCATTTAACAGATTGTATAAAGTAAGGAAAACAGTCTGACAGGAAAACACGCGGGAACTTTGACAGCTGTCAAAGTTCCCCGCACAGCGCAGGCGCAGCCACTGACAGCTCGCGGCTGTCAAAACACCGGACCATGCGGAAGCCTGAGCTGTCAACAGAAGACGACGCGGATTGGTCCCGGTTGACGCGGCGCCAAAATGAACACCCCTGATTGGCTCTCGCTAACAGCTGCCGGCTATAAAAGCCGGACAAGTTATTCTATGTTTGCCTTGTTCAAAATAAACCCTGTGTTAACTAGCCTGTCGTCCCGAGTGGTCCTTAGGCTACTTCACTGGCGACGAGGGTGGGATCGCTCCGGAGCTGAAGTCACGGCCGAGGAAGAGAGTTCCCGGCAAGAGCTGTCACGGGAAGTTTTAACTTCCATAGGAGCAACCCAGGACCGGACGACATGGCAAACTTCGGGCGTGTGAGGGAATTTGATACCCGCCATCCCGAGAGATGGCAATCACACCTAGGCCAGGTCGAGGGATTCCTCCTCGTCAGTAAAATCACTGACGACAGAGCAAAGGCCGCCGCTCTACTATACATCAGCGGACCTCCAGTGTATGATGCAGCCGTTGGCCTGTTCAGCCCGGTGCCCATCACAGAAGTCTCCTACGCGGACCTGGTGGACCAGCTGAACAAGTACTATATGCCGGCTCGCTCAGAACTGTACTGGCGGGTCCAATTCGCCCAAAAGAAACAGCGGCCGGACGAGCCCGCCAACGAGTTCATCGCCGGGGTCAGACACGCCGCACGGAACTGCTGCTTCCCCGACCTGGAGGACCGCATCAGAGACCAGGTGGTGATCGGTCTGAGGGACGAGAAGCTGCAGAAGAAGCTAACATCCAAAACCGACATGAGCCTGGCAGAGCTGACCAGAGAAATCATGGCCTACGAGCACAGCCACAAGAAGAAGCCGACGACCTCGACCCCAGAGAGCCCAGCGACCGTCTTCCAAGAGAGCGCAACCTTCAGCGAGAGCGAAGAGTCGGTGGATTTCACCGACGGAGAAGCCCTGCAGCGCAGAATGGAACGCAGGCAACCAAGGAGAGGCGACACTTCAGACCGCCGTAGGTCCAGGAACCCCCCTCCGCCACCGCCACATTATGAGCAACGGGCCGCCTGTGCCAGCTGCGGGGGCAACCATGCCCGAGGAAGCTGCCGATTCAGAAACGCTAAGTGCCACAATTGCAGAAAGACCGGCCACATCAAACCGGTGTGCCGCAGCAAGGGCCGGGACAACATCCATGATCTGGAGGCAAACTCCCCAGGTAGGCCAGCTACCCAGGCCAGCAGAGAAAAACCGCCAGGGCCCCTGGTAGAGACAATTGACAGGGTAAACAGCCTAAGCGCAAAGGTTAAGATCTGGGTAAAAATTCAGGGGGTGCCCTGCCACATGGAAGTAGATTCAGGGTCAGCAGTCTCCTTAATTTCATTAAAAACGTATCAGGAGATCTGTTGGCAAGGCAAGGGACAAATTCCCCTGAGGCAAACCCAGGTACACCTAGCTGACTTCCAGAAAACCCCTATTCCTCTGGAAGGGAGGGCTAAGGTCGTAGTGCAGTACAAGGGGTTCAAGGGCCCCTTAGAGGTCTTAGTTACACCAGGGAACCGCACCAACTTGATAGGGTTAAACTGGTTCGGGCCGCTAGGGATCGCCATAACAGGGGTAAACACAATTCAATCACCCAGCCTAGAAGCCGTTTGCAACAAATATGCAGACGTCTTCGATGGCACTTTAGGAAAATACACTGGACCCCCCATTTCCTTACAGTTAAACCCAGCAATCCAACCAATTAAGATAAGAGCTAGGAGAGTACCCTTTGCCCTAAAAGAAAAAATAGAAAACGAACTTGATCGCCTCATAGGTCTCGGGGTGCTTGAACCAACGGAGGGGGGGACCTGGGAGACCCCTATTGTCACCCCAATTAAACCTAATGGAGAAGTGAGAGTGTGCGTAGACTATAAAGCGACAGTCAACCTAGCCCTCAGCCCCCACGCTTACCCGGTGCCAGCGGTAAGGGACGTATTTGCTTCCATCCGTTCTGGCGCCATTTTCGCCAAACTCGATCTCACGCAGGCGTATTTACAACTGCCTGTCACTGATGACACCGCGGAAGCCCAGACAATTGTCACCCACCGCGGTGCCTTTAAAGTAAAGAGACTCCAATTCGGCATATCGGCGGCCCCGGGTATATTTCAGGGTATCATGGAGAAGACCCTGAAAGGAATACCTGGGGTCTGCCCCTATTTCGACGATTTTCTCATCGCCGGAGAAAACGAAGCAAACTTAGCTGACAGGCTGTCAGCTGTGCTGAGCCGGCTCAGAGAAGCCGGCCTCAAACTTAAGCGAGAAAAGTGCTCTATTGGAGTCACATCCACTGAATTCCTAGGGTACAAAATAGATGGCCAGGGCATCCACCCCACCACAGAAAAACTAAGGGCTATTCAAACTGCACCAAGCCCAAGGAATAAACAAGAGCTTCAAGCTTTTTTAGGATTATTAAACTTTTACCATGCCTTCATCCCCCATAAAGCCACTATCGCTGAGCCCCTGCATAGGCTCCTGGACAAGGGTACTGTTTGGTCCTGGACCAAGATACATGAGAATAGTTTCCAATCATTAAAAAAGATTATCTGTCACAGCTCAACTATCACCCTTTTCAGAGAAGACACCCCAATATGCATCGCTTGCGATGCCTCACCCTATGGAATCGGGGCTGTGTTAAGTCATCTATTCAAGGATGGTACACAAAGACCCATAGCCTTCTATTTACGCACTCTGACCAAAGCAGAAAGAAATTACGCACAAATAGACAGGGAAGCCCTAGCAATAGTTGCAGGGGTCAAAAAATTTCATGACTACCTTTATGGGAGGCCATTTACTATATTTACTGATCACAAACCCCTGCTGGGCATATTCACTTGGAATAAAACTACACCACAAATTCTCTCTCCGAGAATATTACGGTGGTCCACATTCTTAGCAGCCTATTCCTATCAACTAATACATAAACCAGGAAAAGAATTAGGACACGCAGACTGCCTCAGCAGACTGCCCATGCAAAACAAGGACTCAGACCCAGCCCCAGCTGGTCTGATTTTAGCAATCTCCCAACTTCCAGATTGCTCCCTGACTGCAAACATTATAGCCAACAATTCAGCTAAAGACAAAATACTTAGCAGAATCCTCAAATGGGCCACAACAGGGTGGCCAGCTCAAAACCCACAACCCCAATTCCAACCATATTTTAACAGAAAAAATGAGATTTCAACCCATAGGGGATGCCTGCTGTGGGGAAATAGGGTCATCATACCAGAGAAAAACATAGACCAAACATTACACATTTTACATGAAGGACACCCAGGCATTGTAAAGATGAAAGCGATGGCTAGAAGTTATGTATGGTGGCCAGGCATAGATAAACAAATAGAAAAATATGTGGGAGGGTGCTATACCTGTCAGGCGACCCGAAACGAGCCACCCCAAGCACCCATCCACAAATGGGAAACTACAAGGAACCCTTGGTCACGTATACATTTAGATTTTGCAGGACCAATCCAGGGCCAAAGTTTCTTAATTGTAGTGGACAGCTATTCTAAATGGCTAGAAGTCACTCCCCTTAGAAAAACAACGTCTGGAGCCACTATCCAAGCCTTAAGGAAAATATTCGCCACACATGGCCTTCCTGACACCATAGTTTCAGACAACGGACCTCAATTCACCTCTCGTGAATTTCAGATGTTCGCTATGAAGAATTGTATTAGGCTGGTCACGTCTGCACCGTTCCACCCATCGTCGAACGGGATGGCTGAAATTATGGTACGGTCCACAAAAGAAGCTTTGAAAAAATTCGCTAAAGGGAACTGGCAGAGGCGTCTCAGCCAGTTCCTCATGTCACAACACACAACTCCATGCACAACAACGGGCAAATCACCAGCGGAACTGAGATGGGGGAGGAGGCTAATAACACGACTCGACAGACTGCACCCTGACACATATCCGGAAGAGAAAGAGCACCCCTACCCAAACCGCACACTTAACCCAGGACAGCTGATATGGGCACGGTCATACACGGATAAAAACAAGTGGGTCCAGGGGACAGTACTAAAACAAACCGGACCCATTTCATATCTTATAGCCACACAAACCCATGGTATCATACGCCGCCATATAGATCAACTCAGACCCAGACAACCGCCACACAACTCAGAGCAACCAATGGAACTCGAGCTACAACCACCCCCAGAAATACTTCCTATACCAAACCAGGAAGAAGAACAGCAGGGGAACGAACTACCAGAACCAGACAATCCCCCACCCCCCCGCCGCTCCAACAGGAACCGAAGAGCCCCCGCCTACCTAAAAGACTATCAGTGGGCAGGCTCCAACGCCCAAGGGGGAGGAAACGCGCCAGGGGAGGGGTAAGGGGTGTGTTATATGTGTAAACAGCTCATATACTTCATTTAACAGATTGTATAAAGTAAGGAAAACAGTCTGACAGGAAAACACGCGGGAACTTTGACAGCTGTCAAAGTTCCCCGCACAGCGCAGGCGCAGCCACTGACAGCTCGCGGCTGTCAAAACACCGGACCATGCGGAAGCCTGAGCTGTCAACAGAAGACGACGCGGATTGGTCCCGGTTGACGCGGCGCCAAAATGAACACCCCTGATTGGCTCTCGCTAACAGCTGCCGGCTATAAAAGCCGGACAAGTTATTCTATGTTTGCCTTGTTCAAAATAAACCCTGTGTTAACTAGCCTGTCGTCCCGAGTGGTCCTTAGGCTACTTCAGCAAGACTTTTGATAGGTCAGTATTGGAAGAAAGAGGAACTGCCGACCATAGAAGAGTGGACTTTAAAGGTTTCCGACCTGGCAGAGATGGCGAAGATTTCGGCCTATTTGAAAGATCACTCGCAAGAACGCTATATTATGGAATGGAGAAAATGGATTGAGTTTATCCAGAACAAGTATAGGGTTAAGAAATTTCATGTAGCATTTGAATAAGTCTTCTTTCTTTTTTTTCTTTTTCTATTTTTGTTTCTTTATATATATTTAATATTATTAAGGTTTGTTTTATCCTATATAAGCTAGAGAGTGATGGATTTTAGAGTTTATAGTTGTTAGTATATGGTTGTTTATGATTGTTTTTTTTATATATACCTTGTATTTAGCTCTGGGAAGTCGGGGGGGGGGAGGGGGGAGAGGTAGGGGGGGAGGGAGAAGGGAGGGGGAGGGGGGATTTTTAAAGAAAAATTGTATGTTAAAACTTTTCAATAAAAAAAAAAGAATAATTTGAGATGCGTAGATTATTGTTATGGAAGCCTGTTCAGGAACAGTCACAACTGTTGATCAATGTACTTTCACTGTGTCTGAATTTAATTGAAGTCGTTATCCAGGCCATTATGAAGTTCATGCAATTTTAAAGGCTCAAAGGCCATTTGGTGACTTTACAGTTTTTGTTCCTGTTTCCAGTAACTCCTGCTTAAATAATTCCTGTGGAATCTTGTGCTTCCCAATATTAACATTTTATAATATTTCAGGTTGCTGTGCCTGTTTTTAAAGGTAAAAGACACTCTTCATGTAATAGAGATACAGTTATCATGCCCCCTTATTCTGTTATTTGGAAATTATAAGTTAGGTACTCTACTGTGATGATATTGCCTTTAGAGTGAAAGAGTGCTATTTGCTTCTGCTGAAATCTAAATATTGTAAAGAGAATAAGTGCTGGTCTTTAATTTAAATAGCTGTTGATTGCAAATCACTCAAGTAGTTTTCCCTAAAAGAGAGGAAAATAGTTATCTTACGCATACATTTAAAAAGTATAAAATTAACATTTTAAAAAACTTTTCTAAAAGTGATAACTTATCCCAGCCAAAAAACAAAAAAACAAAAAAACAAAAAAAAAAAACCAATGACTTCTTTCACTTTGGCAAACTGACCACATTTGAACAAGTTCACCAGCTCTAGAATGCTAGAATGTTCAACTCTTCTTTTATTAATTATACAGTAGTAATGAAAAATACCTCCTTGAAAATTAGTTGTACTTGGATTAATGGATTCCTCTCCCATTACAAGTTTTCTCTAACCTGGTGCTATCCAGGTGCAACTACTATACTATAACAAGTGAGTAGATATACTATGAGATGCAGTTCAACATATTTGAAGAAAACTAGGTAACACAATGCTAATTTTCAGTGTGATGAAATTTTATTCATGTGATCAGGGACAAAGCAAAAAGTCTCCCCAAAGTGATTTTGCAGTGACTAGGCCACACCCACCCTGGCTCCGCAAAGGCAAAAAAGTCACAATACGTCACAATACATCACGTGACACAATCAAGTTAGATAGCCGTGGTTTATGAGCTCCTATTTCTCTTGTAGGATGAGGACTCTGAGAATATTCTCTATGAAAGACCTCAAGGAAGAGACGGTTCTGCATGCAAGTAAGAGTCAAGCTATGTTAAATGTTTTTTAGGTAAATGTTAGCACTTTGTATTGGCCCTGGAAGGCAGGAGAAGTGTTATATTATATTGACAGGTTGCCATCAGTTTTTGGGCCACTGCATTAACATTTTCATATCATCTTCAAAAATAGCCTCATGCAGGAATTTAGTACACAAGAGCACATGACTATATTTGCATTTGTGATTTGGGTTTGGGGGGGAGGGGGCAAATCAATTTGATCAATATTGTTTTTAGAATTGATTTTTTTAAAAAAAGAAAAGAACAATTTGTCCATAAGTTATAATGGAAAAGCATAAAAATACATGCAGCTGATTCTTGTTTGCTTTAATAACATGGCAGCAGCAGGAATGATAAACTCTTTAAAGAGCACTTAACCCTGCCAAGCTTCAGTTGGGTATTTTCAAGGATTTCACTACAAAGTATTTCTGAAAAATGTTCCTGAACTTCTAAGGCAGAGCTAGCAGGAATGAGGGGAGAACTGCAAAGAACTCCAAACTCTCCTGCAAAGAAGCCTAGTTGTGCTGAAATGATAACATCCTGTGCCAAATTAGGGAAAAAAAAGAATCAAAAGCAGTTCAGATACTGAACTTCTACCTTTCCATTTGCAAGGCTTGGCCTGACATGAAAAATGATCACTGACTAACCTTGTAAGGCTGCTTTAGCTTTGTGATTACTGCATTTCCTGGAGTGCTAGGATTGCTGACATAGCTGATTGGAGCACCTGGCTCCTCCAGGAAAAGCTGTCATAACTGACAAGATTTGGTTGTGTTAAAGTTGCACTTTGCTGGCAATATTTTTAGTTAGTTAGTAAACGCAAGTGAAGTAGACTGCCACATTGACATACAACCATGGAGATATTCAAGCTATAGAAGAGACTGTCATAGAAGAAATAGTACTCAGACTTTCTCCTATCAACTGTGTTAGCTCCATGCCTATTCAATTGTCATGTAATTTATCCAATCAGGCATACTTTAAAAGTCAGATTCCACTCAAGAGTGCTAATCAGCCCAAAATTTATATTCAAAGTTATGAAGATTGTGTTACATTCCAGTCATATTAGCAAAACCAGTTCCGAAGTGTAACATTCCCTTAGAATAGTTTCTCAACCTCAGCAACTTTAAGCTGTGTAGACTTCAGCCCCCAGAATTCCCTAGACAATGTTAGAACAAAAGAGAGCAAAATTAAGGTTTGATCTGCGACTTTAAAAATGCTGAGACAAGAAGTGAATGAAGTCCAAAGCAAAGCAGAAAGTTAAATTAGGCAAGCATGTGAAGATCATATCATAAAGATTCTTTCAGAAGTACCTTGCTCATATGATTTCTCCAGAAGCTATGGAAAAGTCACATATTTATCTTTATCCCATGTTTTTCTCAAGAGGGATACAGCAATATTTCAATGATGGATTAAGTCAGGGATGTCAAACTGGCAGCCCATGGGCTGGATGTGTCATGTATAGGCCATACCCATCCCAGCTCCACAAAGGCAAAAAAAGTGATACGTCACAATACATCACGTGATGTGATCAAGTTTGACACCCGTGAATTAAGTTATTGATTGCCCAAATTCTAGTATGGAGCAATCATCTAAATCCTGTTTGTGATAATAAATAAGAGAATACAACCCAAAATTAATTTATATTAAGAATAGGGTTTTATGGCCTCTTCTTCAGCAGAAATTTAAAATTCTCACAAGGTGGTTGAACATGCATAAATAATGTATGCAGATTTACTTGAAAACTGCACAAAGTATCCTGAACTTATAATTTTAGGACCCAAGGATCCATTATGTTTTTCCCCCATGTTTTTAAACATTACTGTAGAATATATTTGAAGATGGGTCTTGAGGTGGCAGAATTGGAATTGAAGTGCCAATTCAGGTGTTTCCGAGTTTTAATTTACAACATTTTTCTGGATCAATTTGTTTGACCAAATAGGTGGTAGAGAGATCAAACATCTCCTGGCAAAGTGAAATGTAGATGGATATGGATACATTACTTCTGCTAGTATTGCTTAAGGATTGTGAGCTATCTTCAACATTGGCTAAACTGATTCATGGTCAAGCCTGCTTCATTTGATGTTTCCATTTCTGTAAGGCTAACATACATTTGACATCAAGCAGATTTGGACTGCTTGCAATAATTCTGATAAGCAGGTATCTTAATGTCTTCTCATGAGTGGGATTCCTATCTGAAAGTTCAGCTATATTAAATTCTGCATAAATGGAAGCTTTTGTGAGAGTGCAATGTACAGTGCCCAGAGACCCAATGAAGAATGTTGGATTAAATAAGAAAGTCTTATTCAGATAGATTACTGTCCAATTACATTACTGCCATATTTTGAATTGAGAACAGAACTTTCACATCATACCATTGTGGAGATGTTGCCTCCTCCTTATTAATAAACTGGATTCTCATTCCTCCCTTAAATCTATGAGTAATTGCTACATTACAATCCTGGTTCAGAATGGTTATAGAGATGACCAGAGAGGCCTGCATTTTGTATTGCCAACATACAGTTTGTTATATGCTGTTTTCTAAAACAAAGCCATTAATAGTCCACACTCATAAATTAGGCCTAGCAAAATGGATATTCTACCAATGACTAATTGAAAGGATGTCAGTTTCTCCTTTGAATAGTTTCAGTTTCCATCTCACGATTGTCCAACTCTTTAGATGTATTTGCACTTTTTAAATATACGTTATATTTATATTATGTTATATTTGAATATATTTTTGAATATATGCATATCATAGATAGAGAATTTATGATGCATTAAAAATTTAAATAGGAACAAATTAGGAATTTACAGTCAAATCTTTTATTTCTTTTTGTTATTCTCTGAATAATTCCCTTATTCCTCATACATGCCCATTGTATTCATTTTTCCCCTATTAGCATAATAGAAGGCTTTTTTTTAAAAAAGAAAACCAAAACAAGAGCCTTATCAGAGCTATAAAAGTTCATTAACTGATTTTTCTGATAGCAACAGCCCTCCCTCTCCCTAATTCTGTAAGTATTTATATGTATATAAAGTTATCAATAGACTTATTAACACAAAAATGCCTGCAGAACTGGGAACTTTTGTTTTAGAATAATAAACTGAATTTAAAACAAAATCATCACACCTTGAAAACATAACTTGAGTAATAATCAGTGTCTTTTTGAGAATGAAAATATTTCAACACTCATGCCCGCATAATTTATCACCGTGCAATAAATCAAAAACAGTAGAGCAATCATGATAAAAATGTAATCCAATGATCTTGGATGAGAGAGAACTACATACTGTACAACAGTTCAGTTTAATGAATTTCTATCTTTTTTCAAAACATCACACCTCATCCAAATTAAGTAAAATTATTTTTAAAGAGAAACACCATCAAATCACAAACAGGCCTTTATTATGCTACTGCACCATCTTGACATGCAAGGAACTATGTAGTAAAACTGTAAACAGTTAAATCTTTTCCCTTCCTTGAAGAAAATGAAAATATAATATAAACACCAATTATATTTGTATACCTTTTTTAATTAACACAACTTCACCACTGGTAAGAGTGCATAATTACCACAATAGCAGTTCTGCAGACTAAGAACTGCTGTTCTGTTCTTTCCTGGGATTTTAACAAGTCCACTGGAACATGTAATCTGCTATTACCAGTTTTGAGTACATACAAACTTCAACTAAAATTGTACATTTAATGTACATTGTAATGAATAAGATTAAGTAAACAAATTAAGTACTTAAATAGCATTTCTATTATTTAAATGCATTGTGTTTTCTGGATTTGAGACCAGGAAGCCTAAAGAGCATGTTATCAAAGTGATTAAACCTCTGAAAGACCTTTTCTCATTAAATATGATATGAGTCCTCCTTATATTTAGAGAACTGTATTGTAGCAAGAGGAGAGGAATCTGTGTGTGGAGGGGAAGGGGGGGTTGGCAGAAGGAGAAACAAGAAAATGGCAAAAAACAGATCGCCCTTCTACAGGAACCTAATTAAATCACAAAGCCTTTCATCAACAAAAGAGCGGCTGCTGAAAACATAAAATGTATTCACAATTAAGCAGCAATTATAAAGCAATAAAACTGTATCATAATTATTTGTTTTCAAATACTGAGATCCGTGGTTCTCAGATTATGGTCTAGGGGACACCAGTGGTTTATGAGCTACTGCAGGTGGACCCTAGTGAGATCATGGCCAAAATATTGGGGTACTGCCCCATCTTATAAGATTCTGGCATACCACCCCAAATTTCACAGGTTTCAAATAAGCAAAAATGCAGTGAGATTTGGAATACTGTAAATATTTTAGATATGGGAGTTCGTTTGTTTGTTTAAAAAATAATTTTAAATTAATGTTGGGGTTTTGTGGACACTATAGGAACTTATATATCCTCTGATGCCTATAGGTACCATTTTCTTTTCTCATAGCTTATGAGGTGACTTTTGATAAAGTAGTAGTCTGCATAAAGAAAAGGATGGAAATTGAACTCTAGAAATTGTTTCCTTCTAGCTTTTGATTGGCAATTTGGTAACGGCCTATACTGAAAAGCCATTCTAATAGCCATGAAGAAGGAAACTGTTAGTAGGCCACTGGATACTTCAATGTGTGTTTTAAAAGGTTATTGTTAAGGTAGAATATATACTGCTCAAAAAAATAAAGGGAGCACAAGATAAGACATCCTACTATTAAATACAGTACATTGTGTTGTTTAAGGGTTCCCTTTATTTTTTTGAGCAGTATATATTTATTTCTAATAGGGAGATAACGTTTAATAGCTGCAATAAAGGGGAAAATATAGCCAGAGCAACATGATTTGGTAGTAATTATGGCAATGATCTTCCCATTGCACACTAAGGCTAAAATCTGCAACAAGCTTTAAGCCCATGGATTTCATGGGTCATCAGTATTATCAGTATTACCAATATTCATGCAGAATTCAAGGCAGTTTTATGTAGGAATGTAAGGTTTTTCAATTCTACCCTCTTGAGTATTGCAAATTCTTAACATGGCTGCTATAAGGGAGGGGGGGGAGGATGGTTGTCAATACTTTGCTGCTGGTTTGATTTTTTTTCCACTCTTACGATGAGTTAGTTTGGCAAGGAATACAGGAATGATCTTTCTGTTTCATTCCACATTCTGAACTCTTTACCCTGCTTTTGAAAGATATTTTGATAATCATGTGTCCAAATTTTTACTTATTGAAACATGTATTTTGTTTGTGGTATGTTTGCCTCACTGAAGTAAATATTTGTATTTCTAGCTTGAGTTCTATTGTCATACCTGGCAGTGATAATATTTACAGTATATCCCTAATAATGTCAGTTCTTGCTTTATTTAATTAAATGTGTCTAAATAGTGATCAAACTGAAACACTGGTAACTCATTACTTCTAACTATGTAATGAGTCCTTCAAAATAATTAATAATATATTTCCTTTCTCATTATAAAGCAATTTATAATTTTTCCTTTTTTCCTGGTAGGGATAATAAAAAATTGTGGAGAAATATTTTATATTAGTACTGATGTTAGAATATTTTCTTCAGGTTCATCCAATATATTCACATTGTCCATTAGGACTTTGGAAGCTCAGTGGGAAGAAGACATGGTTAATTCATCTAAGCTTGATACTTCTTACCATCATCTTTGCCACCATCCAGAGATTGCCTCCATAAAAACTGAGGCTGTATTTTAGCTTTCAATGGAAGCTCTTTAAAAAAAAAGGTTGGGGAAAAAGAATAAAACATTACAGAATATACAAATGCATTCTTGTTATCTCAGACACAAGTCCCTTGACGGGTTGAAAGGTGATGCTTTCGATTTCTGATTCCCAAACTCTTATCTTTACACTCTGAGGGCTTCTGTTGCGAAATGTCTATCAGTGCACTTGCAATTGCCAGCCCTGTAAGAAAAGATAAAAAGAACAATGTAATACTCTATTGTAAAAATATTTTCTAGCTTCCTTTATTCTTTCATGCCTAGGAAATATATATACTACATGTTTTGAAAATGTTTTGGAAGATTTATTTCAGTCTTTGCACAAGGATAGGGTTACCAATTAAGGGTTACCAATTAAGGCAGTCATGTCTTCAGGGTTACCAATTAAGGCAGCCATGTCTTTTTACAGACATTCATATGACCATTCATAAGAGACAGGATTAAAGTCAATGAAAAGTTATCATTTTTCAGTCCATATCTGTTTCTGAGTGAGAAATGAAATTTCTAACTTCACTGCATAAATTCAGCTGCAAAATAAACTCATAAACAATGCAGTCAAAAAGCATATTATTAACATGTCATGTGAGTTCTGTAAACTGGACAGTGGGAGTGAATGCTATTTCACTGGAAAACAGTAATGAAGTTATTAAGATTAAAATACCAAGTTTGGCTCTGAATTTGAAATTTGCTGCCCTAACTTGCTCTTCAGGTCAATGATGTGGATACCTGGCTTCCCATAATGCATGCGTATGAAAACATGTCTCCCAAGGCTTATATATTCTCCCATTTATTTATTGTAATGGCATTATGTTCTGTTGAACTGAATTCGGAGTTGAGTTCATCCATTCTAAGAAGTCTTTAAGGCACTGCCACTGAAATAGCTTTCTTCCAGCTTTTCAAGGGGGAAGTGGGTTGATTTAATGTACTGTTTTGTTTTGTTGTAACTCACCACTGTACAAAAAATCTATGTGGCATATTCAAAGTTAATTAATTACACAGATATAATGAAATCCTTTATTATATTGCATTTATTAAATCCTATTTCCACATAACTCACATGCATAGCAAGGTAACTGGGCTAATATTATTCTTAATATTATTCTTAATTATTATTCTTAATTGAATGTTAGTATTAATGCTTGCTTCATTTCTTTTGCATTCATTTCAGGATGAATTTATCAGCAAATATATGCAAACAAAATTGTAAGAAAAAATCTATTACTTGATATTCTTCTGATGAAGTAAACATGTACTGGGATTTGGACTATACCTGGGTTACTCCAAGTATTTTTCAGCATTGGACACATTGGTTAGAGCAGTTGAGAATTATACTGCAGCAATATGTAGAACTCCACAAATAGGTTTATTCTTGTGTAATATTCATAACATGAGTTTAAAATATTTTTAAAAATCAAACTTCTAATCACAGTTACTGAAGAATTCTTACTGATCTCTGAATTCTAACTTGCATCTTTACTCTTAATTTAAGACACTCATTGTTCTACTTTATACGTGAGTTGAACCCTAGAGTGATTTCAGTTAATATCAGCTGCAGAACACCTTACTGTTGGCCTAATGTTATGCATACTAGTAGAATGTCTCCTCACGGCCATCTCAATTATTCCCCAACAAAAAGGTTTTATTTTTTACAGGGAAAATGGCAACATGCAACCTGAAAGTGGGATATTATCTCCATAATGCTTCTTGAAATTTCTGACTGACTAGGCTATTGATGTTAGCATTATGATTTCCCAATTCTTAAAATCACATAAAATGTAGCTTATGAGCTAAAATAGAATTAATGTAATTAAAAAAGAAAATCTCAATTCTATAAATATGATTGTCCAAGGTTCCCATGTATTATGGCATCCATCCATACTGTGTCTCTTCCCCTGTGCAACTCTCCCTCTTGTGCTGTTTGGGTCCATAACAGCTCAGTGAATAGGGCACTTTATTGTGACCGCATTCAATAGAAAGTAATAGAAAGGATAAGATCTGTTTATTAAATGCAGAGTTATTCTTTGGTTATTCTGCTTCTAAAAGACAACAATTGACTTCCTAAATTAATGTTAAATAACAGGGATCAAAATTTGCTTCTCAGTGATCCTGGAGATGTCACTTTCTCAAATTATTCTTTTCTTACAGAGGTTTATTTGTGTGATATTCCACTTATTTTGTTTAGGACAACAACTGTGAAGGAATCATGCTTTTCAATCTAACACTGCATTCTGAGACCTACTGACATGCTGGTAAAGTTCCATTAAAATCAGGTCACTCCAGAAGATCATTTCTCAAAGCATCACACAAATCATCCAAAGAAATTTACTTACGATTTTCTCTGGGCTTTGTTGTTATCAAAGCAATACCATTAACTGGGGGATCAATTCATTATTTTACACTGGCATCTAAAAGAATTTCCTTTACCAAGTCAAAATGATGCAGATATGCTGTTGGCAAGTAGAATTTACATCAAAATGCAACCCAAGAGCCAATAAAAATGCTGGGGCTTAAATATTTATTATATACTTTACCTTTATAGGTCCCCCCCCAGACAGTTAATATTATTGGCTGGAAATGTAAATTCTATGATAGCTATCATTTAGTTCCCCTATTTTCATAGCTTCTTTAATTTAGTGTCCCTTCACACATTCCCCATTTGAAAATACCTTCCTATTGAGGTGACTGCTATTGTTTTTCAACACTGAAGCCATCATGTAAAATTAACATGGCTCAATGCTATAAGTCACCTGGATAATTTTTTAACATGTAGGTACTTAGGTTCATCTAGGAATGAGATCTGTCTATTCCAGGCATGTCAAACTCGCGATGCCACGTGACGTCGCACAACGTATCGGAGCTTTTTCCCCATTGCTGGCAATGGGGTGGGTGCGGTTTCGTTGTGACGTGTCTTGCCCGCGAGCAGGCAGTTTGACATCCCTGGTCTATTCGAATACCTGGCATTCTCTGGATGAGCTGGGATTCAGTTTTTAAAATGGCTTAAAATTGTGAAACCACATTGTATGAAAAGCACCTGTTATGAGAAAATGTTTATCATGATGTACAAAATGGACCTGGTTATTTTGATGAATTTTTCGTAAAGAGAAAGAACAAGTTCTTTTACCGAATGCTTACATGCAAACATTAAATAAAATAAAAGTGGAAATTTACTATTATTAATAAAATAATGTTACATGTATTTGAACAGAGAGAAAACCAGTGTTATTTAGGTTACATATGGAAATATAACAGTTATCTTGAAAGGCAATATAATGGTAATAGTTAATCAGTGAATTTCTACCCATAAAATTACTTGAGTGCATGTATGTGTGTGATGTTTGTAATTTATAGCAATTATGTTGAACAATTAATAAGTATAGAAATAAAATATACCACATAAAAGCAGATTGCTTTGCAACAGTGTGTAATTTAGATATAAGTGCAACATTGAACATTTCATTAGAACAATAGACTTTGAAAGTGGTTTCATTTTGAACTAGTCTTTCCTTCCCAAAACTTTTGTAGAAGAAAGGCTGCAATATATATTTTATTTTTCCTCCAGCAAAACAGCTTCATTAGGCACGAAAGGTTAATTGTAGCCTTAAATGCAATTCAAGCAACAACATGCAAGTATGTGGTGAATGGAGCAATTTGACAGAAGAAGCAGCATGCTCTAAGCTGTTTGCCCCGCTGAAATGTTTTACTACCTCATTTACTAACTGTCTCCTTTTACTGCTTGTATTCATAGTTCTTTTAAATCTTTAAAGCTACAGTTTTATTTCAATGTAATCAGATTTAAATAGAAATACCACGGCTGAAGATATTTAAATGTTTTCCTCCCTTGCTGTTTTATATAGATACACATTAACTGATGCAAGGCCACATTATCTTCCAGAACAAGAAGGCAACATTTTACTTGGTGTCTGTCTTACTTGGTGTTGGCAAATGCAAGCTTTTCCCTTTCTGCTGTTGCTAACTTTAATTAAAAAATTATCAAGTTCACATTTTTCTCCTTTGTTCAACTGATGGATGTTAAAGATGACCTGCTAGGTTTGGTTAGGAAGGTAATTGCAATTCAATTTTCCCCCTTTAAACATATATTATTGTAACATACCATCCTGGACAGATAACTTTATTAGATAAGATTACATTTCAGGCATTTCACATTATTATGCAGAATCTCAGCATTCACAATACAGAATACAGCTATAATAAAGCATACGTCGCCACACAATGTTTTATATCTTTTAACCAAATAAAAGAGAACAACCATTAAGTAGTTAAATGAAATAATTAAGAAGAACTGAAAAGAGAAAAGGTGCTCCCATAATGCTATAGAAAATCAAATGCTTCACCCATCAAAATTGCTACATCATTACTGCAATTTTTCATTTTATTTCTCCTGCTCTAAAAGCTATTGTAACACGGACAGTAAAGTATAAATGTAGCTGCATTAGTGCTGTGAACTCATTACTCACGTTATTACTGTCAGGAATCCCAATGTCCCTGAAAGTTAATGCAACAGTTTTAAATCCCACTGAGAAAATGATGGAAATTAAAATGTCTAATCTGTGGTTACACAGATCACCATAGAACTCTATAAGTGTATCTTCATCTTTATCTCATCAGCACTATTTATAATTACATGCTGCTCCCTTTTAAAAACTGCATCCTGTCATTTATTATCAACATTTCACTGCACTAAAGCACTCTGTAGATACATATGAAAATATCCTGGTTCATCAGCTTTCAGCCACTTACAGCAGTGTCTACACTTTCTTCTTTCATTCATTCAAGTCATCCCTTTCTGGATTAAAAAAAAGTGCAGTCAAACTAAAGGCCTAGACCCATTTCTTATCTTCATTCTGGATTATTCATATTGTACTGAACAAAGTTTTATCCACTTCCATGAGCTTACTTGGAAACAAAAAATATTGAAGCTATCTGAGGAACTCCTGTGCTTTCCTAATGTTCATGGTTGCAAACTATGGTATTCCCTATATGAAGCAAAATTTGGACTTTGAAGAAGCAGGATAAGGGGAAAAAAAGTCTTGATTATTTTGAATTTTGGTGTTGGAAAAAACTCCTGAGAATACTGTAGACCAAACATGTCAAACAGAAGGCCCGGGAGCCAGACCCGGCCCGCAAAGTGGTTTCATGTGGCTCGCGAAGCCATCCTGGAAACAGTGAGGGAACGGCCCCCAATGCCTTGGCTAGGGCCCAGAGACCCTCCTTCTGCTAGAGACCCTCAGATCTGTCCCACTCCTGCCCAGGCCCCCATAGGCACCCTTGATGTGAACGATGTAGAGCTGGCCACGCCCACCCAGTAGGCCATACGCACTCTAGCCACGCCCACCCAGTAGGCCACGCCCACCCTGGCGATACCCACCCGGCCCCCTGAGGGCAACCGCAATGCTGATGCGGCCCTCAATGAAATTGAGTTTGACACCCCTGCTGTAGACAGCCAAGAAAACGAAACAAGTGAATTATCAAGCATATCAAGCCAGAGTTGTCACTCGAGGCACAAATGACCAGGATCGAATAATATTACTTTAGACACATGATGTGAAGACCAAACACTCCAGTGTTAACTCTTTTAAGTATTTCTGATAAGAAGTACAACCAGGAGCATCACCACTATCTTTATTGTAAAGTTACATTAAACAAAATCTTGCAAGACTGAAAGTATTTCTCTCTTCTTATTTAGTTGCTAGAAAACTAGGGAAACTCCCTTCTGAACTGCTTTTCTTACTTTTCCTTCACCTGGGAACAGATCTGCCTCTTTTCAGATAATTGATCCGATTGTGGGTCTCACTCTTATCTCGCAAGGTCAATCCTATATATACCATCACACTAGAGAGGTCTGCAATGCTGGCAAAGGGGAAGAAAAGAGAAGAGGATGACCAGAGGCAGGTGGATGGACTCAGTCACATTGGTGATGGATACATTGTTAGAAGATATGAAAGATGAGGTTAGAGACATGAAGCAGATCTACCTATATGATTTTTAAGAGTCAATATTGACTTGATGACACATCATTCAATTGGTTCTTACAAGTGAGACTTTTTCTATAGGCCATCACTTGTTTCTCTGTATGACTCCTCCTTCCCTTTGTTTCCTTAGTTTGGCTTATTCTTTCATTATATTACATTTTGTTATAGCTGAAGAAAGTTGTTTAAATTAGGCTCCTGATCCTTCTCTCATTTGACTCCCTTGTATCTTCTAGTCTACAACTCTTTGTTTCACAGCTATTTTAATTTATGATATGGAAAAATATATTCTTATAAGTACTGATTTGAAGAACAACCCCTTTACATCTACATATTATATACAACAGGTATCCTTTAATTTTATGGGACAAAACTCAATTGAGTAAATTTGTGTTGGGCAGTATTACATGAAACAAGTTGTTACAACTCTTAGCTCTAAATCTATAACAAAATAAAAATCATCTTTTTTAGAGACAATAATGTATACAGAATTATAAACTGAGCATTCTAGAAGCAATTTTAGTACAAATCACTATCTAATATTAAACATAGTTTCATAAAAATCCAATTAGAAAGGCTTTTTGAGCATAGATATTTAATGCATGATAGATTTTTTACCCACATAATCACTTTCCATTTTCATTAATAGAGAATAGTTAATCATAAGAAAACATATTTCCACACTCCTCATTCTAATTTGCTTTTCAGAAAATTCTTATTGATTTGTGACTTTACAAGTAGATGGTGTAATACATTAATTACATGTGCAACCTGTGAGATGTTCAAAGCAGAACATAACATAATGATTATAGTGATGCCTCTGTAAGACTATTGCTTTGCAGATTTTATTCTTCATCAAATACTGTTTTCTGCTATTAAATTACTATTAGTACATTCAGATAAGCAAGAGTACATTATTACTGATATTACTGAAACAGAGACAAGCTTAAGTAGAAAGCTGAGAATTATTTTCTTCTACTTTTCAATACATTCAAACTCATGGTCATTTGTAGAATAATGGTGGCAAAGAGAAAGTAATGATAAAATGTGCACAATGATGGAAGTTTTCATTATGAAATAATCATGTATATTTCATCATTCTGGTGCCAACATAGTTTGCTATTCAATCTTTTGACTGGAATATATTTTACAATCATGCAGATGCAAAATTTTTAAAACTGTGTAGAATTAAGTTTTTTTAATGTTTATTACTGTTTCTGGTTATGAGAATAACTAAAATGGATTGAGGTTAATTTAAAATATAGCTGCATAAAATTGCAATATCAATAAAAACAATAAATGATTTAAAGGAGGCAGTGTGAATGTTATCCGTGAGATAAAAGAGACATCATTTAGATCAGACATGTCAAACCCGTGATGTCATGTGACATTGCGCAACGTATTGGAACTTCTTCCCCACTGCTGGCAATGGGATGGGCACGGTTTCATCATGACGCATCGGGCCTGCAGGCCAGCAGTTTGACACTCGTGATCTAGATTGTATATAAACTAGGACCATGATTTAGAACAGACACTCTTATTTTCAGAAATAGATGAAACTAGAGCATTTAGTCTATAAGTTTATAAATCTGATTCTAAATCTCCTAGGCTAATCAAAGTCAGGTGGCAACAGAAATTATAAAAAAGATAGCTCTCGAATCACAAAAGTTAGATCTTCATATTATGCAAATCTTTTTATTTATATTTTCTCTTTTATCTGTTTTAATGGAAACTGAAGTCTTTTCAAAATAATAATAATTTAAAAATATTCTCTATATTGTATTAAACACCACTGCATGGTGGTGCAGTGGTTAGAATGCAGTACTACAGGCTACTTCTGCTGACTGCCAACTGCCTGCAGTTAGATTCTCACCAGCTAAAGGTTCACTTAGCCTTCCTTTCTTCCGAGGTTGGTACAATGAAGAGTCAGATTGTTGGGGGCAATATGCTGAGTCCATAAACTGCTTAGAGAGGGCTGTAAAGCACTGTGAAGTGATATATAAGTCTAAGTGCTATTGCAATATTTAAAAAAACAGATTTAAAATATAGTTTATTGGTGGTTCACTTCTATTTAAGTTTTCCATCTAGAAATTGACCCCAACTCTTTATTAGTTCCATAAAAAAAGACATTATCCATACAAACATCTGTCATCAAGCAACACCTGATGAAGAGGATCAAATATATTAAAATATAACCAAAATAATATACTACTCTAATTTTCAAACTGTCCCTTTCACTGAATAAAAAATAGAAAGAAAAGGGTACATGGAACTATAACCCTGAATTTAAGTTGCCAATTATTGAAATGTACTATTTAGAGATACGGGAAAGCCTAGAGTAGACATGTCAAACACAAGGCCCGGGGGCCAGATCCAGCCCGCGAAGTGGTTTCATGTGGCTCGCGAAGCCATCCTGGAAACAGTGAGGGAACGGCCCCCACTGCCTTGCCCTGGCCCAGAGACCCTCCTTCTGCCAGAGACCCTCAGATCTGTCCCACTCCTGCCCAGGCCCCCATAGGCACCCTTGATGCGAACGATGTAGAGCTGGCCATGCCCACCCAGTAGGCCATATGCACTCTAGCCACGCCCACCCAGTAGGCCACACCCACCCTGGCCATACCCACCCGGCCCCCTGAGGGCAACCGCAATGCTGATGCGGCCCTCAATGAAATTGAGTTTGACACCCCTGGCCTAGAGCAAATACCCAGCAAGGCAAATAATGTAGATTTTCAAAAACGTTTGCTACCAAACAATCTATATATGATTGAAAATTGACCCCAATTAATTCTATATGGGTTACAAATATGTTGCAAACCCAAAGGTGCATATGATGCATAGCGAGCTACTGTTCAGTATACATATGTATGTGTGTAAGTCCATTCTTAAAAGGGAACTAAATCTAAATGATTTGTGCACTGGATAAAACAAATGTTTAAAATAAAATAAACTCATAGAAAGAATTAAATCAATAGACAGCAGAATAGTTCCACTCTCTCATTGCTTTGGGGCTATTTGAATGACCTTGACAAACCCTTAGAACTGCTTGTCCCTCAAGATTCTCACACCTCAATGTCCACTGCCTTGCCAACTCTTATGTAAAGACAAAAGTCCCTAGAGCAGAGGTCTTCAAACTCGGCCCTTTTATGACTCATGGACTTCAACTCCCAGAATTTCTCAGCCAGGCATGCTGGCTGAGGAATTCTGGGAGTTGAAGTCCATGAGTCATAAAAGGGCCGAGTTTGAAGACCCCTGCCCTAGAGAAAGAGAAGAGAGAGAGAGAAAAAAAATGGAAACTAGAGATACTAGAAGCCAATATGCTAATTTTACCCAAGGAAAAGGTCCAAATGCTTAAAAAGAAGATGTTAAGTCTATTTATTCATCTACCCTCTTATACCCCAAATGTGTGGGTAGGTATATGCAAAATAATAATTAAAAAATAAAATAAAAGTTAAAAAATGGGAAAAGCTACTTGTTTCATCTGGATATCCTGAGACCAAATATAAATGTAAACCACATGTTTTAAAGAAAGGGACTGATCCAACCAATATAATAGTAGAAAAAGCAAAAGCAAAATGCAGATGTGGAAAACTAATTGAGATTGAAGAAACTGAATTGAGAGGAAGAATGCTCAGGACAACAATTATGAATTATTTCTTTTTACCTTCCTTATTTGCTGCCTTTCAAGGAGCAATGTTGTGGTGTTTTGAATGATAACTTCTTTGCATCTAAAAGACATTTGTTATTGGAAACCACTGATCATGGCTAACTGAAATCTAATTAGAACAGTCAGTGCCAGCTTCTATGTAAAAGAGAAGTCAGATAAACCTTGTTCCTAATCAACAGTCCAGATGTATGACCACATCTATTTTAGTTTTATTTCCATTGCTATGCCTGGATACTAATATACTTTTCTAAGGCTTGCTTTGAAACATGTAAGGATGAGTTGACCCTTGTTCTCTTCTTACCTGTTCCAATATAATTCTTGAAAGCTACTATATTCTGAAATGGTTTGTGCTTAGAGTTACAACTTTAAAATTAATTCTTTAGTTAATTAATTAAATTAATTCTAACTGTTGGATTTAACCATACTGTATCTTAATTCATACAAACTGAGTAACTGCAAGAACAAAAATGATGTTTTGTTGTCTTTTGTTTTGCTGGTATTGCTAACATTCTGCTACAATCTATCCATTTATCCTTCAGACTTGTCTTAAGCAAAATGTCAGTTATTCAGTACCAAGTTCTCCAATTAATATGCATTGTATCCCTGATTCTCCTGTAATTAAACACCATGGCAAATAAACTATCTTTGTGACTCTATTCAGAATTAAGTCATCCAACTGTAAATCTCTGAAAGATAAACTGTCTGGACTTCTGGGGAAGAAATGATGGACCAAAGATGGCTCCACAAAAAGCAGATTCCTTTTGTTACAGTTAAGAAGTAGCTGAGAAATAGATTGGCTCCTTCAGCCCTCTCTGTAGAAAGAGGGGACATGAGATTGCCCATGTTACATTCCATACAGTTGCTCTTCATAAGGACATTGCAAAGCAGCAGTCCTCAGAGGTTGGGAGATGAGGGTTTTGAATATTTCCTATAATAACTGCGGTCTTCAAAGGGCCCTAAGTTTGCTCTTCCTTTCCTAACCATCTTTGGAATTGCCTATTAATTACTTCAAAGAAATTAGATATCTTAAACATGACAAGCCTAGAAACACCAGGTGAGTATGTTAATATAAGAAAAAGAAATTATATCATTATAAGTAAAATAAACAGTAAAAAGCAAGGCAAGGGTTTGATTATAGAAAGTTTTAAACAGATTAAGGGATCAGAAAACTATGAAATATTTGATTTTGAATATTACGGTAATAATTCGAAATTAATTTTAAAGAATAAATGAATTTTCATGGGAAAAATATTTTTCATACTAGAGAAATAGCAAAATAAGCTATTTAGAATGGTGTTCAGAGATATTGTTGAAAAATAGTAATGGGATTTTGAATCAAATCTCACTGAGTAGTGGGACATTTGGGGTTGAGTTATGTTGTGTGTTTTTATGATACCCTGTTCCAAGAAGATATTACATGAGAAGATGCTGTTACAGAAAAAGATTTCCAACAAAATGTATTTGATATGATTATGGAGAACAATGTGAAGAAGAATTTATCCTTGGATTTTAAAAAATATGGGTAAGGCTCTATAAATTAAGAAGAAAATTAGAAGAGAGTAATTGGAATAATTTCTTCTGCTGAATTTATAAAAGAGGCTTGTCAAAGTTTTGAAGTAATTTGACATAAGGATAATGAACATTCAAATAGAATAAAGAATAAGATTGTTTTATGTAAGAGAAAGGAACATAAAGTTGAGTTATTTGATAGTTAAAATGGGATATGATGTTATTCTTTCTGGACTTGTTGACATCTGGACAGGAAAAGTGTATTGGATTACAGTATTACAGTTAAGAGTTGAGATACCAAATGATGAGTTTTATATTTGTTAACAAATATAATTATTTTAGAACTCTGTTTGGTCTTTTTGCTGTCACCTGGATTAAAAAGACTTTATTTATTGAACCTGCCTATAGCTAAGTGTTGGGATGAAGAGTTTTATATCTGTTAAGTAAGAGAATGTGAAAAGATAGTGAAATTGTTTATATTTGTTGTGATAAGGGTGGAAAATTGCTTTCATTGCTTTCCTTTATCTTTCAATTGTCTCTTTTTTCTATCTTGCACCTTTCTCTTTTTCTTTCAAATTTGTACTATATTTTATTATTGTAGTTAACATTTAATAAAAATATATTTTAAAAGATTATTGTCTCACAGTTTCAGCCTTCTCACTCTTTATAATGTTCAGCTATTCACATTATTTCAATACTTAAATTAACACGTAATTTTAAAGTAGAGACAGAAAGAGAGAGAAGTAAATAAATAAACACTTGTACGTTTAGGGCAGATCTGGCATACTGAATTTATTTAGCCCAGCAGAATTTCACTTATAAGTGAGTCACATTAATACTTTTCATCAATGAGCTAATATAGAGAATAATAAATAATAGGGAAAACAGCTGAATCTTACACCGACAAATTATGGAGGATTCTTTTGATACTGACAAATGATACACCCTCATTTGAAATGTGTTTTTTTACTTGTTTCTACTGTATAGATTATGCTTTCCATGCATAATTCCAAATTATAAACTATCTCTCACCTACTCCACATTTATCAAGTATACATATTACTATCTTATACTAATTAGATAATTAAATACTATTTAATATTTTTTCTCTCTCAGGTTTTTGTTTTAATTAGTATATATTTATTTTGTAGTATGACATTTCTGCATTATACATTTTAAAGATGATCACTGATTACAAGCTCTATAGAACAGAATGTTTTTTTTTTCATTTATCACTACTAGGGCCTCTCGTTTGACTCAGCACTAATAAGTTGATAACACTGCAATACTTGCAGTAGAATCAAAACCTTGATAAATTGGGAAAAGGTATTTGATTCATTTTCCTAATAGAGGCTTAATGACAGCCATAAACACATGGAGCTAACAAGATCATATCACAAGCAGCAGCACACGGAGAGAGAGGATCTAATGAGGAAAAAAGTTAAATAAAATCTGCACAAAGCTTTGTTTACGTATTTGTAGGAAAATAATTCAGAAGAGTCTAATTTCACCTGTGAGGGACAACTTTTCACAGAATCTGTGACTATGATATATTGCCCTTTGTATGAAATGGTTCTGATACAATTTAATAAATACATTTTATTAAACAAAAGACACAAATGCACCATATATTTATATAAAAGGAGACACTCAGATAATATATGTTACTTCTTTTAAAATTAAAGTCACAGATCATATGAAAGCAAAGACTGAATTCAACAGAAGACAAAGAAAACAGACATATTGAGGCTTGGTGGAAACTCCCTTCTAATACTAAAGCCAAATCAGATACCTAGGACATAGGGATAGGATCTGACTTTACCCCAAATGTAGAATATCTCTTGTATCCCATGATAGTAGCCAACTTCACTTCCCAGAATTCGTATGTACAAATCATGCTAATATTCATTAATCCTCACTGAACGAAAGTACGTATATGCAACACCATCATATTTACACTAAATTTATTAGGATGTCTTCTGTATGTCCTACTTTAAGTCTACCTTTTTAGTCTATTGTTCTGGGACATAATTTGTAGTTAAATACAGAGAACAACAAAACTTATTTGCAAAGTTTAGTAGTGATGTGAAGAAATGTCTTCCTGAACTTCATAAATAACTTAAAAGGCTTTTTAACTTAGCTTGACAAGACCATTTTTGTGTCTTTTTCTGTATTTCAATCAGGTTAGTTTTCCCCAGTATAAATTATTTAGATAAGAAGTACAGTAAATGTAGCTCATATTATTTGTGCAAGTGTGCAGCTTTGAATATTTTCATCTGGGCGATGGTAGCAATGATAGAGACATATTGTATTATATATGTAAACAGTTAAGTTAGATGTGATTAAACCGTATACGTGAGGAAAAGCAAATCTGACAGGAGAACACGCGGGAACTTTGACAGCTGTCAAAGTTCCCCGCACAGCGCAGGCGCAACCGCTGACAGCTCGCGGCTGTCAAAACACCGAGCCATGCGGAAGCCTGAACTGTCAAGAACAGACGACGCGGATTGGTCCAGATAGACGCGGCGCCAAAATGGACGTTCCTGATTGGCCCTCACTGACAGCTGCCGGCTATAAAAGCCGGGCGAGTCATTCTGTTTTGTCTTGCTCTAAATAAACCTTTTAGTTAACTAGCCTGTCGTCCCGAGTGGTCCTTCGGCTACTTCACTGGCGACGAAGGTGGGATCGCTCCAGAGCTGAAGTCACGGCCGCGGAAGAGAGTTCCCGGCCAGAGCTGTCACGGAAGTTTTAACTTCCAACGGAGCGAGATCCAGGACCGGACGACATGGCAAACTTCGGTCGCGTGAGGGAATTCGACACCCGACATCCCAAAAGGTGGCAATCACACCTGGGCCAGGTCGAGGGATTCCTCCTTGTCAGCAAAATCACCGATGACCGAGCGAAGGCCGCGGCGCTGCTATACATCAGCGGACCCCCCGTCTACGACGCTGCCGTGGGGCTGTTCAGCCCGGTGCCCATCACCGAAGTATCCTACGCGGACCTGGTAGACCAGCTGACGAAGCATTACATGCCAGCCCGATCCGAACTGTACTGGCGGGTTCAATTCGCCCAGAAGAAACAACGCCCAGACGAACCCGGAAACGATTTCATCGCTGGGGTCCGACACGCCGCGCGGAACTGCCGTTTCCCCGACCTAGAAGACCGCATCAAAGACCAGGTGGTGATCGGCCTGAGGGACGAACGCCTACAGAAGAAGCTGACATCCAAGACCGACATGAGCCTGGCAGAGCTGACCAGAGAAATCATGGCCTACGAGTACAACCACAAGAAGAAGCCGACTACCACGACCCCAGAAAGCCCAGAGACCGTCTTCCAAGAAAGCGCCACCCTCAGCGACAGCGAAGAGTCGGTGGATTTCACCGACGGAGAAGCCCTGCAGTGCAGAATGGAACACAGGCAACCAAGGAGAAGCGACACTTCGGACCGCCGAAGGTCCAGGAACCCCCCTCCGCCACCGCCGCGTTACGAGCAACGGGCCGCCTGCGCCAGCTGCGGGGGCAACCATGCCCGAGGAAGCTGCCGGTTTAGAAACGCTAAGTGCCACAATTGCGGGAAGACCGGCCACATCAAACCGGTGTGCCGCAGCAAGGGCCGTGACAACATCAATGATTTGGAGGCAAACTCCCCAGGTAGGCCAGCTACCCAGGCCAGCAGAGAAAAACCGCCAGGGGCCCTGGTAGAAACAATTGACAGGGTAAACAGCCTAAGATCAAAGGTTAAGATCAGGGTAAGAATTCAGGGGGTGCCCTGCCTCATGGAAGTGGATTCAGGGTCAGCAGTCTCCCTAATTTCATTTAAAACTTATCAGGAGATCTGTCAACAAGGCAAGGGAAAAATTCCCCTGAGGCAAACCCAGGTCCACCTAGCAGACTTCCAGAAAACCCCTATTCCTCTGGAAGGGAGGGCTAAGGTGGAAGTAGAGTACAGATCTTTCAAGGGTCCCCTAGAAGTACTGGTAACGCCGGGAAATCGCACCAACCTGATAGGGCTGAACTGGTTCGGACCGTTAGGGATCGCCATAACGGGGGTAAATACTGTACAATCACCCAGTCTCGAAGCCGTTTGCAATAAGTATGCAGACGTCTTCGATGGCACTTTAGGGAAATACACGGGTCCCCCCATCTCTTTACAATTAAACCCAGCCATCCAACCCATTAAGATAAGAGCTAGGAGAGTGCCCTTTGCCCTTAAAGAAAAAATTGAAAGGGAACTAGAGCGCCTCGTTGGGCTCGGGGTGCTTGAACCGACAGAGGGGGGAAGCTGCGAGACCCCAATAGTCACCCCGGTTAAGCCTAATGGGGAAATAAGATTATGCGCGGACTATAAGGCGACCCTCAACGTAGCTCTTAGCCCCCATGCTTACCCAGTGCCAGCGGTAAGGGACGTTTTTGCTTCCATCCGCTCCGGCGCCATTTTCGCCAAACTTGATCTCACGCAGGCGTATTTGCAACTGCCTGTCACTAATGACACCGCGGAAGCCCAGACAATTGTCACCCACCGCGGTGCCTTTAAAGTAAAAAGGCTACAATTCGGCATATCAGCAGCCCCGGGTATCTTCCAGGGTATCATGGAGAAAACCCTGAAGGGAATACCCGGGGTCTGCCCCTACTTCGACGATGTTCTCATCGCCGGAGAAAATGAAGAAAATTTAGCTGACAGACTGTCAGCTGTGCTGAGCCGGCTCAGAGAAGCCGGCCTCAAACTTAAGCGGGAAAAGTGCTCCATTGGAGTCACCTCCACAGAGTTCCTAGGGTACAAAATAGACGGACAGGGCATCCACCCAACCACAGACAAACTAAGGGCTATTCAAACAGCACCTAGCCCAAGGAATAAACAAGAACTCCAAGCCTTTTTAGGATTATTAAATTTTTATCATGCCTTCATCCCCCACAAAGCCACTATCGCAGAGCCTCTGCATAGACTCCTGGATAAAGGAACTGCCTGGTCCTGGACCAAAATTCATGAAAATAGCTTCCAATCACTAAAAAAGATTATTTGCAATAGTTCAACGATCACCCTTTTCAGAGAAGATACACCAATATGCATCGCTTGCGACGCATCTCCCTATGGAATTGGGGCAGTATTAAGTCATTTATACAAGGATGGCACCCAAAGACCCATAGCCTTTTATTCACGCACTCTGTCAAAAGCAGAAAGGAATTACGCACAAATAGACAGAGAAGCCCTAGCAATAGTGGCAGGGGTCAAAAAATTTCACGACTATCTTTATGGGAGACCCTTCACTATATACACAGATCACAAACCCCTATTAGGGATATTCACTTGGAATAAAATAACACCTCAGATTCTCTCACCGAGAATACTACGGTGGTCCACATTCTTATCTGCCTATTCTTATCAGTTAATCCATAAACCAGGGAAGGAATTAGGACACGCAGACTGCCTCAGCAGACTGCCAATCCCTAGCAATGACCCAGACCCAGCCCCAGCTGGGATGATCTTAGCAATTTCGCAACTTCCAGACTGTCCCCTCTCTGCTAAGATTATAGCGAACAACTCAGCTAGGGACAAAATACTCAGCAGAATTCTCAGGTGGGCCACAACAGGGTAGCCAGCAAAAAACCCACACCCCCAATTCCAACCATACTTCAACAGGAAAAATGAAATATCTTCACACAGGGGATGCCTGCTATGGGGAAATCGTGTCATAATACCAAATAAGAACACAAATCAAACGTTAGACATCTTACACGAAGGACACCCTGGCATTGTCAAAATGAAAGCTATGGCCAGAAGTTATGTTTGGTGGCCGGGAATAGATAAGGAAATAGAAACATATGTAGGAGGGTGCTATACCTGTCAAGCAACCCGGAACGAACCACCCCAGGCACCAATCCACAAATGGGAAACAACAAAAAACCCATGGTCACGCATACATTTAGACTTTGCAGGACCTATCCAGGGACAGAGTTTCCTAATTGTAGTGGACAGTTATTCTAAATGGTTAGAAGTCACTCCCCTTAAGAAAACAACGTCTGGAGCCACTATACAAGCCCTAAGAAAAATATTCGCCACACACGGCCTCCCAGACACCATAGTTTCAGACAATGGCCCTCAATTCACCTCTCGTGAATTTCAGATATTCGCTATGAAGAATTGTATTAGGCTGGTCACGTCTGCACCCTTCCACCCATCGACTAACGGGATGGCTGAAATTATGGTACGCTCCACAAAAGAAGCTTTAAAAAAATTCGTCAAGGGGAACTGGCAAAGGCGACTCAGCCAATTCCTAATGTCACAACACGCAACTCCATGCACAACAACGGGCAAATCACCAGCGGAACTAAGATGGGGGAGGAGGCTGATAACGCGGCTTGACAGACTGCATCCTGACACATACCCGGAAGAAAACGAACAAACCCCCCCCATCCGCACATTCAAACCAGGGCAAATGATATGGGCACGATCTTACTCAGATAAAAACAAATGGGTCCAAGGGACAGTGCTACAACAAACAGGACCCATTTCTTACCTAATATCCACACAAACTCACAGCAACCTACGCCGCCATATCGACCAACTCAGACCCAGACAACCGCCATACACCCCAGAACCCCAAACGTCGGAACTCAACCTGCAACCCCCTCCAGAAATACTACCGATACCAAACCAAGAGGAAGAGGAGCAAAGAGACGCACCACCGGCAGACCCAGACATCGCCCCACTTCCACGTCGTTCCACCAGGAACCGAAGGGCCCCCACCTACCTAAAGGAGTACCAGTGGGCAGGTTCCAACGACAGAGAGGGAGGAAACGCTCCAGGGGAGGGGTAAGGGGTGTATTATATATGTAAACAGTTAAGTTAGATGTGATTAAACCGTATACGTGAGGAAAAGCAAATCTGACAGGAGAACACGCGGGAACTTTGACAGCTGTCAAAGTTCCCCGCACAGCGCAGGCACAACCGCTGACAGCTCGCGGCTGTCAAAACACCGAGCCATGCGGAAGCCTGAACTGTCAAGAACAGACGACGCGGATTGGTCCAGATAGACGCGGCGCCAAAATGGACGTTCCTGATTGGCCTTCACTGACAGCTGCCGGCTATAAAAGCCGGGCGAGTTATTCTGTTTTGTCTTGCTCTAAATAAACCTTTTAGTTAACTAGCCTGTCGTCCCGAGTGGTCCTTCGGCTACTTCACATATTTTTCTGTTTTGCTTAAGAAACTGAAGATGAGCTTCACAATACTTTGTTCTACTTCAACTACAAAACATTTTAATGTATAACGAACTGTGTGATTCATTTTTTGTCTTCCTTTATTTCCCCTTCTTTCTCCTTCATTTTACATCTGACAGATTTTTTTTTCTCATTTCAAACATGTTTTTTAAAATTTGGTTACAATTTTAATAGCAACTTTGAAAACACTTAGTAATGCCTAAAGAAAGTATGTGTCTTTAATATTACGAAAATTTCAAATCTAACTGCTGTGATTCATTAAGAATGACCTATGAAAGTGTTCAAAAACAGGCATAAAATATAAAGGCGGGATGATTACATGCTAGTTTCTCACCTAGTACTTCTGATCCAACACACGAACTTCCTAAGGTGATTACCCAGAATATCTGTTTGTCTACTCTAGATGATTCTAAGCTGGAAAATCATATATCATATCATTGCATCTTCCAGCAATGCTAGAGGTATGTGGGTGGAGCTGAAACAGAGATGGATGTTTGGGGCAAAATTGATTTTCTGTTTCTATCTTGTTTCATGGCTGTATTTTCTTATTGGAAAAGTAGTATGGTTAGAAGAAATTTGCAGGAAACCTCTTGTGAAAATTGGTTCTGGGTATGATTTTTTTTAATGTTATGGATGTTAAATATTAATGTTTTATAAATTACGCACTTTGTCCTCAATTGTTCACATCTTATTGGAAAGTATATAAAGAAAAATATGGGCAAAGGACATTTTCTAACCCAGGGCTTTTCAACCTTTTCACCCATTGTACCACTTTTAGGATATGGCAACATCCGAGTACCATCACAATACCCTGGAGATGCTGCAACATTCCAGCTGATCGGCGCTCCTTCTGGGCTCAGCAGAAGCGCCAGGATCAGTGCCGAGCTCCAGCTGGAGCCTTGCACTGATCCTGGCGCTTCCGCTGAGCACTGAGAGCCATCTCTTGCTCAGGCTTGTGCGGTGCTGCCACAGGTTCAGCTCATTCCCCTCCCCCGCTACCACTTTTCTAGGATGGTCGCGTACCACCTGCTAGGTGCCAATGTACCACAGGTGTACCTGTACCACTGGTTGAAAAGCCCCTTTCTAAGCTATACCTGCCCTATCATATCTTTGTCTTTGGGAAACAATTTTTGGAACGCTATTCACAGAGGTAGAGTGCAAATCTTCATTATTGGGATTCCAAAGTATGCTTAAAATCCATTTAATTTTGGAACTGCAGAGAATTTCTTTTTAAAAAGACAATCTATTTCTCCTATTTTGAGCATCCTCCTAGCATATTACTGCATAATGTTCTATATGATGTAGATCTACAAACTAAGAAAAAAACATATCCATCATGCAGAGTATGTGAACATTTCATTAGAGCAATCCATTTAATTTGGGGGCTAAGAACAGGATAGGAATAAAACAATAATCCAAGATAAATATTCACTATCAATTCTGCAGTCTTGTGCTGACACTTTGGGGGTTTTCAGCAGAATAGGAAATTGGTATTTTGACTCATCTGCAGATCACAAGTTTAGAGAAAGATTTTTGTTATAATGAGTGCACAAAGGCTGAATTACTACCTGCTAAAACAACTAGTGAAAACTAGCTCTCTCTTTAATGATGACTTCTAGTTTATACTAATCAATTTTTCAATTATTCTAATGACAACTTGGAGTATTCACATAAGTACTGTGTGCTCAATTTTCTTATTTTCAATTTAAACGCAACATGATATAATATATACCTTAAGGATTTTATACTCACTAGGTTATAGTGTTAGGTTTACACTAAAGTAGTTTAACATGTACCTTCAAAATTTAAATTAATAGTAATTAAAAACAACTAACTTACAGTATGTCTAAATCCAGTTTTAGACATATATATTTCCTTTGGTCATTCTCCATGGTATTAAGGAAAATCTATTTGCTTCACTACCTTTTCCCCATGCACTTTTTATTTCTGATGGTATTTAAACTCCTGCCTGCTTATTTCACATATATGAGTGTTAACTTAACTTCTAAGGAAAGAGCTTATGGTTCTGTGCAGCAGTTTGAAGATTCTTCTTCTAAATTATTCTTTGGTAATGTTACAGACCTTTATACAGTAATATATTGTGGGAAGAATCCAAAGAAAGAAATATTTTGTGAAATATTAAAAAAGCAGAATATATTTCCCCAAAGGATTTTAAAGGCAGAAACCAACCCCACAACACAAGTCTCTCTGCCCCAAAGAGAAACTAGGTCTGCAGAGATGTCATAATCTTGTCAGAAAGACTGGAGTCAGTAAGCTGGGATTAGTCGTGATTATAAAGATATCTTGGATAATGAAGGAAAACTGAAAGATAGACAAGATTTACAATGACAGGGTACTGATCTAACACGGTGGCCATATTTGCAAATTCAAACGAGATATGACAAAGATAAGAAAAAAATGGGATTCTGTAAAGAACAGAATTTGATCAAATATTGCTAAAACAGATGAAAAGTTGATTAAGAAACTTTATAAATTTCTGCTAAATTTAAAAATGGAAGAAGAACAAGTAAAAGAAACAATGATAAGATGGGCAAAAAACTTTGGATATTCTATAGATTTGGAAGACTGGCAAAAACTATGGGATGGAAATATTAAATTAAATAAAGCAGTGCCATATAAGGAAAACTTGTACAAAATGTTTTATAGATGGCATATGACACCAGTAAGGGCAGCCCCATGTAGAGAGCGTTGCAGTAGTCTAAACGGGAGGTCACGAGCGCATGAGTGACTGTGCGTAGGGCATCTCGGTCCAGGTAGGGTCGCAACTGGCGCACCAGGCGAACCTGGGCAAAGCCCCCCTGGTCACAGCTCCTATATGGTCTTCAAAAGTGAGCTGTGAATCCAGGAGGACGCCCAAGTTGCGAGCCCTATCAATGGGGGGTAACACCTCACCCCCCATCGTTAGAGATGGAATAGTCTGGTTGACCCGAGATGCCGGTATGCACAGCCACTCAGTCTTGGCAGGATTGAGACGAAGCCTGTTTCTCCCCATCCAGACCCAGACCGCTTCCAGGCAATGGGACATCACGGCGAGGGCATCGCTCGGTTGGTTTGGGGTGGAGAAAAAAAGTTGGGTATCATCAGCGTACTGATGATACCCCACCCCAAAACCACGAATGATCTCGCCCAGCGGCTTCATATAGATGTTGAACAGGAGGGGTGAGAGAACCGACCCCTGAGGAACTCCACAAACAAGAGGCCTCAGGGCGGACCTCTGCCCTCCCGTCAACACCGACTGCGAGCGGCCCAGGAGATAGGAGGAGAACCACTGCAAAACAGTGCCTCCCACTCCCAACCCCCTGAGACGCCGCAGTAGGATACCATGGTCGATGGTATTGAAAGCCGCTGAGAGGTCTAATAGGACTAGGACAGAGGAACAACCCCTGTCCCGAGCCCGCCAGAGATCATTCACCAGCGCGACCAATGCCGTCTCCGTGCTGTGCCCAGGCCTGAAACCCGATTGGTACGGGTCCAGATCATCCAGGAACAGAGGAAGCTGATGGGCCACCACACTCTCAACAACCTTCGCCAGAAAGCGGAGGTTGGAGACCGGACGATAGTTATTTAAAACAGCTGGGTCCAGGGCAGGCTTCTTGAGGAGGGGTCTCACCACCGCCTCCTTCAGGGAGGCGGGGAAGACACCCTCCTTCAAGGAAGCAGTTATTACTGCCTGGAACCAGCCTCGTGTCTCCTCCCGAGCCGCATAAACCAGCCAGGAGGGGCACGGGTCCAACAAACAGGTGGTGGAGCTCAGCCTCCTCATCATCCTGTCCACATCATCAGGGGAAACAGGATCGAACTCAGTCCAGATAACATGCTCAAGACCGTCCGATTCCTCCACATCAGACTCTGCCCAGTCAGAGTCCAAACCGGCCCGGATCTGAGCGATTTTGTCCATCAGATGATGACTAAACTCCTCGGCCCGCCCCTGCAAGGGATCCTCCCTCACCTCCTGGTTAAGAAGGGAGCGAGTCACCCTAAACAGGGCGGCCGGGCGATTATCTGTGGACGCGATAAGGGCAGAGAAGTAATTAGCCTTCACCGTCCTCATCGCCGCAAGATAAGACCTTATAAAGGTTCTTAACTGCAATCGGTCAGATTCGGATTGGGTGGATCTCCAACAGCTCTCTAGACCCCGTCTCCGACGCTATCATATCTGGTGGACATGCCCTAAATCAAGAAAGTTTTGGGTTAAAATACATGTATGGTTGGAAAAGATGACTAAAAAACATTGTTAGGAATATTAGGGAGCTAACTATGAGAAGGAATATTACATGTATTAACAGCGGCAAGAATTATATTTGCACAGAATTGGAAAAATGAAAACTTACCAACTAAACAGGTACTAATCAAGAAAATTTTAGAATGTGCAGAAAAGGATAGATTGACTTTAGAGAGTAAAGAGAAAGAAGATTCAGTTTACTTTAAAACATGAGATAATTTTTATCAATGGTTAGGAAAATGAACTAGAGAGAAAGGAATGTGATATATTATTTTGAATACATACTAGTAAGATGAATGCTATACATTGAATAATTAATAGTCTATGATAACTAATCATACTTACTAATGTTACTATTACTATATTAATTATTGTTAGCTAAATATATGTACCCAGACAATATTCTGTTTGCTAAATATTGAAAATGTTACTGGGGGATAACCCCAATGTTGACCCCAACCCTGTCCTAATCCCAATCCCAATCCCAACGCCACCCTAAATCCCAACCCCAATCCCAACCCTATTTTTTTCCTAATCCTATAAAATCCAATAAAATTCTTTTTTTTAAAAAAATAATTAAATAAACTAACTTCTTTCTAAAGCAGTCTCCATTTTGATTATTCCTATCTTGGACTGGAGATTTTTCTTTCAACAATATTAACTAACCTACGGGTTAGCTAATCTATACCTTCTAACTGCTTCATATGCCTTGCTTTCATATTTCATAATAAATGGGAAACAATTGTTTATACATATTTCAATTTAAGAGCATATTTGCTTTTGCTTTAGAGGTTATTTTTCTGTACACATAGATCTGGCAATGTATTATATAACCATACCCTTCTATACTCCTGGGAAAGTTTTTTTTAAAAAAACCCTTGTTTAGCATTTCAAATACTGTCCTAATTTAAATTAGATTTTATTTTTAATATGTATTTCTTCAAACTAATTTGAACTATGCAGGCTTTGAATCTCTTATTTAAACAACTGCCCAAATAAGAGAGTGTGTGTTTGCTGAAACAATAATAAACACTGAAGTAACTTTACTCTGTTTTTTTCTAGAGCACTGTTTTTTCTGTTTTTTCTATTTTCATTTTCTTATTGCTCCATTTTAGCTAGGTTGGGCACATTTTTTTTAAAGTAATCAATCAGGAAAAAAATCATATACAAATAAATAACTGGAAGCTATGCCCTAGTGACTTGCCAGACCATAAACATATCAACCCATTTTGACTGAAATTGCATGGGAATAATCAGTCACCACTTAGTAGAACCATTAAGAGTACTATAGTAAAGACTAGGTCTGAAACTTCTCTGGAATAGCGCCATACTATTTATGATCTTGATTCATCATAATGAAATGCTATAAATAGTAATTATATTATTTGTAGTTGTCTTTTCTCACGTAGGAAAAGTACATTTTGTGACCTATTTGTGTATTCAGACCTGGGGAAAATGTATGACATCTCACACTCTTCTTTATGAGATCACATCCAATCTTAAAGAAATTAGTCTGACATATGATGCAGCCCAGGTAATTTGGGCAGTCTTCTGTTTCCTAGCTTAGAGTGCCTGTTTTGATATGGATATGTAAATTCATAACAAAACTCATTTTATGAAGGCTGAAGGCATCTGCAAGTGCAGTCTGGTGTACGTTCTATTAAAATTCTTGGAAAAGTTCAGACATGCATTAATCAGTTTTTTTTAAAATGGACATGTCCCGAGGAGTTTTCTTTCTTTCTTTCATGCTTAACATAGGCATATAAGCCTACTTAATATGGGGTATCTGCATCCAAATACATACTATGAAATAAATATTATTTCTATAATAGTCCAACATCACCAAATAAAGCATGTACAATTTTATTCTAAATACGAAGGTGAATTTAATGGTAGGGGGTGCTGCATGTGGCCATTATATTGTAACATCCATATCTAACAAGGCACACAGATTCCCATTAGGCCAGAATGCACACATATTTGACCGGCAACCTAATTCTTTCTACCTCTAGTCAGAAAACCCAGGACACCTAAGCAAACGCAAATCCCTTCTTGTGAAGTTAAACAGCAAGAAATGAGGTTGCTAGAGGCTTTTTGTTCTTTGAATCTTTCTGAGAACTTTGATTGGTAGCTATAGGGAAGTAAAGTTATTTTCACTCTGGGTTGTGGGATAAAATCTAGGATTCAGGAAGGAAGCCAACAAACCTTAATTTCTAAAGGCCAAATGCAGTGAGTAACCAGAAAAAGTTTGAGTTTGTATTTTATATTGATGTGCTCAAGGCTTTCCTGATTGCTTTCAAAGTTATTGCTTTCTGAGGCTAATCTACATTTTATATGGGCCTGCTCATTGCTTTTGTGTGTGTGTGTGTGTGTGTGTGTGTGTGTGTGCACGCGCACGTGTGTGTGTGTCTATCTGTTGTGTATCCTTTCTCTTTGAATCTCTTCATATTGAGAAGAAATTAATCTCTTTGTATCATTTCCTCTAAATATGGCTGCTGTGTGATTTTTACAAAATAAGTACTATTTCCAGAAGAGTTTTTGTAACATGCTTAAACTACTCATCCAAAGAATGGCAAAACTGGGAAGAGATGGAATTGGTTAAAGGAAATTTGTTTGTTTATTCAATTTCTATAGTTACTCATCTCAAACAACTGAGAGGCAAACTAACAAAAAATTAAATACAAACACATACATGCACACCCCCCCCATGAAACCATAAATATCAATATAACTAAGAGATGTGGTCATTAACACACCCTGGGTCTCAGGCCCAAGTACATAATCAGGACCTCAAGGCCTAACAAAGGTCAGGGCCATCCTAATCTCTGGAATAAGAATGTTCCAGAGAGCTAGGTTATGGCAGAGAAGACACACTTTCTATTCCCAACCATCATTAGCAGATGGGACCTGGAACATGCCCAACCTTTAATAATAAATTGCTGACAGGTACTACTTTCATATGTTCCAAATCTTTTTTGTAATTAAATCTACTAGTCATATCCAATTCTTTCTATCTAGTACACACGTTGCATCTGTCTGTCTGTCTATTATAGGATAGCTCAAGTTTAATGAGAAAGTTTTGTTTGTATCCACTTCTGGGTTAAGTATGGCAGGATATAAAGAGAGATAGTGTAAAACAGCTTATTCCAAGTTCTGTGCATAGCTCAGTCCATATCACAATCCAAATTCAATTATAGTATCTACCAAGGTGTTGAAAGGAATCCTGGACTTCAGTCTGTCAGTTGTGTATTGATTAATTCACATATTAAAATATGTAATGTTACCAAATTAGTTGCTTCAGTTAGATGTGAATTTGTGGAAGGGCTTTCAAGTATGCAAAATGCAGATAGGTAAGCAAACAAGCAAGCAACTAAGGCAAAGTACTCAAGATAAAATGGTACAACCTAAGAACCCAAATCACTGAACGTATATGTGAAATCCAACAGCCTAGTTTCAGTTTTAATAGATGTGTCTAATTTTTTTTCTTGAGTAGTCCATCTGTTTCTTTTCCTATGTGTTACTCATCTAGTAATCATCAATTTTTAATTTCTTCTGAATGGATTCACAATTTCCACTTACAAATAGGCGACACTTAAATTGCTTCTTTTTGCAGGGTAGCAAGAAGAACATGGGTGTAAATGTAACAGTTAATATTCACATGGCAGAAAATATTATGTAAAGATCAGAAGACCAGAATAAATTTTAATAGGCTCCAACTTAGAATAAAAACATCCTTCAAGTATATGAGTAATGTACAATACATAATATTATAACATAAACTAAAATTCTGTATATATAAAAGTACTGCAGTTCAAATAATAACAATAATAAAAAAAACCATAAAATGGTTGGGATTTCCAAGTTTGGGAATCATCCATGCAAATAGTTTCTTTTTTTAGTAATCAACCATACTGACTGATGGTAGGAAACTTTCAGTGATCTTCTGAAGATCTGACATATTCTCAAGCCTATAAGGAGGTACTTGTACAGAACAGGGTATCTTCAGGACCATGACTAGGGAGGAATGATGACCTTGTGACTTATCTTCAGACAGCTTCCACATTTCTTCACATCAAATGAATGATGAGACCTCGGAACAGGCTATACACTTCTCAAAAGAATGCTGAAGGATGACCTTCATCATTATTCAATTTTGAGAGGCAGATGGCTGATGAAAAATAATTATATATGATGATAAATAGAGGAGATTTATCCTTGGGGATTCAAGGGGGTGAGAGAAAATACTTGAAAATTTCTCTTCTCATTTCACATGTTCAGATTTATCCCTGAGAAACAGTGACCTCCTCTAACTCAACAGCTTTTAGACAGAGTCAATACTTTGAACTCCTCTGGATCAAAATAAAATTAATTTATTTGTTCGTTAATTTTTGAAGTCACCTGATTCTAACTGAAATGCGGTCACCAACATAAGACAATACTGTAGGTTCAACATGGCGTCCCTCAAGCGTATAAAACAGGATTGTTTTATTGGGAATCTATTCTATATAAGGTGATATAAATAGATAAAGATAGATGATCTCACTAATTCACTTGACAATGGTTGTTGTTTTTTTTGGAGGAAGGTAAGAAGCAAAACTGATTTTCTTCAGGTTTTTTAAAACAATTTTTGACTATTTTTAAAATAATTTCTGTTTTAGATTATATGTGAATGGTGATGTTGGTAAAAATGACAATATGCATTTTATTTATATTGTTATAAGGTGTAGCTATGACTGAAAAGCAGAATAAATTCTACAAAATTATTTTTGTCATTTAAATTCCCTTCATAAAATATTTGTGAAATATAGCACATATCACTGTACAATATTCTACAAATATTGAAATCCATGAATATTTAAGTACTATTCTGTGCAAATGATCATTGTTATTATTAGTTTTTCTTAGCAATAAAAATATATTTTTTGAATTTGGAAGGATGTCATCAAAATAGTTTAAAAATATTTTGCTAAACTTTATGGGCTTTAAAGTGAGGGAATAGGGTCATCTATTTGTTTTGTATTATTTAATTAAGCTATATTAAAGTCATAACTGTGATCCTCTCCCACCAATGTCTTTCATGCTCATAATAATTCATGTTGCCCAAAGCCAGCAACACTATTTGATATCTGAAGTAGGAAATCCCATAAGCACTGTCTACGTTTAAAAAATAGATCAAAAATAAATTAAATAACAAGATACCATGGGTTGCCATCTAACTCCATATTTGCATCTATTGATATACATCTTATTCATTAGTCACAAAGCGTAAGTGATGCCATTTGAGAATATTGAACCTCAGAATTTAAGTTTAAAATAGGAACAGACCCTCCAGTAATTTTGGACTTCAACTTTCATCAATTCTCATCAGCATGACCAAGAATTAAGGACTATGATCAGTCTGACTGTGTTTTAAAATGTAAACCAGGAGCCAGAGCAAGGCAGAAAGTACCGTATATACTTGAGTATAAGCCGACTCGAGTATAAGCCGAGACCCCCAATTTCACCCCCAAAAACTGGAAAAAGTTATTGACTCGAGTATAAGCCGATCCGCCGTTCTGCAAGCCTCTGCCGCCAGCAGAGGCTCGATCCGCCATTTTGCAAGCCTGAATACACAGGAATACCCTGTGTAGCCGCGGCTCGTCGGCAGGTCTCCGTTCCTCCTGCCGACCTTTGGGGAGGTTTGGGCGCCTCCCCAAACCTCCCCAAACCTCGGCAGGTCTCCGTTCCTCCTGCCGACCTTTGGGGAGGTTTGGGCGCATCCCCAAACCTCCCCAAACCTCGGCAGGTCTCCGTTCCTCCGCGCAGACCTGCCGACCTTTGGGGAGGTTTGGGCGCCTCCCCAAACGTCCCCAAACCTCGGCAGGTCTCCGTTCCTGTTTGGGGAGGTTTGGGCGCCTCCCCAAACGTCCCCAAACCTCGGCAGGTCTCCGTTCCTCCGCGCAGACCTGCCGACCTTTGGGGAGGTTTGGGCGCCTCCCCAAACGTCCCCAAACCTCGGCAGGTCTCCGTTCCTGTTTGGGGAGGTTTGGGCGCCTCCCCAAACGTCCCCAAACCTCGGCAGGTCTCCGTTCCTCCGCGCAGACCTGCCGACCTTTGGGGAGGTTTGGGCGCCTCCCCAAACGTCCCCAAACCTCGGCAGGTCTCCGTTCCTGTTTGGGGAGGTTTGGGCGCCTCCCCAAACCTCCCCAAACCTCGGCAGGTCTCCGTTCCTCCGTGCAGACCTGCCGACCTTTGGGGAGGTTTGGGCGCCTCCCCAAACGTCCCCAAACCTCGGCAGGTCTCCGTTCCTGTTTGGGGAGGTTTGGGCGCCTCCCCAAACCTCCCCAAGCCTCGGCAGGTCTCCGTTCCTGTTTGGGGAGGTTTGGGCGCCTCCCCAAACCTCCCCAAACCTCGGCAGGTCTCCGTTCCTCCGCGCAGACCTGCCGACCTTTGGGGAGGTTTGGGCGCCTCCCCAAACGTCCCCAAACCTCGGCAGGTCTCCGTTCCTGTTTGGGGAGGTTTGGGCGCCTCCCCAAACCTCCCCAAACCTCGGCAGGTCTCCGTTCCTCCGCGCAGACCTGCCGACCTTTGGGGAGGTTTGGGCGCCTCCCCAAACGTCCCCAAACCTCGGCAGGTCTCCGTTCCTGTTTGGGGAGGTTTGGGCGCCTCCCCAAACGTCCCCAAACCTCGGCAGGTCTCCGTTCCTCCGCGCAGACCTGCCGACCTTTGGGGAGGTTTGGGCGCCTCCCCAAACGTCCCCAAACCTCGGCAGGTCTCCGTTCCTCCGCGCAGACCTGCCGACCTTTGGGGAGGTTTGGGCGCCTCCCCAAACGTCCCCAAACCTCGGCAGGTCTCCGTTCCTGTTTGGGGAGGTTTGGGCGCCTCCCCAAACGTCCCCAAACCTCGGCAGGTCTCCGTTCCTCCGCGCAGACCTGCCGACCTTTGGGGAGGTTTGGGCGCCTCCCCAAACGTCCCCAAACCTCGGCAGGTCTCCGTTCCTGTTTGGGGAGGTTTGGGCGCCTCCCCAAACGTCCCCAAACCTCGGCAGGTCTCCGTTCCTCCGCGCAGACCTGCCGACCTTTGGGGAGGTTTGGGCGCCTCCCCAAACGTCCCCAAACCTCGGCAGGTCTCCGTTCCTCCGCGCAGACCTGCCGACCTTTGGGGAGGTTTGGGCGCCTCCCCAAACGTCCCCAAACCTCGGCAGGTCTCCGTTCCTGTTTGGGGAGGTTTGGGCGCCTCCCCAAACGTCCCCAAACCTCGGCAGGTCTCCGTTCCTCCGCGCAGACCTGCCGACCTTTGGGGAGGTTTGGGCGCCTCCCCAAACGTCCCCAAACCTCGGCAGGTCTCCGTTCCTCCGCGCAGACCTGCCGACCTTTGGGGAGGTTTGGGCGCCTCCCCAAACGTCCCCAAACCTCGGCAGGTCTCCGTTCCTGTTTGGGGAGGTTTGGGCGCCTCCCCAAACCTCCCCAAGCCTCGGCAGGTCTCCGTTCCTCCGCGCAGACCTGCCGACCTTTGGGGAGGTTTGGGGAGGCGCCCAAACCTCCCCAAACAGGAACGGAGACCTGCCGAGGTTTGGGGACGTTTGGGGAGGCGCCCAAACCTCCCCAAAGGTCGGCAGGTCTGCACGGAGGAACGGAGACCTGCCGAGGTTTGGGGAGGTTTGGGGAGGCGCCCAAACCTCCCCAAACAGGAACGGAGACCTGCCGAGGTTTGGGGACGTTTGGGGAGGCGCCCAAACCTCCCCAAAGGTCGGCAGGTCTGCGCGGAGGAACGGAGACCTGCCGAGGTTTGGGGACGTTTGGGGAGGCGCCCAAACCTCCCCAAACAGGAACGGAGACCTGCCGAGGTTTGGGGACGTTTGGGGAGGCGCCCAAACCTCCCCAAAGGTCGGCAGGTCTGCGCGGAGGAACGGAGACCTGCCGAGGTTTGGGGACGTTTGGGGAGGCGCCCAAACCTCCCCAAACAGGAACGGAGACCTGCCGAGGTTTGGGGAGGTTTGGGGAGGCGCCCAAAGCTCCCCAAACAGGAACGGAGACCTGCCGAGGTTTGGGGACGTTTGGGGAGGCGCCCAAACCTCCCCAAAGGTCGGCAGGTCTGCGCGGAGGAACGGAGACCTGCCGAGGTTTGGGGACGTTTGGGGAGGCGCCCAAACCTCCCCAAACAGGAACGGAGACCTGCCGAGGTTTGGGGACGTTTGGGGAGGCGCCCAAACCTCCCCAAAGGTCGGCAGGTCTGCGCGGAGGAACGGAGACCTGCCGAGGTTTGGGGACGTTTGGGGAGGCGCCCAAACCTCCCCAAACAGGAACGGAGACCTGCCGAGGTTTGGGGAGGTTTGGGGAGGCGCCCAAAGCTCCCCAAACAGGAACGGAGACCTGCCGAGGTTTGGGGACGTTTGGGGAGGCGCCCAAACCTCCCCAAAGGTCGGCAGGTCTGCGCGGAGGAACGGAGACCTGCCGAGGTTTGGGGACGTTTGGGGAGGCGCCCAAACCTCCCCAAACAGGAACGGAGACCTGCCGAGGTTTGGGGACGTTTGGGGAGGCGCCCAAACCTCCCCAAAGGTCGGCAGGTCTGCGCGGAGGAACGGAGACCTGCCGAGGTTTGGGGACGTTTGGGGAGGCGCCCAAACCTCCCCAAACGTCGGCAGGTCTGCGCGGAGGAACGGAGACCTGCCGAGGTTTGGGGAGGTTTGGGGAGGCGCCCAAACCTCCCCAAACAGGAACGGAGACCTGCCGAGGTTTGGGGACGTTTGGGGAGGCGCCCAAACCTCCCCAAAGGTCGGCAGGTCTGCGCGGAGAAACGGAGACCTGCCGAGGTTTGGGGAGGTTTGGGGAGGCGCCCAAACCTCCCCAAACAGGAACGGAGACCTGCCGAGGTTTGGGGAGGTTTGGGGAGGCGCCCAAACCTCCCCAAACGTCGGCAGGTCTGCGCGGAGGAACGGAGACCTGCCGAGGTTTGGGGAGGTTTGGGGAGGCGCCCAAACCTCCCCAAACAGGAACGGAGACCTGCCGAGGTTTGGGGACGTTTGGGGAGGCGCCCAAACCTCCCCAAAGGTCGGCAGGTCTGCACGGAGGAACGGAGACCTGCTGAGGTTTGGGGAGGTTTGGGGAGGCGCCCAAACCTCCCCAAACAGGAACGGAGACCTGCCGAGGTTTGGGGACGTTTGGGGAGGCGCCCAAACCTCCCCAAAGGTCGGCAGGTCTGCGCGGAGGAACGGAGACCTGCCGAGGTTTGGGGACGTTTGGGGAGGCGCCCAAACCTCCCCAAACAGGAACGGAGACCTGCCGAGGTTTGGGGACGTTTGGGGAGGCGCCCAAACCTCCCCAAAGGTCGGCAGGTCTGCGCGGAGGAACGGAGACCTGCCGAGGTTTGGGGACGTTTGGGGAGGCGCCCAAACCTCCCCAAACAGGAACGGAGACCTGCCGAGGTTTGGGGAGGTTTGGGGAGGCGCCCAAAGCTCCCCAAACAGGAACGGAGACCTGCCGAGGTTTGGGGACTTTTGGGGAGGCGCCCAAACCTCCCCAAAGGTCGGCAGGTCTGCGCGGAGGAACGGAGACCTGCCGAGGTTTGGGGACGTTTGGGGAGGCGCCCAAACCTCCCCAAACAGGAACGGAGACCTGCCGAGGTTTGGGGAGGTTTGGGGAGGCGCCCAAAGCTCCCCAAACAGGAACGGAGACCTGCCGAGGTTTGGGGACGTTTGGGGAGGCGCCCAAACCTCCCCAAACAGGAACGGAGACCTGCCGAGGTTTGGGGAGGTTTGGGGAGGCGCCCAAAGCTCCCCAAACAGGAACGGAGACCTGCCGAGGTTTGGGGACGTTTGGGGAGGCGCCCAAACCTCCCCAAAGGTCGGCAGGTCTGCGCGGAGGAACGGAGACCTGCCGAGGTTTGGGGACGTTTGGGGAGGCGCCCAAACCTCCCCAAACAGGAACGGAGACCTGCCGAGGTTTGGGGACGTTTGGGGAGGCGCCCAAACCTCCCCAAAGGTCGGCAGGTCTGCGCGGAGGAACGGAGACCTGCCGAGGTTTGGGGACGTTTGGGGAGGCGCCCAAACCTCCCCAAACAGGAACGGAGACCTGCCGAGGTTTGGGGAGGTTTGGGGAGGCGCCCAAAGCTCCCCAAACAGGAACGGAGACCTGCCGAGGTTTGGGGACTTTTGGGGAGGCGCCCAAACCTCCCCAAAGGTCGGCAGGTCTGCGTGGAGGAACGGAGACCTGCCGAGGTTTGGGGACGTTTGGGGAGGCGCCCAAACCTCCCCAAACAGGAACGGAGACCTGCCGAGGTTTGGGGAGGTTTGGGGAGGCGCCCAAAGCTCCCCAAACAGGAACGGAGACCTGCCGAGGTTTGGGGACGTTTGGGGAGGCGCCCAAACCTCCCCAAAGGTCGGCAGGTCTGCGCGGAGGAACGGAGACCTGCCGAGGTTTGGGGACGTTTGGGGAGGCGCCCAAACCTCCCCAAAGGTCGGCAGGTCTGCGCGGAGGAACGGAGACCTGCCGAGGTTTGGGGACGTTTGGGGAGGCGCCCAAACCTCCCCAAACAGGAACGGAGACCTGCCGAGGTTTGGGGACGTTTGGGGAGGCGCCCAAACCTCCCCAAAGGTCGGCAGGTCTGCGCGGAGGAACGGAGACCTGCCGAGGTTTGGGGACGTTTGGGGAGGCGCCCAAACCTCCCCAAACGTCGGCAGGTCTGCGCGGAGGAACGGAGACCTGCCGAGGTTTGGGGAGGTTTGGGGAGGCGCCCAAACCTCCCCAAACAGGAACGGAGACCTGCCGAGGTTTGGGGACGTTTGGGGAGGCGCCCAAACCTCCCCAAAGGTCGGCAGGTCTGCGCGGAGAAACGGAGACCTGCCGAGGTTTGGGGAGGTTTGGGGAGGCGCCCAAACCTCCCCAAACAGGAACGGAGACCTGCCGAGGTTTGGGGAGGCGCCCAAACCTCCCCAAACGTCGGCAGGTCTGCGCGGAGGAACGGAGACCTGCCGAGGTTTGGGGAGGTTTGGGGAGGCGCCCAAACCTCCCCAAACAGGAACGGAGACCTGCCGAGGTTTGGGGACGTTTGGGGAGGCGCCCAAACCTCCCCAAAGGTCGGCAGGTCTGCACGGAGGAACGGAGACCTGCCGAGGTTTGGGGAGGTTTGGGGAGGCGCCCAAACCTCCCCAAACAGGAACGGAGACCTGCCGAGGTTTGGGGACGTTTGGGGAGGCGCCCAAACCTCCCCAAAGGTCGGCAGGTCTGCGCGGAGGAACGGAGACCTGCCGAGGTTTGGGGACGTTTGGGGAGGCGCCCAAACCTCCCCAAACAGGAACGGAGACCTGCCGAGGTTTGGGGACGTTTGGGGAGGCGCCCAAACCTCCCCAAAGGTCGGCAGGTCTGCGCGGAGGAACGGAGACCTGCCGAGGTTTGGGGACGTTTGGGGAGGCGCCCAAACCTCCCCAAACAGGAACGGAGACCTGCCGAGGTTTGGGGAGGTTTGGGGAGGCGCCCAAAGCTCCCCAAACAGGAACGGAGACCTGCCGAGGTTTGGGGACGTTTGGGGAGGCGCCCAAACCTCCCCAAAGGTCGGCAGGTCTGCGCGGAGGAACGGAGACCTGCCGAGGTTTGGGGACGTTTGGGGAGGCGCCCAAACCTCCCCAAACAGGAACGGAGACCTGCCGAGGTTTGGGGACGTTTGGGGAGGCGCCCAAACCTCCCCAAAGGTCGGCAGGTCTGCGCGGAGGAACGGAGACCTGCCGAGGTTTGGGGACGTTTGGGGAGGCGCCCAAACCTCCCCAAACGTCGGCAGGTCTGCGCGGAGGAACGGAGACCTGCCGAGGTTTGGGGAGGTTTGGGGAGGCGCCCAAACCTCCCCAAACAGGAACGGAGACCTGCCGAGGTTTGGGGACGTTTGGGGAGGCGCCCAAACCTCCCCAAAGGTCGGCAGGTCTGCGCGGAGGAACGGAGACCTGCCGAGGTTTGGGGAGGTTTGGGGAGGCGCCCAAACCTCCCCAAACGTCGGCAAGTCTCCGTTCCTCCGCGCCCTGCCTGCCTGCTTCTTTCCGCTGCGGAAAGAAGCAGGCAGGCAAGGCGCGGAGTTTGGGGAAGTGCGCGCGCACCTCCCCAAACCTCCCCAAACTTCGGCAGGTCTCGGACGGCGGTGGCTTGGGAGAGGTGCGGGCGATCCCGGAAGCACCAAAGCTTCGGCTGCGCACAAGTCCTCGGTAAGTTTTTTTTGTTGACTGGAGTATAAGCCGAAGTGGAATTTTTCAGCCCAAAAAGTGGGCTGAAAAATTCGGCTTATACTCAAGTATATACGGTACATCCTGTATTCTTGATACCTATCATTATGTTGATCCTGTTTCTATCACATAAAAAATAAGGGAAGGAGTATAAAGGTTTTTTTTGGGGGGGGGAAATACACACCTACTTTCAAGTCTGAGAAAAGGAATAGAGAAGGACATAAATATCCTTTTCAGCCTTGAAATGTTGATCAGGTTCAAGTGTTGAACTTATTGGCCCTCAAGGTTCATTTCTAGACAGTAAATCCCTGTATCAATTATGATAGATTATAATGAATAAATAAACAGCAATTAAAACAGTTTTACCAAGGTTCTTGTATGTAATCGGAAATAAGCTTAAAAGTCAAGAAAAGTTTACATTTGTGGTACACTTTATGTTGCAGGTGCCAGTTTACATTACTTATCACTAACATAAAAAGATGACTTTCCTTAAGAATGCAGATTCTAAAACAGGTTTTCAGTGAAATCAATTTCTTTTTTTACTTCTGCCTCAGAAAGTTGCTCTCCTAGGATTATTTCGAAGTACAAATATATCAAAATTCCAATCACTTTTCATTACTAAATTATTTCTGTAAGCTCTTGTGCAGTTATGTTGAAATTACAGTTTTTAAGGTGATATCAATGTATCTACAGAGAGAGAGAGAGAGAGAGAGAGAGAGAGAGAGACAGACAGACAGACAGACAGACAGAAAGACAGACAACTAAAGTTCTTTTCTGCAGTATCAATGAGGAAAGATTCAAAATGTTCTGAATTACTGGTGTACATTAAGACTGTCAAAATCTGTATAAAGTATTTGTCATGTTCTGATACATTTAGGGTCAATTTCACATTCTTGCTGGCATTCTTATTTAGAAATGATTCTATGCAGAATCTTGGCTTAGTCCCAGATATTAAGGAGAGAATAACCATAAATGAATACGCTTGGATTGAGGACATCATAGTAGCTTATTAAAAAAGATATACATATTTTTGAAATGATACATATTCTATGAACTGGAAAATGATGAATAAGACAACCTCTGATTGAATGAGACAATGCAAGTGCAAACATGATCTACTGGAGGACAAGAAAGCAATTAACAATGAAATTCACTGATGCAAACCAGAAATGGTTTTAGAGATTAAATTATTTCTGAAAAAGTATCTGCCTTTTATCACAGTGGTTGCAACTGAAAAATCTGAAAACCCAGCATTATGAAAAAGAAACATTTTACTTAAAGATATGGACCTTGAATTATACTATTCTGCAATGATGTGGTAAGGGGGGTATAGTTTTTTTCTGTTCTTTCCATTTCCTACATATATTCCAGATTTACTCTAGAGTAGGGGTTCCCAATTGGGCGTGCAAGATGATATTCCAGGGGGTGCAAAAACTTGGATTTTCAAAATTATAGTGTATATGCATAATTCGTTGCTATTATTTCAAACCTTTGTAAGGGGTGAAGGAAAATATCAGAAGCATTTTAGAGGTGTGGGTTATAGTAAAGGTTGGGAGCCACTGCTCTAGATAAGCTCCAAGAAGTGAAAATGGATTTGGGAAGCAGGATATACTGTAGATACATTCATTTTACTGATCTGTTCATGTCTAGTGCTTTATATTAGAAAATGCACTGTTGCAGTAGAAATGTTTCAGACTTGGAGGCATAATTATACAAAAACACTTGAGTAATTAGAACTGTGCTGTCTCAAACAAACAAACATAGTTATGATCTGCAAACAGCCAAAATAAACACCACATCTCCATAGCACAAGCCCCAAAGAGATACTATGCTATACATAGAGGGAAAACCTCTATAAATCTGACAATAATACACAGCCTGCTGATTCTATCTTACCTTCTTTCCCATATGAGCAACAATAATTTGCCTCTGGAATATTTGCCTCTGGAATATTTCTCTTCAATAGCGATGAAGATAAGATACTAAGCTATGCCAAGTTGCAGGCTGTGTATTTATATGATTAGAATTTAATTTTACCACAGTTAATAGCAATAAAAACTCCATCAATTGACATAAATTTAAAAAAAATAAGCAGAACAGAGGAATATGTTGCAGTAAGTCCAATTACTGATATACAACTAGTCCTTGGGTTCTGACAGCAATTGGGATCAGAATTGGCATTGCTAGGTGAAGCAGTTGTAAAGTGCAACATCACATGACCACATCACTTAGCAACAGCAGTCCCAACAGTGAATGTTGTAACCCCAAGGAGCACAAGGGATTTATGTATGGCAGTGGATGGTCTTAGAAGGCCGAGCGCAGTGAGTTGGGGAAGTCTGGGGGATGGGGGGGCTGTGGCACTATGCCAGTGTAGGGAGGTCAGGGAACGTATGATGCAGTACTGCGAGGGTGGAGGGGAGGCAGGAAGAAGATATTGCAGCCTCAGGCAGGCATAAGAAACCGAAGGAAATGGATGGTGTGATGTCATGTGAATGCAGGGAGAATGAGACTCCCTCCTGTCCGTGGGGTCTGGCTGAAAGAAATGATTGCTGAGGAAAGCTAACTCCTTTGGAGGAGTGCAGAAACGGAATAAAAATCCTGAAAATTTAAGCTCCGTTCCTGCAACCCGCCAGAGTTGTGCACCAAAGGAAGCCAAATGTCTACCCCAGATGTGTATATACCAACCTCCCTAAAGTTTTTGTTCACAATTAACACTGCTTTAAAGGAATTCAAGTGAAATGAAGTGAGGGGACTCACTCTCGTTTGCTGAAGGCCTGGGTGAAGAGCTGGTCTTCGCAGATCTTCTAATGAACAGCAGAGGAATCTTAGGGGGAACCTCATTCCAGAGGGTAGATGTTATTCCTTAGAAGACAAACTTCAAAGAAGGGCCCTGACAGGATTGAATCAGCTGGGTCAGGGGTCGGCAACCTCGGCTCTTTTATGACTCGTGGACTTCAACTCCCAGAATTCCTGAGCCAGCTATGCTGGCTCAGGAATTCTGGGAGTTGAAGTCCACGAGTCATAAAAGAGCCGAGGTTGCCGACCCCTGAGCTAGGTAGTTCTTATGGAAGATAGGTGGTCTCTCAAGTACAGTAACTAGGCCTTATGCCATGTAAATAATGAGAAGTCACAACTAGCTAAAAGGAAAATGTCCCAAATGGCATAGGACACATTCAAAAAGATGTTTTAAATACAAATCAATCAAATTCCCAATCTGGGAATTTGTAAAAAGCATAGCTCTTTTTTCATGTGTAAATATGTAAATGTTCACTGGGAATAAGAGAAAAAGTGCTAAGATACTCTAAAGACAAGTTCATAATTGTTTCTCCATATTTAGCCTGCCATTTTAAATTCAGGCCAAGAGAGAAGTGGCATGAGCTCAGAATTATTTTGCAGTTTCCCTGGAGAAATTTGCATAATGGTGTTGAAGTTGAAAATTAAAAAAACAAAAACTAAAAAAACCCTATTTCCTTAATTCATTGCCTTGCCATTTCAGAATTGCTTATTCCAATATATTCCCTTGGGCTTACTATGGCTTACTAAAGGCATTTAATAATATGCACTGCTTTAATTGGTTAAAGTATAATTATATAGGTTAAACTATTTTGCTTTTTATGATAAAATATCCTTTGGACAAAAAAACAGAAATTAAACGGAATTATTTTAAAAATCACTAATTTCATATTAGACAATTAAAATTATAAATTATTTGATGAAATAATTGTTTTAATTATGCAACCCAGTTAGGCTTACTAGTAAACAGTGTTTCAACATTTTTATTAAAGCTGATTTTCATATATATACATTCTACTGTTTTTATTTAGGAAAAATGAACAAACTAGAATATTCACTAGAAAAATTGCAAACTGTGCTTTCGATATAAGTTGACTCAAAGTAAGCTTAATAGAAAAAAGATAGCAATAAATATTAGGGAAATTAAGTATTTACTTAATAAATCCTGTTAATAAAATGTTTTTTCTAATTATCATAGATATCATGAATACTGTATCTGTTTACACTGTTTCCAGCTTACTGTATACTGTATGCATTCCTATATGCTGATTGGGAAGTAAGTACACCATTTTTCAAGAAATATATATTAATTTTTAAGGAGGATATATTTCAGGACTTTGTGCAAATACAGAGATAGAAGAGCATTTACATTACCTCATTCAGATAAGGGAGATCTACAGAAGCTGTTGTGCAACTTAAGAATCTGATCAAAATATATCTTAGCATATATCGTATTTCTGGGTTATAATAAGACCGTTCTTTAAATTTCTATTTTTTAGTAACCGGGGTATGTAGATTTTATAAAAGTCACTGAGATCATAAGAGTTTTCTGATAAAAGATCAATTAGCAGAATTATTTCTGTGTGACCGTGTGATTCAGAAATTGACAAGAATTTCAATGTATAATGTTTTTCATCAGCAAGGACTGCAACATTATTTTCAATATTTAAAAAGACCTACTGTTATGTTCCCAGGGTCAAGGTTACCCATTAGATGGAAACGTTTCAGAGAAGAGGATAGTGAAGGTGAGATGGCTACCTTCATTCTTGTATCCCTCTCTTCCAGGAGACTAAAGTTTTATAACCTTAATTTCTCTGCCTCAGAATGAGCATCAGGATAAGACAGCATTAACTCATCCATCTCCTACCTTTCTACCAAATTCAGGCTCAGTAAGACAACAGTATTTTTACCTTTCTTTTTCTGGACTTGAAACTTTAAATTCTCTATATTTCTAAGGAATGTTTCTAAGCTAGCAATCAGATTAAAACACAGCCTCTTTGCTGTGAATTATGTCTGCAGTTTCTATAATCTACTGTGGACATAAGGGGGTGTTTTTTTTTTGCCCAAATTGTAGGAGATGGAAATAAGTGGTTCTGCTCCCCCATATATTTTAATGTTTTACTGTTCTGTACCAGCCTGCTACCGGCCCTGCAGCAAAAGCAGGGACGACCCCTTTACAAACGGCAAGAGGCTGGAATAAAGCCTGCCAAATTTATTCACATAAAACAAGAGCAAGACAAGACACCAACCATAAAACACGAGCTAAGAAGCAGGAACAATCCAAGCGGTTGCCTTCAGTAAACCAGCCCTCCCACACATTCCCCTTAAATACAGTTCAGGGCGTGGCCTCTCTGTGCCTCCTTCCGAGGTGCCCCATTGCCTCCCTCTGTTTACTCCTGACTGACTGCCTCCTGTGTCGGGCGTCCTTGAACAGGGACAGCTGTGGGTCATCTTCATCCACGCTGTCAAGCTCACACAGCTGGGTCTGCATCGTGACCAGATGAGAGGGGCCTTGCTTGGGGCTCTCATCAAGCTGTCCAATCCCCTCAGCAAGCTCTTCAACACCCCCCTCCTCCTCCTCTGAGTCGTCCGACCCAACTCCCGAACCCACAGGCTGACCCTGAATCACAACATTTACTTCAATTACTTGCCACAAAATATATGGACTTTTGAATGCGTGTATAAACTCACAAATGCAACTATTTCTTGAAGAAATACTTGCAGTGTTCCTAGGTTTTTCTTCCCCTGATTTAATTTTTGAAAATTGAGTTGGTTCTTGTATTTTTATATAATTCAACATATATGCAAAGAATTGTCTTTTTATGAAGTGTGATAAATATATTCTATTGGGATAATTAAACAATCCTGTTATTTATTAAGATTTCTACTAATTGGACTTGATTATTAGAGTGCAACATCTGGCATCATGGTAGTTTTTGGAAATGTCAGTATTTTTTAAATTTTGTTGTCTTATGTACAAAATCCAGTCTCTATATAGGTTATTATTGCCTGCTCCAATGGCACTGGTATCTTCTATATAATTTATTTTAGAATATCACATTTATCTTTTGCTTATATGTTTGATTTAAAAATCCTTAAACATGTGCAAATCAAACATTAAATAAGATGTCTTTGAGTAGATTTAAATGTCTAGCTTTAGGCATCCAAACTGGGAAACTTTGACCTCAGTCACCCAATTTTCTTTTCTATAAAATGGGATAAAGCCTACTTAACAGTTTGCCAAGTTGCTAGAGGGTCTAATTTATGAATATATTAGAATTGTATGCAACTGGAGTGCTAAGGAAATTGAAAATCCATTCTTCATCTATATTTCCTACTTTCACGTTTTAAAATAGCTAACAGATCTTTCAACAAAATCACTGGCTCTTTCTTGACTGTGGTTCTTGCATGTGTCAAGATGCAGGTTTGAGCATTAAAAATAAATTATTACTATATGATAAATTATTATATTTTATAATGTATTTTATTATAATAATAAAACCACATTTCATAGGAAAGAAAATTGGGTGACTGAGGTCAGACTTTTCCATTTTGGATGCTTAAAGCTAGACATTAGAGTTGAGACAAAGACTTTTTACAAAACACACACAGAATAAGCTAGCCATAATATATCTGCCATGTTACGTCTCTGGTGGTTTTCTCAATTGAAAGCGAGGGGTATAATTGAAAAAATTATAACTCAACAATGGAGACATGTTCTGCAAAGATCTGCTGCTGGCTTAATTCCTGGTATCCCCATATAAGAGTAAGGAAAACCCCTGTCTGAAGCTCAGGAGAGACATTCCCAGACAGCAAAGATTAGATAATATTGAATAAAATAATTAATGATCTATAAAAAACAACACTTTTCCCTTGCTGTGACCTTTACGGCATATTATTACATAGAAACTCATCCCTTAATTCAGTGAAACTGATATTTGTTCATGTTATCTATAGAGATCTATGAGTAGCTTGAGAAATATCCACTCTTACCTACTAGTAAGTGATATCTGATTGTCTAAAGTGATCAAGCTTGCGTTAGGAAAATAGCATAGTTTATACGTTTTCATAAACAGTGTGTTTATTGCTATTTCTATGGTTGTTCCCTTGCTGCTCCTGGCATTCCATCATAAATTTTGTCAGAAGATGTACTCATTATTTGGAGGGAAGTAACAAAAAGATGATTGCAACCACAATACTAGAAGTCATTTAAGGCTGTTATTAAACCGAATCCTTGTCTATACAAGCAACCTATCATTGTTTAACTTCTAGCTGATATTTTATTGGCAACCTTTCAGATAGTATCTGATAATATCTTTGGGGTGGGATAAGGAGGCTTACAAATTATGGTGGACAATCAAAATGAAGAGAATATCAAGAGCTTACTATATATAAGTTCTTATCCTGTATGCTTTAACATGTTTTTGAAAAATGAACACTTTTTAAAAGTAACATTTTGGGGGGAAATCTACTTTTAGGGTTACAGTGATTGCATAGTCCTTCATAAAGCTGCCTATGTTTTCAGTAAATAAATAAAAAAGTGGTTAAAAAAATGTAAGAATGGTAATATAAATATCAGAGTGAAAGAATGGATTGCAAGATGTAATCCTTAAAAAAAACCCCAAAGATGAAATATTTGAGATTCCTTCTTTGAAATGCTCTGAATCACCTCACTGGTCCATCTTCAAATAAGTAGCATAATCCAAAATAAATAACAACACAAGGTAAAATATTTAGATACTTGACTGAACTAGAAAATTCATGATAGGGAATTCAGAACATTTTGGTGGGCTTATTTATGCTTTCTATATAAAGATGATTTAAAAATTATAGAGGTTAAAGACTGTATGATCAAATGGATAAGGAATTTAAACAGGACAATAGACATGCAACATTTATTGTGAATATCCTACTCAGAGAAAACTGAAACAAAATATTTTATCTTTGGTATATTACTCTAGTGCCAACACAGATAATTCATTTTCTAAAAACTGTTAGAAATTGAATAATTCTTTTGCATTTGATGGCAAGCTCAAAAATTCTTGAGGACTATTTAAATGACATTTAAAGGTGGAATTTCCTCCTTGCCAGCTTTTCTTTTTGTTAAACATTATTAAACCAAAATATATGGAATTGGCTCTGAAAATGATATCAGCTGCCAGAGTATTTTGTGTTCTTATTGAAAATCACGTATAATTCTGTCTTCAGAAGACAGAACCAAACTAAATGATGAAAATATGCATCAACATAAAAATAATTCTGTATTTTAAAATAAGTTTGAAACAAAATTTAAATCAACCTGGAAAGCATTCATGGATTATAAGTGTACATATATAAGTAGTCCTCAACTTACAACAGTTCATTTAGTGACCATTCAAAGTTACAATGGCAATGAAAAATGTGACTTATGACCATTTTTCACACTTACAACCACTGCAGCACCCCCATGGTCATGTGATCAAAATTCAGATGCTTGGCCTGTGAGTCCTATTTATAATGGTTGCAATGTCCCAGGATCATGTGATCACCTTTTTGCAAACTTCTGACAAGCAAAGTCAATGGGCAAGCCAAATTACTTAATAACCAAATTACTAATTAATAACTGTAGTGATTCACTTAACAACTGTGGCAATAAAGGTCATAACATGGGGCAAAATTCTCTTAACAACTGTCTTACTTAGCAACAGAAATTTTCTTAAGTCGAGGACTACCTTTACCACATTCCAAGTCTGGCTGTCTCTTAACATCAGGTATTACAGTGGCTTTTGTCTGACTTCCTAAATGAGGATAGAATTTTTAGATCAGAAAGTAAGTCTCTTGGTAGTTTATTTTAACTTACATGGTTTACTATACTGTCTTTTTGCTAATTATTCAATATTGTCTTAATTTTAACAATGTTGTGATCAATTTTATGGGCAGATTATTTCTCTCCTACAGTCTGTCTGCATTTTTTTTATTTTTTCTGCTTTTTTCAGCTTATGCTTTAAATATCTATCAAAAATTTAAAAGACTGGAAAAGAAAAAAAACTGTTGGCGAATCTAATAGAAAAAAGAAACTTATTCATAAATATTAAGTAACATTGAACCTATTTTTCCTTCCGTGCTTTAGTACCACTTTGCTAGTACTAAATAGCAGCAAAATATTATGCAATAAAACATAACCCTGAGGCTGCAATCATATGGCTGCTGTGATGCTATCCCACTGTTCAAAAGGTTATATGGATATTCTTTGCAAGACTAGATAGAGAAAAATATAACATCATATTCTTTCTCATGTTTCTGTCTCAGTCTTGATACTTGGGTCTTTCCAATGTTGGAGAATTCCAGCATTAAAAGAAATTTTGACAAAGATGGTGTAGCTTGCGATGGTGGCAAATATCTGTAACTTAGGTGTAGGATGAGGGTGAAGATTCATTCCCCAAGCTTGTGGGTTGGTTTCCAAACATTGCATTAACAGGCTAGATAATATTTTCTGACTAGGTCAGAGGCCCCCAATCTTTTGGGCACCAGGGACCAATGCTGTGGAGAAAGGATTTTCTGCAGACCAGAGGGAGCGTAATTTTGCATACTGCCTTTGTCCTACAGATGGGGCTTTGCTTGTTTGTATGGCCCAGTTGCTGGTATGCCGCATCCTGGTGCTGGTCCACAGACCGGGTTTGGGGACCCCTGGACTAGGTAACATCTTCATGTAAACTCCACTGAAGATGTTATCTAGCCTGGTAACGAAATGTTTGGAAACCACCCACAAGCTCGGAGAACAAACCTCCACCCTTATGGTGCAGCTATATAGATTTTACAGATAGATGTCCGTTCCTCTCTCCCAGCTAATATAACTTTACTGTGTGTTACATTATATCTCAAGCTATCAACTGTGCAACCTCCCCCCCCACCACCATTTTGACATTCTGAGGTAAAAGAAGAAAAAAGAAACCCTTAGTGACTTATTATTCTATATACTTCTTCTGCTGCCTCTTCTCCAAAATTGAATATACCACTTTCAATTATACAGGTAATGAACAATCTTGTGAAAATTTGGGGTGGGGTGGGGTGGGGAGGAAGTTGGCTTTTCAGAGGATTTTACTCCTTTTTAATTAATGTTTGTTAAATAAATTATAGCCACTATTTCACAATCAGGTTTTTGGAAATCGCTACTGAATCAGCTGAATGACTGCCATTTCTTTATCTTAGAAAAATTTAAACCCACAATTATAAATTCTATGGAACAGAATACATAAACAAAGGTAACAATAGACTAAACACCCACTAGTTTCTACTTTCTAAATCTTTAAGCTTCTTAAATGTAATTATTCAGTAATCTATAGAAGCATGCAATTAACCTGTGGATACATGTTATTGTATTCAATAAGAAAATCCCCTATATTCAACATATGATGATTGCATTCTAATTTTAAGAGATTTCAGGAAAGCATCTTCCTCCCTCCCTCCCGTCCCTCCCTCCTTCCTCTGTTTCTTTTTCCCTGTTTTTCTTTCTTTTTCTCTATCTCTATCTCTTTCACTAGCATACATTAGAGACAATTTTTTTTGAGATAATATATAAATTGCTTGTAGTTATTTTATTAAGAGTTAAAGTGCGATAGAATTTAATATTTTATTGTCATTTGCATATTCTAGATTATGTTTGTTTGTATTTTTATACCCTGTATTTAGCTCTGGGAAGTCGGGGAGGGGGGAGGGGGAGGGGAGGGAACAGTTGGGGAGGTTTGGGGAGAGGGGAGGGGGTTGGGAGGTGTTTTGTTTTTTAAAAAATGTACTGTAAAACTTTTCAATAAAAAATTTTTTTTTGAGATAAAATGAACTGAAAATAGTGAACACATACTGTAAAATATATTTGTCAGTGCTTTATTTAGGCTTCCTTTTGAAAATATGATGACACAATCCTATATTTAATTATCCAATGAAAGCCCACTAAATGTAATGGAATACATTCTGTGTGTATGTTCGTAGCATTGATTCCTGGCGAGTGAACAAGTCTCTGCAGATTTCAGATGAGTCTTTCCATTGCCTCCTTCTTAAGGTGAGAGTGATTGGCCTAAGCTGGTTTCATTTGAAGATGAGACTAGAACTCATAGTCTTCCCGTTTCTAGACAGATCTGTACTAAAAATATAGAGCCAGTTTGGTGTAGTACAGGTATTCTTCGAGTTACGACAGTTCACTTAGTGACCATTCAAAATTACGACCCCTCCTCCCAAAAGTACTTACAACTTGGTCCTGAAGTTACGTACGTTGCCAGTCACTCTCACCTTAGGAAGGAGGTGTTATGAATGTAACATGGAGTTTGTTTCGTCTCATTGGGCTGAACTGCAAGCTCTGCATTTATTGGCTGCTGCCACTGTCTTCATGCCCCAATTCCTGAAGTTGCTCATTCAAATCAGCCATCCAGCAGCAAGCAGGAGGCTGCTGTGGCACCGCCCAGACTGGGACCAAGTGAGGCATACAGGGAGACTGGCCTCATGGCAGAAAAGCAGACGTCCTTTACTCAGATGGTGGTGAAGCTGTTGCCCTTAGATTTCACATTCTTACAGTTTCACCAGCATCTGAGTAAAAGACGCCTGCTTTTCTGTCATGTTCCTGTTCTGAAACTCTGGAGATCTTTGAAAAATTAGTAAGCAATTGGAAATGGGGTGGGGAGGAGCAAGTGGAATCTGAGAGGCTAGCAAAGCAGACCCAGTGCCTGTGGAGACCCGGTGGGGCAGGGTGGGGGAGAAATAGGCAGGGGGCCTGCTGCAGTGTCTCTGCGGTGGGTCATAAGGGCGAATGACTGCTGTGGTGCTGCAACATACGTAACTTCAGGACCAAATTGTAAGTACTTTTGGAGGAGGGGTCGTAATTTTGAATGGTTGCTAAGTGAACTGTTGTAACTCGAAGAATACCTGTACTACACCAAACTGGCTCTATATTTTTAGTACAGATGTACATACTACAAATAAACTATAAGCTTAGTAAATGGTTTAAATAATTAGTGAATTTTCCATAATACCTAATCAATGTACAATGATGTCCAATTGGTTAGATTGTAACAATGTAAATAATTAGATAGAAATAATGCAATGCTGAATTTGTTTATTTTTTATTATTATTTTCTTGGGCTTTCATGCTGCTAGTTTTTGTAGGCACAAAGAATGCCAATCATAGGATTAAATATCAAGAGAAATGTTACGAAAAAAGCTATTTCAATCTGAGGAAAGGAAACTTAAAATATCCTAACCATAACCCTCTCCGCGTTTAGTGACCACAAACTGTTCCTTGAATTGGAAGTGATATGATCGTTAAGTGAAAAAGAAAGAGGTGCTGTAAAGATTATTGGTTGGTGCAATCTCATTCAGATAAATTTGTCAGACAGTGCCCTACACCTGATCCATTTTTTTCTTTTTTCTTGCTCCCTCAGATGCAAAGCAATTGCTTAAACAATCAATCTCTTACTACTGGTTTTTCTCCACAACTCAGTGCTTTCTCCAAAAGCTGTAACTGCAAGCTCTGTGACCTTAATTAATAAGAACCTTCTGTTCTTTTCTTGAAGATATGCAAACTTTGGACATAAATGTGTACATTGATATGAAAATTATTTTTTAAATTGGCATCATATTTGCAAACAGTGTTAAATTGGGTAGCTGCAAAATGAGGAGTGGCTGTTATAAGTTGAGCTGAGATGGGTTTTCAAGATTCTGTTAAAATACCCTAACATCACTAAAGCTTTTTCTAAATACTGTTCATTGTATACTTGAAGGGCTCACAAAAAAACACCATGATACTCTTATAACTGCTATTGATATCACTATTCCTGGGGGGGGGGCTAAATTTCTATATCTTTGAAACTTTGAAAGTTACACCCAGAATTTTTATTCATACTTGGGAACTAGCTTGCAGCTAATGTAACTCATAGCTAGCAGTATTACATAGACAACTTTGGTCTGTGAAAAACTACATGGACAGCTAGGTCTTATATCAGCTGGAGTTTCTGAGGTGATTTTATGAGTAGAGCCATGCAGAGAGAATTTTGGTTGTCCAAATCACAAGGTGACAAGTGCACGAGTGACTGAACATAAAGTATCTGATCCAGATATGGCTTCATTTGGTGCCACAGCCACCATCTACTATTCCAGCAGAAACTGTGAGACCAGAAGTATCTGCAAGTTAGAAACCAACTCCATTCAGGGGAACACAAGCCTGCAAAGTAGACTGTTTCCTGATTTAGTAAACTTTAAAATCGCCTGCTATTCTTGCTAGGGTTCAGCCTGAGCCTATTTCCCCATCCAATGAATCTATGTCTTGAAAGGGTTAACACAGCAGCTCAGATTAATTTAACAATTTCTTCCTCAAAATAAAAGAGACACATCTACCTTCAGATTCCTCTGTCTCCATCTATTACACACTTTGTGCCTGTAGAGATAATGCTTCAAAGAGGATATTTAATTAATGTTACAGGTAGTTTTTGTCCAGATAGTGACAATTTTGATATTTCAGAAAAAAATATGAGCCACAATTCAGTAAGAACCAAAATGAGATGAATAATATTGGCATCTGCATAGGATATACAGGGAACTGGAACACAACATACTTCAACCAAGTCCAGTTTTATATGATATAATGGATGTATAATATGGGTAGAGAAGAAAATATTAAGAAGAAATTTGTATCTCTTCTCAAACCCTAATAATATTTTTGGTTATGTTTGCTAAACCTGCTATGATAACATATCCCGTTATCTCAATATTTATTCCTAGTCACCCAACTATGAACTTCATATAAACACTTTATAACAGACATATCAAACACAAGGCCCGGGGGCCAGATCCGGCCCGCGAAGTGGTTTCACGTGGCCCGCGAAGCCATCCTGGAAACAGTGAGGGAATGGCCCCCATTGCCTTGGCCCTGGCCTCCTTCTGCCAGAGACCTTCAGATCTGTCCCACTCCTGCCCAGGCTCCCATAGGCACCCTTGATGAGAACGATGTAGAGCTGGCCACGCCCACCCAGTAGGCCATACGCACTCTAGCCATGCCCACCCAGTAGGCCACACCCACCCTGGCCATACCCACCCAGCCCCCTGAGGGCAACCGCAATGCTCATGCGGCCCTCAGTGAAATTGAGTTTGACACCCCTGCTTGATAAGATATTGAATAAAGTGCTGTTCTAAGCACAATTTATTAACATGTTCCCTCAGATTAAAGACAAATGATAATTTAAGAATAATTAATATTTCACAAAATATTATTTATTATTATTTATTATTTATTTATTTATTTATTATTATTTATTATTATTAATAAATATTATTTATTATTTCACAAAATAACAATAAAAATTTCACATTCAAAAATCTCTTAACATTAAATAGCTACCTTGTGGAAAGCACTACTTTGAGATACTTAGCAAATGCAAGGTATTATATGCAATATGTTGGAGACTCTCTTACACCACACGCACCCTGCAGGCAGGCTGAACCTATTCGAGCAATCTGCCTCGGGCGACTGATAGGCCTGAATGAATTCCAGAGGGAACTGGGGGATAACCTGGAGGTTTTGCTGCATGACATCACCGAAGTCAAGGTAATAACCTGAATCAAAGAGCAGCTGAGACTTTGGAAAGGATTGCACCTGTGTAGTCTCTCTTGTCTCATCACTCCCGATTCTCCCAGTAGTTCACAGAGGAGTTGTGGGTCCTGAAAAGGGTTAAATGTCACCTACTGCAGGGTTCCCCAACCCCCAGGCCACGGCCCACTACTGAGCTGTGAGCCATTTAAAAGTAGGCTGCAAAACTGGTGGATGAGCGCGCGTGCATCCCCACTTACATGAACAATGGGTGAGCGTGTGTGCGTGCTCTTTTTGCGCACGAAATGGGCGCACATACCCACCGCTTGTGCAGATGGAGCTGCATGCTTGCTGGCTGCTCACTCAGAACCATCCCCTCTCCCTCCCCCCCCCCGTTGGTCCACAAAGCCAGAAAGGTTTGGGAACTCTGACCTAGTGCACTGCTGATATAAAACGAAGGATGACTCTGACTGGACATGCTACTACTAAGCCCTACTTGTGATGGTAAGAACAATGGAACAACATTATTTCTCCACCTTTATTAGTCTTGGACTTGTTTCCAGTTGGATCCCATACGTAATATATACGCTCTGTGAAGTATGCAAAAATGGAACTACCTGGGAAGTATTCCTGGCACTCTCTTGCATATTGGTACATCCTTAATTAAAAGAAAAGTATGTCTACATATGCTAGACATTTCATCTAAAAGGGATTTATAACCCTTTTAGTATAACCCAGGTATGTCTGTTATTAATTAATTCTTAACATTCATTTTAAAAAAATGGGAGTAGCAATAATGGATCCACTTAATACTTTGACTAACTCAATATGTGATATGTAAACACATACAAACACACACACACACACACACATACACACACTCTAATAAAAATATGAAAATACATTATGTTTTATAACGGGGGGTATAGTAAGAATAAAATACTTTTCTGTTCAAAATTGGAAGCAGACAAAATTGATCCCACGTGGGTGTCGAACTAATAACAAGCAGTAGCATAGAAGCTTTAATCAGAAGGTATTTTTTTCTCCATTTTAGACTCACTGATTTGAAAGCAATAGACAAGCATCAAAACATAATCAGAGTTCATAATAAAGGTATACACTTTTGTTATACAAGAAAAAAAGGATAAAATGTTCTTTAATTTGTAGTGGATCCGGTCCTGAAAAAAATGACATTCAGATATAGAATCATTACAATAGCTTTAAACAGGAACCCCAGTTTGTGGCCAGATGACGTAAAAGAAAAGAATGCAGAAATTATGTCAATAATTGAAAAAAAATTATATCTTAAGGTTTGCCATACCTGCTTTCCGCCCACAAAATGATAGATGTATACAACTGAAATACCATTCATCTATTTTAGAATGTACTTCCAAAAAATACAATAATAAAATACTATCTTTAAAAATGCATTTAAAGTTTTAAAATAATAGTTTTAAAAATTAAGCTATAAGAACATGTATAGAACACAGATCTGTTTTCTCAACTTATTTTGAAAGAGAATTTATATTTGAAAAGTTTAATAATAAATACACAATACTGACAAGAAAAGAATTAGATACCCATCCATAGATAAAATCTCTTCCTACCTAATCACTAAGGTTTTAATTCTGATTATGGTAGGCTATGAATAATTCTTACTAAATTAATGGGACTTCAAAGAAGACATGTCTGGGACTGAATATAATTAGCAGAAAGAAATGTATAAAATCTTCATGTACTTCTTTGTTGCTGTCAAAAGAATGAACATCCAAATAAGCAGCCATGATGAATTTTCAAAAATTTCTTTATGAATACTTTCTTTATGAATAGCTTCCAGCGGAAATTAAGCAAGCAACAATTGATCATAATTGAATCTGAATATATGTTGCCATGATGGAAATACAATATTTATCTTCAAAAATTAACATGTTGATTATCATCTATGTCAACAGAAGCTTTGGACTGCTTTCTACAATCACCTGGAAGTAGCTTTAAATAGTTAGTACATAAGGCTTCGGACTCAGTGTTACATTATCCAGCAATGGTTTTCTCATGACTCAAATAGTTTTACTTTTTAAGAGGTTTCACTTAACAATAGCCCCCACAACTTTAATTAGAAGATCACTTCTTTAGTTTTACTGTTAATTATTTCTTGTTCTGTATGATATCAACATATGGATGAATTGCCTCTTAATTAATAATTTCCTGTTTCTGGTTTTAATTATTAACTTTGCCTTATCTTTTTTTTAAAATTGTAAGGTGTCATATTTTCAAATAAGGGAACAAAATAATAATGAAAGGAAACTAATAATTAAAGCCTCTAGGGCACAGAAATTAAGTTCAATTAAGGGGAAATTCTTCAGTTACATTAAACAGGAAACAATTAGATACCACAATTAGGATGCACAGAAGTAAAGGCACTGTAGCCTTGAAAAAAATGAAAGTGCATTGGTAGCCTCTGTTGGATAAACTGCCTCTGCAACTGCATTTAAAAAAAATCTATAATAAAGTCTTAAAAATAAACAAAAGGTAGAACAGACAACAGTGATTTTGTTTGAATTTTTGTAAAAGGTCAGTCAATACATTTTCAGAATAAACTACTAGAAGAAAATTGATCTTTCCCCAAATATTCTAAATTTACTCTCCACCTCCTTGGTAGAAAGAATACTCAGATCCAGTTACCCTGAGATTGCAGGAATAAAAGGAAATTCATTCTGCCTTCAAACATCAGATTAAAACATAAGTACTGTTGAATTATACGTGAGTTGTTTTCTATAATGGCAGTCTCTCGTAAGATGCTTTGAGGAACATTTAATCAAAAGGCAAAATATAAATCTTCAAATGAATAATAAATAAAAGAGCTGTAGACAGCATTATAGGGGCAGATGGGAGTTTATACAATTATTGTAGTTGGGAATATAGAGAGGTTTGAGTAGAGCTGTTTTGAAAGGCAGCGCAGAAAAGAACATTACAAAGCATCCTTCTATCAGGAACCAGTGAAGCCAAGGCCCCATCCACTTCTAAACTTTAGAGAAAACTTTCAGGACTTCAAAAAAAGGCCATGGTCTGAATATCTCGGGGAACAAAACAGAACTTGCAGAAAAGAGACAAAGGAGCTCTCAGAAGGTCAAAAGGGAAGAGTTGTGCTCTGAAAGGAGATCATACTCATAATAGTAAAGTTGGAAGGGTCCTTGTAGGTCATCTAGTCCAACCCCCTGCTCAGGCAGGAAACCCTATACCATTTCAGACAAAATAATTTTGTAACTATTTCTATTTTGATAAAATCTTCATTAACAATAGGATATGAATTCCATCAGGCAATAATGGAGAGGAGAATAAGGGACCCTGAACTAATAGGAACATGGTTGGGATAAGGGGTTCTTTTATGATTTAAACTTTTTCACTAAAAAAATGAAAAAAAAAACAACAACCCCTAAGGGTCATATAAAGAGGACAGAAAAAATAGACATTCAAGATTTCCAATATCTTCCCTAAGTTGCTGCTTTTATCATAACAGCCTTTAGAAGTCTCCATGAACATGCATCAGCTGTATTTTCAATTATGCCTTGATTTCAGATTACTTTGCAATTGTCTCCTCCCTTCCCATTCTGCTAAATTATCCAGGGATGACATGATACAGGATTTTTCTCTCTGGGTGGTTAAGAAGACAGGAGCCTAGCAATCTTCTTCACAAGGAATAAGTTGTCATTGAAGATACAATTTTTTCCCTATTTTTCTAATCTTAAGGAGCCATTAAAAACCAGGCTGTTTCAACAAGCTTTTTGAACCTGAATAGAACAACTGAACCATTGGCAGGGTGAGGTGGACCAGGGCATTTTTTACCTTGCTTTTTAACTCAAGTATTTTAAATGATGGGGATTTTATTGTTTTTAAAATGTTATTTATAGCTTTAGTTTTTATATGATGTAAACCACCCATTAAAGATATAAAGTAGGTGAAATAAAGATGATAGATAGATAATAGATAGATAGATAGATAGATAGATAGATAGGAAATTCAAATAACCTGTACTGTTTATAGTTCTTTCACAGAGTTGCTTCTGTGTATAGTATTTTTGTGCTGCTAAGATATTGCTTTCCTACTTTTGAGGTGACAGAAAAACGATGTTGCTGTTAGTTCATGATGTAGAGCTCTGCCCAAGGACATGGACCTCTGTCATAATGATAGCAAATGAAAGCAAATCAGGAAAAAGCTGAAAAAAAGCTATGACTGTTTCTTTTTTGCTTTGTTTTCAAAATCAAAACATTTTAAAATATACTTTTTGATTTACTCTTCTCAAACTTGGATATAGTTTTCCATCTTTCTTGTAAAAGTCAGGTCCAAAATCTGAAAGCTCAAACTTTTTACTGAATTCAAAACAATTTCACACAACATGTGGAAATATACAGGCAGTCCTTCTTTAGTGACCCCAGTTAGAATTAGAATTAGAATAATTCTTCTAGTCCAACCCTCTGCTTAGGCAGGAAACTCTATACCAAACAAGTAATTGTCCAATCTTCTTAAAAACCTCCAGAGTTGGAGCATTCACAACTTCTGCAGGCAATTAGAAATAGTAATTCAGTTGTTAAACTAGGGCAATCACTAAACGAAATCAAAACTGTGCTTATGGTCATATTTCAGCTTTATTTTGCTTTGCAGGCCTGTGAAAGCTGTAAATGCAGACTGGTTTCAAAGTTACTTCTCACCAGTGAATGGCCACTAAATGAGGACTATCTGTATTATCCATTACAATCACACAAAATTTATCCCAGAGAGACCATATTACATACACAATATATTGTAGGTCAGGCATGTCAAACCTGCGGCCCATCCTGGTGCCACAAAGGTGAAAAACTCCAAATATGTCACCATACGGCCCAAATGCAGTCGGGCTTGACACCCCTGCTGTAGGCGGATTCAGAACAGCAACGGATAGTTTGCTAATCTATGAAAATTCTATAGTTGAAGTCTAGTCACCATCACTTCCATTTGAGATGTGAAGTGCCTACATCTGCATGAAGCTTTTTTAATTTCTGCCTGCTGGGGGAAGTCAAACTGGAACATCATGTACACATATAAGTGATCTGGTTTGAACGAATGTTCACAGAATCTGATACAGTTAATTCAGCTCTTTGATTTGGAATCTAAGAATATTCTGATCAAAGAGAATATTGCTGTAAGGCTAGATATTGTACTGTACAGTGGAATGATAAGCCTCTTAAACCTTTGCAAACAGAATACTGTAAGAAAACAAATGGACAAAAATTAGGTATTCCAAATAACAACGAGAAACCCAACGGGAGAGTATTTTAATTTCATTCCATACTTTCTCTTTTGCTGTAATACCAAAAGGAAAGAGGAAGAAAAAAATCAAGTGAGAACACAGCAAGATCATGTAAAATCTGAATTTATGTATAAAATTCGCTATATTCCTATGGGATGTCTCTTGTAATAGTAAAGATAAATTGTGTACCGTCTTGTGGCTTATTGAATACATGAGATGACTGACTTCTGAAAGCTATAATGTTTTATTTTTTTATTATATGTAAGATATGTTTGTTTTGTGTTCTGAGACTGGTCTTTTTCTTCTATTTTCTTTAGTCTCTCATTGTGTCTCATTATCCCTTGTTTCTTTATGCTGAACTTTATTTTGTCTAATAGTTAAGGCACCAGGCTAGAAACCAGGAGATTATGAGTTTTAGTCTTGCCTTAGGCTTGAAAGCCAGCTGTATAACTTTGGTCCAGTCATGTCTCTCAGCCCTATTCACCTTACAGGGTTATTGTTGAAATTAGGAAGAAGGAAAGCTAATAAAGTGCTAGGCTGCATTAACAGAGGGATAGAATCAAGATCACGTGAAGTGATAATACCACTTTATAATGCCTTGGTAAAGCCACACTTGGAATACTGCATTCAGGTTTGGTCAGCATAATATAAAAAAGATGTTGAGACTCTAGAAAGAGTACAGAGAAGAGCAACAAAGATAATTAGGGGACTGGAAGCTAAAACATATAAAGAATGGTTCCTGGAATTGGGTATGTCTAGTTGAATGATGAGAAGAACTAGGAGTGACATGATAGCAGCATTCCAATATCTCAGAGGTTGCTATTCTCCAAAGCACCTGAAGGCAAGACAAGAAGCAACGGATGGAAACTAATCAAAGAGAGAAGCAACCTAGAACAAAGGAGAAATTTCCTGACAGTTAGAAAATTACGAGTGGAACAATCTACCTCCAGAAGTTGTGAATGCTCCAACACTGGAAGTTTTTAAGAAGAGACTGGATAACCATTTGTCTGAAATGATATAGAGTTTCCTGCCTGAGCATGGGGTTGGACTAGAAGACCTCCAAGGTCTCTTCCAATCTATTATTATTATTATTATTATTATTATTATTATTATTATTATTATTATTATTATTATTATTAGTATTAGTATTAGTATTATTATTAACTTTAACTTTAACTTTAACATGAATATTAGATATGTTCAATGCCTTATTTATAAAAATTAAAGGCAGGATGAAAAAAAATCAAGTTAAACAAAGAAACAATAGAATAGAATAGAATAGAATAGAATAGAATAGAATAGAATAGAATAGAATAGAATAGAATAGAATAGAATAGAATAGAGTTGGAAGGGACCTTGGAGGTCTTCTAGTCCATTCCCCCGCTCAAGCAGGAGAACCTATACAATCTCAGACAAGTGACTGTCCAGGCTCTTCTTAAATACCTCCAGTGATGGAGCGCCCATGATTTTTGAAGGCAAGCTGTTCTACTGGTTAATTGTCCTCACTGTTAGGAACTTTCTCCTTAATTCCAGGTTGCTTCACTCTTTGATCAGTTTCCAAGCATTGTTTCTTGTCCAGCCCTCTGGTTCTTTGGAGAATAACATGACCCCCTCTTCTTTGTGGCAGCCTCTCAAATACTAGAATACTGCTATCATATCACCTCTATTTCTTCTTTTCTTTAGACTAGCCAAACCCAATTCCTGCAGCCATTCTTCATATGTTTTAGTCTCCAGGCTTAGTTGCTCTTCTCTGAACTTTTTCCAAGTTCTCAACATCTTTTTTATAGTATGATGACCAAAATTGGTTGCAGTATACCAGGTGTGGTTTCATTAGGATTTTATAAAATGGTATTAATACTTCACATGATCTTGATTCTATGCCTCTGTTTATACAACCCAGGATTGTTTTAGCTTTTTTGGCCGCTGCTGCACATTGCTGGCTCATAGTCAAGTGATTGTCCACTAGGACTCCAAGGTCCCTCTCACAATTACTGTTTTTGAGCCAGGTCTCACCTCATCTGTGCTTATATCTTTGATTTTTCCTGCCTAAATGTAAAACTTTGCTTTTCTCCACATTAAAACTCATTTTGTTGGATAGGATCATCATTCAAGTTTGTCAAGATCTTTTTGAATCCTGAGCTTGTCTTTGGGGGTGTTGGCTATTCCTGCCAGTTTAGTGTCATCTGCCAGGTTTGATGAGTTTCCCTTCTATTCCCTCATCTAAGTCATTGATGAAGATACTGAAGAGTACTGGGCCTAAGAGGAAGCCTTGTGGTGTCCCACTGCTTACCTCTCTCCATGTGGATATAGTATCATTGAGGACTACTCGTTGAGTACGGTTTGTCAGCCAGTTACAAATCCATCTTGTGGTGATGTTGTCTATTCCACATTTTTCTAGCTTAACAAGCAGTAGATTGTGGTCTACTTTGTCAAATGCCTTACTGAAATCTAAGTATACTATGTCCTCAGCGTTTTGCTGGCCTACTAATTTGGTCACTTTACCAAGAATGAAATGAAATGGTTTGGCATGATCTGTTTTTAACAAACCCATGCTGGGTACCAGTTATAACTTTGTTTGCTTCTAGTTGTTCTCAGATCTGTTTTTTTATTATATTTTCCAGGATCTTCCCAGGTATTGATACAAGACTGATTAGTCTGTAGTTTCCTGGGTCTGTTCCCCCCCCCTTTTTTTTGAAGATGGGAAACTTGGCAGAACAAAAGTAAGAGCCTTCTTGTACAAGAAGACTCCAGACTTACTGTGAGTTACTATTGTTAAGTGGTATACAGTATAGCCATTGCTAATGAAGATTCTATATAGTGACCAAAGACAGACATTTACATATAAAATGCCACTCTGTATTAATATGTAATGATGCATCACATGCCAAAGTGATTTTTATGCCATATTTTTGCCATCAGTTTTATAGAGCATCTCTAGCTCCAATATCTCTTCTAAGAAAGAGAGAGAAAGATCTTAGTTATGCTTCCTATCCAGCAAATATTTTCCCTATGTTAAAAAGCATCAAGCATGTTAACCATTTTGGGTCATTTTCCTGCATTTTGCTGAACTGTACAGTGTATTTTTGAGATGATGTTCCTTGTGATATAGCTGCTCCAAAACCACCAGTTACAGTGGGTATAATTATGCATCTGTATAACTAAATAACCACTTATTATGCTTATGTATGTTGACATCTATGCAGGTGCATCTCTGCATGTTAGCAACATGTGCATGTTGGCCATAATTCTCAGGGCACTCAATAATAGCAATCATATGACTCGTTATTTGTGTGAGTGCATGCTTGTTAACAAATGTGAATTTTTACAAACAAAACAAAAATGTATTGTCTCAGCCAGGCCCTTAGTCCTCTACACAAGATACTATTCATGCTTCCATAATCTTATTTTCATATGACAAATAATCGGCATCTTCTTTGATAGGGAAAGATTTATCTGGGGAAGGATAATGGGTATGCCTCTCTTTACTGAAACTAATCAGAGTACCACAAACTTTGTTCTATTGATAGAACATTGATCTATTGATATTGGGACACAACCAAACAAGAATTTCACTGAGGGAAGGAACCTTGATACAGGATGGCACAAGATATCTATTTAGCACCAAGTGAGTGTCTTGGAGACTGTATTTTACACCACCCAGCTGTTTATTGCTAATCCTTAATAAACAATAGGCATCACAGAATCCAGCTAGATTCAAAGGATTCCCTTGAGCAGTCATTAATGGTAAATGTCAAAAAATTCCCTTCTACAAACAAATTTCCCTGTCTACTCTGCTATTATTCAGCCCCTCCGAAAGGAACTCTCAGGGAGAGATGACTATTGGTGATTTCCTATCTTCCAGCATATCATAAAACCATTCCTATCCATAATGTAGCCAAATTTTGCTGAGAAGTAGGCAGCAGATATTAGTAAATAAAACTGCATTTCTTTAATAACTTCAAAATTTTATCCTCTTCCACTTCTTTCCTTTTCTTTTAAAAAAACTATTTTGACTTTTTTTCATTATTTGTTATAATGTACATAGAACTTTACGCATATTCTATATGTATATATGCAAACAAAACTGGTCAAAAACTTCAATAAAATTAACAAGCAACTAAACCTGTGAGTATTATTTGATTATTTATTTATTATTTATTCATACTCCTCCCTTCTATTTCCCTCACAACAACTCTGTAAGGCAAATTGGAGAGAGAGAGAGAGAGAGAGAGAGAGAGAGAGAGAGAGAGAGAGAGAGAGAGAGAGAGAGAGAGAGAGAGAGAGAGAGAGAGAGAGAAAGAGAGAGATTACAATCTCCTGGTTTCTAGCCTTCTGTTTAATCACTAGACCAAATCACCTATCCTCACACATTTATAAAATTTCTAAATTACAAATGATTCACTGGTATTCTCATAGAGTATGAGTATTTTTGTTTCCATTTCAGAAATCTCAAATGAAATGCACAAAGTTTAAATGAAATGATTAAAGTTACACAAAACATGAAAGAACACAAAGGGTTGTTGTAAAGATCAGTCACTGTTTGCTACAGTTGTCTTGCTTTGAGTTTTTTTCCCCCCCAACCCAGCTGCTTCCTTGATAGGACATGAGAAGGTCAAAGGCTCTGTCAATGAGGTCAGAAGTTGCCAGAAAGAGAACAAAGAATTTGATGTCTGAGTGCCTTTCTTTATAAGAATAATGAAGGAAAGGAACGAATCCAAATTATCCTGAATGCATGTCAAATGTGGGAGAAAAAGAAAAGTAGCCACCACCATGTGTGCTTCCCATTACAAAATCTCATTGGATGAAGATTAATGTAGCTACAAATCCTTCTAGGTGGCTGCCCAGCATTTCCCTCTTAATTACTTTTCGTTAGACAAGCAATTATTTTGAAGAGATTCTGCAGGTCTCCAAAATGGGAAACGGCATGTAAATCATTTCAATTTTTTTGAGGAAATTTTGTACTTCAGAGTCTGCAGCAGACTGCAAAAGAAAAAAAAGAAAAAAAAAGCCCACTACTTTCTTTCAGTTTTTCTAAATATACGGGGAGTCACTTTTGTGAGTGAAATGGATTGTATCTACATTCAACAAACAAACCCCAAACAAACAAAGAGGAAAACAAGTTGTATGGAAAATCTATTTACTGTATGCAGGATGGATGACTTACTAAAATGCTTTGCTTTTCTGTGCTCTTGGGGAAGAACGTAAAATGTTATTTAATATTTTCTGTAAGATGTTCTTTGTTATATTTTATTTCCTTATTGTTCCAGCTAATCTAGAGTTTTGAGATTAATCCTTATTCCAACATCCCTAATATTTTTCTTAACATTTTATTTTTTCATTTTAGGGAATATAAGACTCGGACCCTTAACTTTAGCTGTTCGGTTAATTATCATTCAGCAACTTGCATCTAGGATGCATTTCACTGATTACCCAATCATACATGCAAAATTAGGTTACTCCATTACATTAACTGTGAACTCAAAAACATGCTGGGAGTTTAAAGGAAGAAAAACTGTAGGATTTAAAATTCCATTTGCAGCTGGCATAACTTTGCCTTTGCTCTTAGAGTCAATCAGGTCTTAACTGTTCATTAAACATTCCAAAATGTTAATGTTTGTCCATGGCGATCTTTGTGTATGCCTGGCTCAATCAAAAGCAGGATCTTCCCATGTTTATTTTAATTGCCCAACACAAAAAACAAAACTGTTGAAATTAAGTGTCTGCAGTATAAAAGTTGGATTTCCATGATCCAGTTTCAATCACATCTGTACTACTTTATTTCTTAGGAACTCTGGCTGCTGTAAAATTCCTTGCAATCTGAATGGTTTTTTCCTGTCCATATATAGAAATAATCTGAGATTCTTCTCTTATGGATTAATATACTTATGAGTTTATTTGAAAAAAAATGTCAATTGTAATCACAAGAACGTGGGAAGGATAAAGTGACATTGAAACTAAGCAAAATAAGTAGCCAACGTTATTGGGGATTTTAGCTTCAATGAAACTAGGTAAGAGGAGATATGATAAGGATCTATAAAATATTGCGTGGTATGGACTAAGTGGATTTTGGGCTATTCATTGAAGCTAAATCCAGCATGATCAAAGGAAGTACTTCTTTACACAAGACATAATTAAGTATGGAAATCATTTCTATGAGATATGTATCAAGTTGATATTTCAGCTTTGAATTTTCTTTTCCTGCATGATAGCATCGGCAACTAGACATACCAAGGACTTTAATTTAGTCATGGCATAAACTCCATTAGTACTCTGAAATGTGCTCAGGTTCTCTTCTGTATCATCCAACCTGAGGGGCCTATCCTCCAGTGTTATGTTATTAATCAGTTTATACCAGGGCTTTTCAACCTTTTCACCCACTGTACCACTTTTAGGACAAGGCAATATCTGAGTACCACCAGTCGCCCCGCAAGGTGTCAAAAACTTGACCAAAAAAAAAGGGAAAAAAATGATAAAGTACAAGTAGTCCTTGACTTACAACAATTCGCTTAGTGACTATTCAAAGTTACAACGGTACTAAAAAAGTGACTTATGACCAGGGCTTTTTTTGTCATAGAACGCTCAGAACGGAGTTCCGGCACCTTTTTTGGATGGAACCTTGTATGGTAGGCAAGGCGGGTTGTATGACATGTGTGAGTTCCTGCACCTTTTTCTTTTACAAAAAAAGCACTGCTTATGACCATTTTTCACACTTATGACTGTTCAAGCATCCCCAGGGTCATGTGATTTACATTCGGATGCTTGGCAACTGATTTATACTTATGACATTCACAGTGTCCCTGGGTCATGTGATTAATGGCTGGGGCGGCATGGCATGGCCAGCTTATCGCTCAGGTTGCCGGGGTCCTGTGGGGGGAAAATCTGTGGGTCTCTGGTGGAGGGGGGTGGGTACCTTCCTTCACTCCCTCTCTCCCATTGTCCCTTTCTTTCTTTTCCTTCCTTTCCTTTCTTTCCTTCCTTCTCTTTATCTCTTCCTCCTTCCCTCCCTCCCTTCCATTGTCTCTCCCTCCCTCTCATTGTCCTTCCCCACCTTCCATCCCTCCCTTCCATTGTCTCTTCCTCCCTCTCATTGTCCTTCCTTCCTTCTTCCTTCCTTCCTTCCCTCCCTCCCTCCCTCCCTTCCAAGCAACCTGATAGTCCAAACTACAAATACTGCACCTCACACAACCTGCCCATCGCCCATTTTGAGGCACGTACATTATGAACTGGCTACTTCTCCCAGTCATTTTTCCCCTACCAGAGCCCAGCGTTCCCGATCCTCTCTGTGTACATCGTTCTTCCTATAGCACTCCCCAGCGCTGTCGAGAGATGCCCATTTCTGGCCGCATTGCTACTGTTATCAAGTTAATTTGAGACAAACCCAAATCGCCACCAAGTCACCCTTCCTTCGGGCGAAGTAATCTCCTTGCAATGCAAAACCGCAGGGGCTCCATCTTTTGCAAAGGGCAGCGCGCGCTCCGTGAGCAAAGGAGGAGAGCAGCCAAGCAGCCTGCTAGTCCAAACTACAAATACTGCTTCTTGGGATGGAGTGGGGTGGGCATGGAGAGGAAACGTCTGGAAATCATGCAAGAACTTTTCCTCTTATTATTGCTGTTATTCTTCCAAGTTGCAAAGGAAAAGCAGAAACAAATACTGCTTCTTGGGATGAAGTGGGGTAGGGACGGAGAGGAAATGTCTGGAAATCATGCAAGAACTTTTATTATTGCTGTTATTCTTCCAAGTTGCAAAGGAAAAGCACAAACGGCCCAGCCCCGTAGGTCAAGCTTGGCTCTCTTTCTCTCTACTTTAAACGCGGTTCATCAGGAGCTCTGGTGCTTCCCATGCTTGCAACAGGGAGACTGGAGGCTTTTCCACCGACCCGGGGCAACATTGCAAAAAACAGCAAAACAGCATGGAGAAGCACGGCTCAGCTGTACTTGCACACCCCGATCCCGCACTCCTGCCCCGCTCACTTGCTTCCTTTCCACTTGTGGGGCGCTCGGAAGCCGGAGGCGCTTGGAAGCCAGTGTGGGGCACTTGGAGACCGCCTATGCGGGGTGCATCGGAAGCCACCCACGCCCACTCAAAACGGTCAGAAGCCACCAGTGCAGGGCTCTTGGAGGCTGCCTGCGCCCGCTCAAAAGCCAGCGCCGCTTGGAAGCCATCTGCACAGGCTGCTTGGAGGCCACCCGTGCAGGGTGCATCGGAAGCCACCTGCGCCCGCTCAAAGCTGGCGCTGCTCGGAAACCACCTGCCTGGGGCACTTGGAGGCTGCCAGCGCCCAGTCAGAAGCCAGTGTCGCTTGGAAACCACCTGTGCAGGGAGCTTGGAGGCCACCCATGCAGGGTGCATCGGAAGCCACCTGCACCCACTCAGAGGCCGATGCTGCTCGGAAGCCACCCATGCAGGCCGCTTGGAGGCCGCCCGTGCCCTCTCAGAAGCTGGCGCTGCTCAGAAACCACCCGTGCGGGGTGCTTGGAGGCCGCCCACGTGGGGTGCTTCGAAGTCACCTGTGCCTGCTCAGAGGCCGGCACCGCTCGGAAACCACCCACGCTGTTTGGCAGCATCGGGGCCGCCCATTGGGACTTCCAGCTGGCAGGTGGCCTGGGATCCGGAGTCCCAGCCTCCCAGCTGATCAGCGGTGTTCTCCTCTGGTCAGCGGCTCAAATCCAGAGTCTCAGCCTCCCAGCTGATCGGCGGAGCAATGAGCGGCTGGCAGGCCAGGTAGCCAGGTTGCTGTGCAGATCCCCCCCCTCGGTTGATTGTCGAGCCCGGGGCTTGACAGCCGCTCCTGCTTGAAAGGCAGGGTTTGGCAGCCAGCAAGGCGCTTGCACGGGGCTCTCCCGGGGATGGTGGGCCGAATGGGGACTGGCCTCTCCCTCTCCGTGCTAGAGTGGCACCCGTGGTGGTGGCCAAGGGCAAGCAGGGCAAGGCTGCTTCTGCTCAAAAGGCAGGGTTCGGCAGCTGGCGAGGCTCTCACGTGGGGCTCTCCCGGGGCTGGCAGGTGATGGGGGAGGAGCAGGCCCATCGCCTTACCGGTACCTGGGACTCCGATGCACCTTCCCAGCCACGTGTGCCCCGAAGAAGCGCCGATCAGAAATCAATCCGGTTGCTGCACAACGAGTCCCTGGGGAGGGTGGGGCCTCGCTCTGTGCCTGCGCGCACCGTCTGTAGGGTTCCTGCAGGCCACTGCCAAGCAGCATGCTTTCGGGCAGCAAGTGAGCTGGGAAGGAGCAGAGCGCAGGGGGAGGGGGAGGAGGAGGTGGGGGGAGGCAGGGGGGAAGAAGGTGACGCCACGTACCACCAGCCAGGTGCTCGCATACCACTAGTGGTACACATACCACCGGTTGAAAAGCCCTGGTTTATACTGTCCATAAGATTTTCTTGGTAAAATGCAGGAATGGTTTTTATTGCTACTTTTCCCATGCAAGAGGAAATGATATTTGATGGGTCGTTGGTGTTTTCTGAGCTTGCTTGTTTTCTTGCAGGTGTTTCATTTCCCTACGTAGGTAACATCATCAGTGCTAGTAAGCAATGCTATTTGCTATCAGTTTATATTTTGGTGTCTTGCCTGTCTGTGTGGGTGGGGACGTGTTGTGATTCAGGGTCAGCCTGTGGGTTCGGCAGTTGGGTCGGACGACTCAGAGGAGGAGGAGGAGGGGGGTGTTGAAGAGCTTGATGAGAGTCCTCAGCCAGGCCCCTCTCATCTGGTCACGACGCAGACCCAGCTGTGTGAGCCTGACAGCGTGGATGAAGATGACCCACAGCTGGCCCTGTTCAAGGACGCCCGACACAGGAGGCAGTCAATCAGGAGTAAACAGAGGAAGGCAATGGGGCTCCTCGGAAGGAGGCAGAGAGAAGCCACGCCCTGAACTGTATTTAAGGGGGAATGTGTGGGAGGGCTGGTTTGCTGAAGGCAACTGCTTGAAAAGCTCCTGTTTCTTGGTTTGTGTCTTGTTCTATTTGTTTTTGTAGCAATAAATTTGGCAGGCGTAATTCCAGCCTCTTGCCTTCTTGTAAAAGGAGTTGTCCCTGCCTTTTCTGCAGGGCCGGTAGCAGGCTGGTACAGAACAGGAAGGTCTTAGGAATTCTTTGGTTGGGCTGTTTCTGGCAGTTTCTTGATTGGGGTATTGCTTACTTGACTGTTGGTCTGAAGTTGACCTTGGAGTTAATCTATGCTGATCTGAGTGCTGATTGCTGGTGGACAGGTGCTGGAGACTTTTTCTCTTTTGGGCTGGCATATTCTATAGATGTTGTTAATGTCTATGTGTCTATTGAGGCTGATTTGTCATAGAAACTACTGACAAGAATGTTAGCTTTAGGACTTATATATGGATGGTAAAGATAATGAAGATTCACTTTAATACTATCCAAATTTGTATAATTGGCATTTCTTTATCATTTTATTTGAATGTACAGATAGGGTTATGCACAAACAAGTATTCTGATTTTGGTAAAACTGTATCTTATTACAATACTTTAGAAATGGCTAAGAGCCGTGGTGGCACAATGGTTACAATGCTGTACTGTAAGCTAACTCATTGCTCACTCCAGGTGTTCAGTTTTGAGCGGCTCAAGGTTGACTCAGCATTCCATCATTCTGAGGTCAGTAAAATAAGGACTCAGATTGTTGGGGGCAAAATGTGGACTCTGTAAGTTGCTTAGCAAGGGATGTAAAGCAGTATGAAGTGGTGTATAAGTCTAGTGCTATTGCTATTACTATATTCAACAGTATCTCTTAATCAAGGCCTATATAACATGACATATTGTGTATTCTTGTTGCCTATATTATCATTATTCTCTGCTTTATTTTCTTTATTTGTATAAATCAGTTTATTTTTTGCCATTTGAATATCTACCAATCTGGCATCCATTGTAAAACTGCAGATGTCATTAGCTTGTTTTTCCTACACTGATTTTCTCTATTATACCCTTGAAACAGGGACTGTTTGTTTTCTGTAATAGCTTGCATTCTTTTTGGAAGCTTGGTGGCTTCATGAATACAGCAATTACGTTTTGGCTTCTTGCTATTATGACAGTACTTTATAATAAAGTACTGGTAAGAAACCAGTACATCTTTAGAAAAAACTGTCTTAACCAAATAGTATTAATTTTGTTTAAATGGTCTTCTATTAACACATACTTCACAAATTATTGATTTGGTTTCAATGACAACTCTTTTGAAGCTTAAGTGAGATTAAAGAACAATGACCCAAAGTTTCAGGAATAGGACTAAAATCGTCCAGTGATCTTCCTTTCTCTTATTATATTTTGTAGTTTATTTTACCATGTAAATTTAATTCAAAATGACACATACACTATCAATACATAACTGGCATCAAATTTCTCTGAAGTACTTTCTAAATATCTATGTCTTACCAGGATGTCAGTTCAACAAGTAAAATCTATATGCCCAGCTTATTCATATTGTACTATAACATGGCTTTTCCATACATTTAAAGGCCTCCAGTGTCAGCACACAATGGTGCCCAAGAATTATATAATTGTATAGCAGAAGTAACAGTATGCAATGAATTAGTGAATATCACTAGAAGAGGGTAAAATTAAAATTAATGTTATAATAATATGTGTTCTCATATCTCATAGCAAAACAGCTGATTGCAAGACTCAAACTGTTTTCAAAAGTCCACTGTCCTTGGATATATATATATATATGAAGTTATGAATATATGAAGTTCTTCATATAGTTATGAAGAATTACTGGAGAGATTGAGGGAGAAATTGTACGCGCAAAAGATTATTGATGAGTCCACTGTAGAAATAGTCTGAAAAAATAGTTGCTGATTCCCAGAAAGATATTACAGTACTTGAAAGCTATAACATTTGTTCTTATGAAATTCGGCACACTTCAGCACACTTATAACAATTTGGTTTCCTTATACCTTTCATCTCATTTTGCTTTATAAAAGCAAAAGAGTTATGAGTACCTTAATAATTCACATTTTAAAGGCTGTATCTTACAAATATTTTATCTGTTATGAAATGGGAGTTTTTCATTCTTCATGATAATTACCTTCCTAGAAATTTCAGCTTGTTCTGATTAACAAACTATAAGGGTATAACCACTTTAGGTTTATGTTTCTTCCATACTATATAATGGAAGAATTGAATCCTGCTTTTTCTTTTTACTAATAAAATACTAGAATTGTATACAAATGCCACAGTCCAACATAAGGTAGGTGACATTCTTCTGGCTGAGGAACAGGTCATGCAGTTCTTGGGCAAATTTTTAAAAAAGCCTAAATTGGAAATAATAATAATAATAATAATAATAATAATAATAATAATAATAATAATAATAATTGGAAGGGACCTTAGAGGTCATCTAGTCCAACCCCCTGCTCAGGCAGGAAACCCTATACCATTTCTGACAAATGGCTGTCCAGTCTCTTCTTAAAAACTTCCAGTGTTGGAGCATTCACAGTTTCTGGAGGCAGGTTGTTCCACTGGTTAATTGTTCTAACTGTCAGGAAATTTCTCCTTAGTTCTAGGTTGCTTCTCTCCTTGATTAGTTTCCATCCATTGCTTCTTGTCCTGCCTTTGGGCACTTTGGAGAATAGCTTGACTCCCTCTTCTTTGTGGCAGCCCCTGAGATATTGGAACACTGCTATCATGTCCCCCCTCACCCTTCTCTTCATTAAATTAGACATACCCAATTCCAGCAGCCGTTCCTTATATGTTTAATCTCCAGTCCCCTAATCATCTTTGTTGCTCTTCTCTGTACTCTTTCTAGAGTCTCAACATCTTTTTTACATTGTGGTGACCAAAACTGGATGCAGTATTCCAAGTGTGGCCTTACCAAGGCATTGTAAAGTGGTATTAACACTTCACGTGATCTTGATTCTATTCCTCTGTTAATGCAGCCTAGCACTCTGTTGGCTTTTTTGGCAGCTGCAACACACTGCTGGCTCATATTTAAGTGACTGTCCACTAGGACTCTGAGATCCCTCTCACAGTTACTACTATTGAGCAAGGTACCCCCTATACTATACCTGCACATTTTGTTTTTCTTGCCTAAATGTAGAACCTTACTTTTTTCACCATTGAATTTCATTTTGTTAGATAACGCCCAGTGTTCAAGTCTGTCCAGATCCTCCTGTATCTTAAGCCTGTCTTCTGGAGTGTTGGCTATTCTGTCAGCTTGGTGTTGTCTGCAAATTTGATGAGTTCCCCATTTATCCCTTTGTCTAAACCGTTGATGAAAATGTTGAAGAGCACTGGGCCCAGAACAGAGCCCTGTGGCACCCCACTACATACTTCCCTCCATGTAGATGCGGTTCCATTGAGGACCACACGCTGATTACGGCCGGCCAGCCGGTTACGAATCCATCTGGTGGTGATTCTGTCTAACCCACATTTTTCTATCTTATCAAGTAGAAGGTTGTGATCTACTTTATCAAATACCTTACTGAAGTCCAAGTAAATTATATCCACAGCATTCCTCTGATCCACTAATTTTGTCACTTGGTCAAAGAATGCAATAAGATTTGTCTGGCATGATCTGTTCTTGACAAACCCATGTTGGCTTTTAGTAATGACTTTGTTTGCCTTTAAGTGCTCGCTAATTTGTTGTTTGATTATCTTTTCCAGAATCTTCCCAGGTATTGAGGTCAGGCTGATAGGTCTGTAATGTCCTGGATCCATTTTTTCCTTTTTTGAAGATGGGAACTACATCAGCTCTTTTCTAATCCTCCGGTAGTTCCCCAGTGCTCCAGGATCTTTAAAAAATATAGTTCAGTGGTTCTGAGATCACATCTGCCAGTTCCTTGAGAACCTTGGGGTGTAATCCATCTGGTCCTCATGATTTGAACTCATCTAGACTGGACAGGTGCTCACTTATTATTTTCTTTCCTATCTTAACATGTGTTTCTATTCTGTTTTTTATGGCACTATTTTTGATAGGTTGGTCTGTTTTTTCCCTTTGTGTGAAGACAGATGCAAAAACTGAGTTAAACAGTTCTGCTTTCTCCCTGTTGCTTGTCACCTTCTTGCCACTTTCACCCACTAATAGACCAATCATTTCCTTAACTTTTTTCTTGTTTTTTTATATGTTGAAAGAAGTTTTTTTTGTTATTGTTGACTTTGGTCGCAAGCCTTAGTTCATTTTTAGCCTTAGCTTTCCTCACTTCATCTTTGCAGGCTTGGGCTATTTGCTGATATTCTGACTTAGTTATGTGCCCCTCTTTCCACTTTCTGTACTTGTCCTTTTTATCTTTCAATTTGTCAGAGAGTTCTTTATGCAGCCACGCTGGTTTCTTTTGAGAGCTGTTATTTTTCCTCTTCGTTGGTATTGTGCTAGACTGAGCTTTTATTATCTCACTTTTCAAAATTTTCCAAGCTTCTTGAGTTGTTTTCCCCTTGAGGATTCTTATCCATGGAATCCTTCCCAAGCCCTCTTTAAATTTATTGAAATTAGCTCTCTTAAAGTCCCAAACTCTAGTTTGACTGTGTTCTATTGCTTGTGCTTCCATAATGTTGAATTCCAATATTGCATGATCACTTCCTCCCAAGGTTCCTATGACTTCAACACCTTCTATCATTTCATCTCTGTTAGTGAGAATTAGATCCAAAATGGCTAATCCCCTAGTTCCCTTCTCTACTTTTTGGGTGACAAAATTGTCTGCTAGGTTTGTCAGGAATCTGTTTGATCTTCCACTTGGTGCAGAGTTTGTCTCCCAGTTGATGTCAGGGTAGTTAAAGTCCCCCATTATTATTGTGATGTGCTTCCTACATACCTTAGTTAGCTGACTAGCAAAAAGTTCATCTATTTCCTCTGTTTGGTTGGGTGGCCTGTTGCATACACCTATGGCAATGTCATTTCCCCCCTCTTTTATATTGACCCAAATGCATTCAAGTTTACAGTTTTCATTATTGTTGTGCTCTATTTCTGTAGAGATGTAGTTATTCCTTATATAGAGGGCAACTCCTGCTGCCGGCATCAACTTCCCTCCGCCCTGTGCGTTCCCACAGAGAGGGCCTCCTCAGGGTGCCACCGGTCAGAGAATGTCGATTGGTGGCCCCCAGGGGGAGATCCTTCTCTGTGGGCGCCCCGGAGCTATGGAATCAGCTACCGGTTGAGCTCCGGACGGCGCCCGATCTTCGCTCCTTTCGCCGCGATCTAAAAACATACTTGTTTGAACAAGCCGGCCTGGCCTGATGGGGGATTGGTGGGGTTTTTTATTGTCATTTTATTGGGGTTTTACTATGTATTAATTGTTTTTAGTGGGCATGTATTTAATAATTTTTTAACTTTTGTAATTCTGTATTTTTATTCTTGCCCTGTTCACCGCCCTGAGTCCTTCGGGAGAAGGGCGGTATAGAAATATTATTAAATTAAATTAAATTAAACTCCACCTCCTCTTTTATTTTGTCTGTTTCTTTTAAATAATTTAAATCCTTCTAGCTGTGTGTTTCATTTGTGGGTTTCATTCCACCATGTTTCCGTAATGGCAACAATATCATATCTGCCCTCATTAAACTGAATTTCTAGTTCACCCTGTTTGCTGTTCATACTCTGTGCATTGGTGCATAGACATCTGAGTCCTTTATGTCTGACCCTGTGTTTACTTGCTACATAACCTGTGTCTTAGAAATTCCTGCTTTGTACAGTGTAATGACATTGTGGCCTATTTAATACTAATAGGGTTAAAATATCAACTCAGGTAGTCCTTGTTTAGTGACCATAATTGGGACCTGCAATTTTGTTATTAAGTAAAGCGGTTCATAAATGAAAGATCACGTAACTGCAGCTATGCTTATGGTTTTTCATAGGACAATGCATACTGACCCTAATAGCCAACACCTCAGCACTCTCCATGCCCCTCTGCCTCATATTGCTTCCTTCAGGTCCACCATGGTCATCCTAGTGTTAGCTTTTATAGTGTCCATCTAGTGGGTACTGGGGAGGCTCTTTCTCATTTTCCACTGATCACTACAGCATGGTTGACTTTTCAAGTGAGTCAGCTCTCATGGTATAACCAATGTATGGAAATGTTTGGAGATCTTAGCTTCAAGTGATATTTTTGGTGAGATTCGATCTAGAACTTTTTTGTTTGTGATTTTTGCAGTCCACGGGATACGTAATAGTCACCTCTAACACCACAGTACGAAGGCATCCATCCTTCTCCCATTTGCCTTTTTCAGAATCCAAGTTTCGCAGCCATGAGTAGCAATTGGAAAAATTATTGCATTAAGTAATCTGAATTTGGTTGTGAGGCTGATGTCTTTACTTTTCCAGGTATTATTCATGCTAGTCACTGCAGTTCTTCCAAGTCCTATACGCCTTCTGATCTCAGGGCCGCAGTCACCACTTTGGTCAATTTTAGAACCGGGAAGATGAATTCCTTTACTTGTTTCAAAGATCTCATTGTTGAACTGAATTGTGTGATCTCTGCAGTTGCCACAGTTGTCATTATCTTTGTTTTCTTGATGTTAAGGTACAGTCCAGATTTTTTACTTTTATCTTTGACTCTCAGGATGAGCTATTCCAGAGTCTCCATGCTTTATGCGAGCAATGTTGTATTATCTGCATATCGGAGGCTGCTTATATTCCTACCATTGATTTTAACCCCAATGGTAAATTCCTCCAAATGTGCACTTCTCATAACTATTTTTCCCTCATACCATCACTCTGCTGAACACCTAATTCACACAGTACTACCTTACGTTTAAGTACTGGTATATTAACCAATGTAGTATGGCTGTACTTTTCTTACCCTACTCATCTTTACTACCTTCTCTCATTGGTATCATTATTATGATCATTAATTAATATTATCATTAAAAATATTGTTTTGCAGGTACACTACAAGCTTACACACCTGAGACAAATTCTTCATGTGTCTAATAACACTTGGCAAAATAAAGAATTCTATTCTATTCTATTCTATTCTATTCTATTCTATTCTATTCTATTCTATTCTATTCTATTCTATTCTATTCTATTCTATTCTATTCTATTCTATTCTATTCTATTCCATTGGGGAGGTGTCCTGAGTATAAATTAATCTAAACTTTTTTCATAGCAATTATATTGATTAGAGACTATAATTGTGCTTAAATGACATAGGTCTATTGCTTTAAAGATGAGGCTTACATGGGCTTTTAAAGAATGGAGAGCTTGGTAAGATTCCCATCACTTATTCCATGTAATACCTTAGAAATACAAATCTTAGTAGTTAGTTTCATAGTTCCGTTAAATGTATTATATGTAAAACAGCACTTTCAAGGAAGCGTTCATCATTTATATAATTAATCATTTCCAGGCAAAACAGTTAATATGTAGTAGTTTTACAGTGATGTACAAAGTTTAATTTATGTCTAACCCATAAGAAAGACATCTTGAACTTCCTTATATACTTTCATCCAAACTAAACGCTTTTTTACATAAAGGCTTTCATGAAGGTGACAGTGCTTAAATTTACAATGGATCTGCTGTATTTCCAAAATGGGAATGTCTTGATTCCAAGAATGTTTTGAAGGTTGTGTAAAACTTAATATAGATGCTTTGATTCAACAAAATTGAAGATGAATTATCCCACTGAAATAGATTTGTGAACTAAATGGGATTGGATTCTGAAGCAGCAAATCATATTACAGAATAGAACACTTCCTGCATTACTTCAACTCTTTTTTACAATATTTATAGGCTGCGATTTCTCTTGTGTTCTTTTCTTAAGTCTGCTATTTCTATCTTTATAATGATGCAGGGAGAGTCCTTTTAAAAATTTATGGTAGTGAAATATTTGAAAATATCCATCTAAAACATGCAAGGATTAAAAAATACTGTGCTCTTTAAAGATACATCTATTTTATTTATTTCTATTCATTTCTGTAAAAAAATGAAGCTGTTGAAAGAATTTTGGAAATTTCTCATTAAAGCCTAGGCACAAATCAATTTAAAATTAAATTATGAATCTTGAAGTGGCTCAAACTAAATAAGAGTGACTTTGTACCTTAAATACAGTAATTCCTCCTTGAATTCTGAATCTCCAGTTAGGATCAATTTACATAAACATATTAAGTTACCATCCCCCACATTTTCTTAAATTAAGATAAGAATATTTCCTTGATCCTAATAAAATATTCTGAGGTTATTTAATGAAATTTGAACCTACAAGCCAATCAATTAACCCTGCTAAATTAAGAAGTAATTTAAAATATAGCATATGCTCAAACCTTCAGATGCATACAAATTGCTAAATACAATCAATCAAGCCCCAAATATTTTTATGCTTTGTGGATGGTTTTCTTTTAAAATACACTATTTTGTTATGATAACTTAATAAATATGTTCATCTCTATTATTACTTTTAAGTTGCATAAACTCCAGAAAAACAATAATCCTATCCTATATTAAAGTGATATCTCACCAAGTTGAATACATGGAATTTTCCTATAATGAAATGTCTTGACTTTTACTACTTTTCTATATAACACTGCCTGAAAAAAATGGAATATTCAATATCTTTGAAAACTAAGCTAATATTATATGAATACATGAATTTTATATTTCTACACAATTTGTGAGTTGCCGAGGATTAAATATCTGGCATATAAGAGTATGTGAAATGTTTGCTTACTGCTTTCATTTCCCTTCAATTTTTACTTGACAACTACAAGAGTTATTATAGTAGCAATATCTCTATAGCAACTTTTGAAATGGTTTCTTCTTGCAGTACTGAAAGGTGTGAGATGAAAAGATACTTGAAATTGGACAACTGCAAAGTTTGAAGTGCTACTTTTAAGGCAGAACTCTCGCTTCATAGTAATAATATAAAGCCTTGGCAACTTTCTGACATTTTCGTGAATCAGAAATTGCTCATGAATTAATATTTTTTTCTGAAAGGGTCTGAAGCAAATATAGTTGCAAAATATATGGAGAAAGTGTGTGTGTGGGGGGTGAGGGTGTTCATCGATAGACACAGCTATCCTAGTATTTAGAAAGTTCTAAATAATGCACTGCTTTTCTTGATTGACAACCATTCATTTAGCTACCTTTCAAAGATACAATAGCACTGAAAAAAGTGACTTACGACTATTCCTTGCATTTATGACTGTCATAGCATCCCTAAAGTCACCTGATCAAAATTCAGGCACTTGGCAGCTAGTGTGTATTTAAAACGGTTGCAGTGTCCCAGATCACATGATCACCATTTGTGACCTTCCCCGCTAGAGTCTGACAAGCAAAATCAATAAGTTGGGATAAGCTGAATTCATTTAATAACCATGTGATCCACTTAGCAACTGCATTGATTCCTTTAACAATCATGTAAAATAGATCGTACAATTGGGTATGACTCACTTAACAACTGCCTTGTTTAGCAGTGGTAATGTTGGTTTCAATGGTGGTTAGAACTCAAGGACTAACTGTAGTTAGAAATCTCTAGCAATGCAAATGTCACCGGTATCAGAATAAAGTATAATTAGCAATGGATGACCACACTGTCAAGTGCTACTGTATCCAAATAACTGAATAATCTAAATATCCCAAATTCTCCCTAGGGCAGGAATCTGGACACAAGTCAAGAATTCTTAGAATTCTTAATGTGAAATAATAAAGCACAGAAACTGAGATTAAAATGAAATATGGATGTTTCAAGCTAGTATCTGTCTTTCTCTGCAACAAACATATCCATGATGAAAGTGAGATAAATTTTATCATAAAGATTGTACAAGGTAATTGGCATTTTCTTTTGGGATTTCATACATAAAAGGCAGTCGCTTTTATGGAATGTATTTGCTACTGTATTTCATGAAACTCATATGATAGAAAAATAATCTAAAAGCTATATTTTTTAAAAGTATCTGTGACAAATATATATAGTCTAAGATTTTAAAATGTCTTTTCCTGGTCCTAATATAATTCTTTAAATTAAGTCAAACTCTTTCTATTGTTAGGTCTGGTTTGATGCATTTCCAATCAGATTTTTAAATTTTTAACAAAAGTCAAGACAGAAATCTGTTCCCAACAGTAAAAAAAACAAAACAGAATGGAGTTACTCTCGTCTTCTAATCCCTAGGAATAAGCCTAGGGAGTAGAATTATATAACTGCCCCTCTGATTCTGTAGTAATATTATCAGAAACAAATCCAAAATTGCAATCACATTATAAAAACCAGCATGATGCAAAGCAAAAATAAAATAAGTACTGGTGTGTGTCTTGGAAAATTACATATCCTACAGCTTAACTTTTAGAGATACAGGTCTGCAATGTAATAATTAGGCAATCTAGTTAACATATAGGAAAAATATTACAAATTATACTATAAAGCATAATATTTGCAAAACATCCAATTTCTGATACGTTGTAGCTATACATTGAAATGCAATGTAACTTTATCTATGGTACCTTTGTACTGTTAGCACAATAGAATCTTTGTGCAATTTGTAATTTACTAGATCCATTTTGAATTTTGTTATATAGCTATCAAATTTTGTTATATAACTATAGAACTAATCAAATTGTTTAAACAATTGGTAAAATAAGCAAAAGAATATTATCAAAATAAAATTAATCAAGCTACTCTGGCAGAAAGAACATTATTTCATGTCAAGAACCAATATTATTTTCTTGTGATTTATATCCCTATTAACATATGGACAAACCGCTCAGGCGCCTAATGGACCCTGAGCGGTTTCAGGTGGCGCTTGGGTCCCCGCCTGCCGCCTTCACTCACAGCCCGGCCAATGCCTTGGTGGAAGCCTGGGAAAGGGCAGCCACGGAGGCACTCGACCGCGTTGTACCCATGCAGCCCCTGACCCGGCGCAGATCCCAGTGGGCTCCATGGTTTTCCGTGGAGCTCTGGGAGATGAAGCGTTGGAGACGGGGCTTAGAGAGCTGTTGGAGATCCAGCCGGTCGGAATCCGACCGATTGCGACTAAGGTCCTTTACAAGGTCTTATCTCGCGGTGACTACTTTGCTGCCCTCATCGCGTCCGCAGATAATCGCCCGGCCGCCCTGTTCAGGGTGACCTACTCCCTCCTCAAGCAGGAGGTGAAGGAGGAGCCCTTGCAGGGTCGTGCCAAGGAGTTTAGCCAACATCTGGCGGACAAAATTGCTCGGATTCGGGCTGGTCTGGACTCCGACTGGGCAGAGTCTGACGGAGGTGACACAAGTGGTCTTGGTGATGTTATCTGGGAAGAGTTCGACCCTGTGACTCCAGAAGTTGTGGACAGGATCATGGGGAGGCTGAGCTCCACCACATGTTTATTGGACCTGTGCCCCTCCTGGCTGGTCTATGCGGCTCGGGAGGGGACACGAGGCTGGCTCCAGGCAGTGATAACTGCTTCTTTGAGTGAGGGTAGCTTTCCTGCCGCCTTGATGGAGGCGGTGGTGAGGCCCCTCCTCAAGAAGCCTGCCCTGGACCCGGCTATTTTGAACAACTATCGTCCGGTCTCCAACCTTCGCTTTCTTGTGAAGGTTGTTGAGAGCGTGGTGGCGCATCAGCTCCCTCTGTTCCTGGAGGAAGCTGATTATCTGGACCCGTACCAATCGGGCTTTAGGCCCGGGTACAGCACAGAGACGGCATTGGTTGTGCTGGTGAATGATCTCTGGCGGGCTCGGGACAGCGGTTGTTCCTCTGTCCTAGTCCTATTAGACCTCTCAGCGGCTTTCGATACCATCGACCATGGTATCTTACTGCGGCGTCTCAGGGGGTTGGGAGTGGGGGGCACTGTTCTCCAGTGGTTCTCCTACCTCCTGGGACGTTCGCAGTCGGTGCTGACAGGAAGGCAGAGGTCGGCCTCGACACCTCTCGTTTGTGTAGTTCCTCAGGGGTCGGTCCTCTCGCCTCTCCTGTTCAACATCTAAATGAAGCCACTGGGTGAGATCATTCGTGGTTTTGGAGTGGGGTATCATCAGTATGCTGATGATACCCAGCTTTTTATCTCTACCCCAAACCACCCCAGTGATGCCCTCGATGTGATGTCCCGTTGCCTAGAGGCGGTTCGGGTCTGGATGGGGAGGAACAGGCTTCGGCTCAATTCCGACAAGACTGAGTGGTTGTACGTTTCGGCATCTGGGGAAATTCAGTCTATTCCATCTTTAACTATGGGGGGGTGAGGTGTTACCCCCCGTAGATAGGGCTTGCAACTTGGGTGTCCTCCTGGACTCATAGCTCAGTTTGGAAGACCATGTAGGAGCTGTGACCAGGGGTTTTTTGCCCAGGTTCGCCTGGTGTGCCAGTTGCGACCCTATCTGGACCAGGATGCCCTGCGTACAGTCACTCATGCGCTTGTGACCTCTTGTATAGACTACTGCAATGCTCTGTACATGGGGCTGCCCTTGAGGACCACTCGGAGGCTTCAGCTGGTGTAGAATGCGGCCGCGTGAGTTGTGATGGGGGTCTCCCAATACTCCCATTTAACACCTCTTCTCCGCGAGCTGCATTGGCTTCCAGTTGCCCTCCGGGTGAGATTCAAGGTGTTGGTGATTACCTATAAAACCCTAAATGGCATGGGTCTGGATTACTTACGGGATCACCTGCTGCCGGCGTCATCTTCCCTTCGTCCTGTGCGCTCCCACAGAGAAGGCCTCCTCAGGGTGCCGTCGGTCAGAGAGTGTCGGCTGGCGGCCCCCAGGGGGACAGCATTCTCTGTGGGCGCGCCAGCCCTTTGGAATCAATTACCAGTTGAGCTCCGGATGGCTCCCGACCTTTGCTCTTTCTGCCGTGATCTGAAAACCTACTTATTTGAACAGGCCGGCTTGTTCTAGGGTTTGGGGTATTTTAAACTATTTATTGTTAGGGCTAAATTAATTTAATCTTACTTTTAACTTTTGTATGTAGTACTTTTATTGCCCTGTACACCGCCCTGAGTCCTTCGGGAGAAGGGCAGTATAGAAATTCAAATAAACAAACAAACAAACAAATAATTAAATAAATAAATAAATAAATTCATACGGTGATGCTCAGACTTATACTGAAAGCAAGTAATTTGTCTTTACCCATACAGGTATACTTCAAGATGGTAACAAAAGTGGCTTGGAAATGGAGATAAAAAGTTTCTTAACAACATCCTTAAATGGTAACTTCACAGTTTTCTGCTGTCTACAAAACTTTTTTTGGTTTTCCTTTGAAGTTGCAAGAAAGTTCATATCAAAAGAAGGTACAGCAAGCTAAGAATTCATGAAACTGAAAAAAGCTTATCTGTATAAATTGCTCAAGGGCCTGCCTGGGGAAACTGGTTAAATTTGAAAATGCATTCTTCCCACCATCACATACACACACACAGCTCACAATTCTTTTTTTAAATAATGGATCAATTTCTTTTTCAAACAGCATGTACCCTCAGTGCTGTGAGTACATCATCTTGATACCTGGTGGAATAAATTAGCAATATAATAATACTTTATTTATTATTTACCTCCTTATACTACTTCTATATTACCCTATTCCAATGTGGCTTGTGGATGACAATAAAAGAATTGCATAACAATACTAATTCAATCATTTCTGTACATTATCAAAATAAAAACATGTTAAAATCCGGCTCAAAACCAGCTATTAATACCTTTGTCATAGATGAGATAGCATTGGTCACACACACCTAAGTCTTCCCAAAAAAAAAATACAGTCCTTACAATTTTCCTCAAGGACAACAAAGTACACTCCAAATGTGAAAGGCAGGAGTAGTAAAATTATATAATGACTGGGTCACAAAATTTCTTCTTTAAGAAGGAAAGCATCATTGCCTCTTTCAAAATAGTACAAACTCTCCCAAAGTAACATTGAGCATCTGCTGAATCCACTTATGTACATTCAGCTGACTGCATTAAGGTGAGACATGGAATTCAGAGAACCTTATCTACTTCTTTAGAGTCCACAAGTTGAAACAAATCTCAGATAACCTTGCATGATTTGGCCTCAGTCTCCGCACTGTAATCTAGTAGATGCTAGACCTGAGCAAATTTGATTGGTTTCATCAGCAAAATGTTTAGCAGAAATGTCACAATAGGCTGCCAGCAGAATGTCCTGTGCATCTGTACCCTACAGTCACCAGAAACCTTAAATAACACCACTGCAGCACATTTGACTTATGTAATCAAAACAAAGAAATATTGACTTTCACTACTTTGATCACTATATGTGAACCCAAGCACGGACTCTCTTTGGCATGATGTTATAATGGTTCTTCTCCTTTCTCCAGGGACAGTTCATCAGTGTTTGGGGGAAGCAATCCGGCCCTAAACTCTTGCTTTTGGGGTGAGTGAAGCTACTGGGTCCTATCTGAATGTTTGAAGGGACTTGGATAGGAAAGAAAGGGCTTTGGTTCAAGCCCTTTGGTCCAAGATCAAGTGGGGTACTCTGGATCCCAGAACTGGACACTTTGGTTCTGGATGGTATTGCAGTTCCTCACTCAAACCTAATTTTTTAGTCCCAGGTTTTGAGAGAGACAAAAATTAGGGGCCTGTGACAGATATTGACACCGAGACATAAAAATGCTAGAAATGCTGATGAATATGGAGAGTTAACAATAAACCTACCAGTCTTTCCTGGTCTCATAACCTTAATATAGTTTTTGTAAATGTATGAAATACCACACGACTGCAATGAATGAAGTGTTTAGCAAAACAACACAATAATTTTTCATTTTGTATTTCACCAGTCAATTAAGAGAAATAACATGAACAAATTTACATTACATTCTATAAATAAGGTCTATTATACAGCAAGCTAGAATAAAATGGTTTGTTTGTATAGTTATAGTTTTTTGTTTTTTGTTTACCATCCAACTTCATTTAACAGCCAACTACCATCCAACCTCTGTTTTTTGGGAACTGATACTTGGAAAAAACACAGGCGGATTGTGGCACATGTATCTGTATGTCTCTGAGAGTTTTAAGTTAATCGAACATTTCCTTTAGTACTTCATATAGAGAAGTGTTAATACATAAGGATTTCTTACTATCATTATATTTGAATTTTCATGTATTCTTAATGGCTGACAGATTTTTGCAATAGTTAAAAGAACACTGTTCAATCCGTTTGGGGAAAAAATAGAAAACAAATATTAATGTCCATTTCATGTGGCAGAAAAGCAAATAGCATTGGGTTTTTTTTCTCTTATTTTCACTGTTCTCTAAAAACTGGGAACATTTAAATATTTCCAAAGAATAAACCATTTGAATAATGATAGGTAGCATAATTTTTGCATTTGTGTTGATGGGAACTTGTTTTTAATTTATTTTAAGATTGTTTGCCATATAGAATCATTTGTGGAGATGGGTGGCCATAAATTAAATACATAAATAAATGAACTCGTCTTGGAAAAATATTTTTATGTTATATTTTATTTGTCTCTACATTTAAAAGGAAAGGAAACACAATTATAAATAAAACCAGTTCAGATAATAAAGTTCTTCATATGGTGACTTTACAGCTTCTCAGTTGCACCTTTTGTTTCTTCCACCAGATATCTATCTATTAACTTTCAACAGTGAGAAACTGGTGAAGCGGGCACAGGAAGCGCCTGCATTTTCTGCGTCACATGAGAAAAGCTCATCTTCCTTTTCCTATCCTGACCACTTTCTACAGGGGGACGATCGAGAGCATCTTGTCATACAGCATCACAGTCTGGTTTGGAAGCATCACTGCTTCAGACAGGAAGGCGGTGCAGAGAGTGGTGAGGATGGCCGAAAAGATCATTGGCAGTTCCCTCCCCTCCATCCAGGACATAGCACAGAAGCGCTGCTTGAGCAGGGTCCATAAGATTATCTGGGATACTACACATCCTCTTCACAACCTGTTTTCCTTGTTACCTTCTGGGAGGAGGCTCTGTGGTATCCATAGCAGAACATCCAGATTCAGCCATAGTTTCATTCCATACAGCATTAACCTTGTGAACTCTCAAGCTTCCTCCTTCCATTATATATTCAAGATGGACAGTATTTAATATGTATTTGTTATGTATATGTAGGAGTGTGGGTCTATACATATGTTGTATATAGTATAGTTAGGTGTGTGTCATGTATGCGTTTCACTTTGAGAGCGGGCAACTAAATTTCATTTTTGATGTGTGCCGTTGTGCCCACAGTAAAAAAATGACAATAAAGGTTCCCTTATCTTATCTTACAAAGAATATGTTCAGCTTTATTGCTTAAACAACATGTAACTTGGGATAAAACAGCAGCAATTACAATAAGAGGAACACATAATAACACTCTGCAAAGTGAATGGTTTGATATTAAGAAACCCAGTGTGTGATTCTTCATACTGCATCTCAAAGTTCTAAAATATAATTTTCTTTAAATTTGAAAAAGTGGGGACTTCAAAAATGGTATCTTTCGGATCTTTCCTAATTAAGAAATGTTAAGGTGCTAGTTAGCAAGTAGGTGTAATATTTTTGTTATTAAATTCTTCTGCAAATTTTTGCAATTCCTACAAAATATCTTCAATAATAAAGATTTGAGAGATAATCCAAATGAGTTTTGTATGCTGAGATACCCAGGGTAGCAAATGTAATTTTAAAAAGAAGAGGGGAAAATTTAATTTCTGTTGCCCTGAAGTGCAGGACCAGAGTTGGTGAGTTAAAATTGTAAAGAAGTAGATGTCAAATGAAATTTTCTGACTGTATGAATTGCCAGCTAGTGGACAGACCACCACCTGAACTGGTGAATTCTTCGTTGGATGTCTTTAAATGGGGGCTAGAGGATTTTCTTTCTGAAATATTCTATTGGATCCTGGACTGAACAAGGGTTAGGACAAGATGACCTCTAACATTCCTCCAATGTTCGGATTATAAGATTTCTAATACTATTTTGGATCAACTCATTTATGATGAATCAATATTTTTAAAATTTTTGTATAATAATAATAATAATAATAATAATAATAATAATAATAATAATAATAATAATAATAATAATAATAATAATAATTTTATTTGTATACCGCCCTTCTCCCGAAGGACTCAGGGCGGTGAACAGGGCAATAAATACTAAAATACAAAAATACAAAAATTAAGAAAAGATTAAACATAATGCCCAATACAATACAACAATAAATACAATACGTTAAAAACAATAAAACCCAAACCCATCAGACCAGGCTGGCTTGTTCAAACAAGTAGGTCTTTAGATCACATCGGAAGGAGCGAAGGTCGGGCGCCATCCGGAGCTCAACCGGTAAGCGGTTCCACAAATCTGGCGCACCCACAGAGAAGGCCTTCCCCCTGGGGGCCACCAGACGGCATTCTCTGACCGGTGGCACCCTGAAGAGGCCCTCTCTGTGGGAGCGCACTGGGCGGAGGGAAGTTGACGCCGGCCGCAGGTGCTCCCTAAGGTACTCCGGACCCATGCCATGTAAGGCTTTAAAGGTCATTACCAGCACCTTGAATCTCACCCGGAAGACAACTGGAAGCCAATGCAGCTCACGGAGCAAAGGTGTAACATGGGAGTATTGGGAGACTCCCAACACGACTCTCGCGGCTGCATTCTGCACCAGTTGGAGCCTCCGAGTGGTCCTCAAGGGCAGCCCCATGTAGAGAGCGTTGCAGTAGTCTAACCGAGAGGTCACGAGCGCATGAGTGACCGTACGCAAGGCATCCCGGTCTATAAGTTGCTTTGCAATTTATTTGACTAAACTATATTTGTCATTTAACACTAGTACTCATGGCATTGCTATTTCTGAAGTTCTGCCTCTGTTATCTAGAGGAATCAAGTGATAACTTTTATACCAGTAATCCTTTTTTACAGAAAATGGAAGAATTCATAAGAAATTGACATTATTTATTTACATAACTTTTGAATTAACTAACTTGAACATTCTGTTACATTATAAATCACTTGAGTTTTACTTTAAAGAATGTGAATTCTGATGAACTTAAAATATGGTTAAGACAAAATAAATTTTGCTTCATAAATAGGAAGCATCACAGAGAATGTTAAGTAAGGGTTGGCTGCAATCATTTTGGTATGAGAGATATAATTCAGAGTTGGAACATTAATTTCATATGATCTGTCCTATTAAACTCCACAAAATTATTAATGAACTTTAGATTGATAGTTGCATGTCAATGATGCAATGGTTTTCTTGGCAATATCCAGGCATTTGTACTCATCAAGAATCTGGCGGTAATATGTGGAAAACAAGATGATAGCAAGATGAAAGACTTGCTTCTTCAAGAGAATAATTCTTGACAAAGCCTTACTGTTTTGAGGAATATAATCTAATAATTAAAGCTTCTTAGCTTTAGCCTGAGACTGAGAGGAAAATAAAGGTTTTTGAGGCATTAAAGCCCACTTCAGATGGGAGATTTTTTGCTGCAGCAAATTATGCAACAGGCCTATCTTGTATCCATGTTTTGTTGGTGTGAGCACTTTGATTCCATAAAATTCGATACGATAAAAGTCATCAGACTATGAGTAGTTGATAATGCACTATTACATGTGATCTATTGGTTGCATTTGACCATTGCACTGATTTAGATATAAAGTTACCTTCTTTCCCTTGCTATCCAGGCAAAAAGTAAAAGTAGTGTTTAGTGGCTAAATATATAGTAAATGGATTCGATTTACAATTTATCCAGTCCTTTTTGTAGGAGCTTCCTAGGCTGTAAAAGATGGCCACTAAAAACGTATTCTTGGTTTTATGACTTTCTCAGAAATGATGTCAAACAGCAGTGGGGCATATTTTGGCAGGAGTGTTCCTTGTTGCTGGAGCAAATCTATATAAGCCAACTATAGGTAATCCTCAAGTTACAACAGTTCCATTTAGTGACCATTTAAAGTTACAATGAAAAAAGTGACATGACCAATTTTCATACTTACAACTGTTGCAGCATCCCCAAGGTCACATGACCAAAATTCAGATGCTTGGCAACTCATATTTATGATTGTTGTTGTGTCCCAGGATCATGTGAACATCTTTTGCGACCTTCAGACAAGCAAACTCAATGGGTAAGCCAGATTCACTTAACAACTATGTTACTAAATTAACAAATGCATCAATTCACTTAACAGCTGGGACAAGAAAGGTCTTAAAAATGGGACAAAACTCACTGTGAACAACTGTTTTGCTAGCAACAGAAATTTTGGCTCAGTTGTGGTTGTAAGTTGAGGACTATCTGTAGTGGGTTCTTCTGCACTTAAGGCTAAACAGAATTGAGGATATGGGTCTGTGTGTAATTTTTATACCCAGTGTCTGTACATTCACGGCTCTTTAGCAATATCTTATTGTATTCAGCTTATATAAAAAAGTGACATAGATGCATTCTGGTGAAAAAGGTCTAGTCCTACAATGCTCATCCCAAAATACAAGTAGCAATATTTGAAATTGAATTTACCATGGAAAGACAGTGGAAAACTTCTGTTGCTACAACAAATTCTGTCAACAGTGGAATCTCTGAACTCATACTCATACATATACACACTTGGCAGATGGGAGTCATTTATGTCTACCAAATCTATGTTGCAAAAATGTAGATAACTAATAGATGCAAAAAAAGATACTGAAAACCTCAACTCTCTACTGCAGCCCAGAACTGCAAAACAGTGTTGAATCTATTCCTGTGCCTAAAAGTCTTCTGGCCTCCTCTCCTGTAGAGCATGATTTAATATTAGAGGCAGATGTGACCAACAGATGTTTGTTCTAATCTAATAATACATTATATTTTTCACTGTACAACAAAGGGAGCTAAATAACACAGAGGTTTCAGTCAAAGGACAGTTGAAGTGAAAGGACTAAATTAAACCTGTCTGATACTAAACTAAACAAGATAACAGGAATATAAGGGAATTTTATAAAGAAATACATGGACTATCTGGGATAAAGAAGTAAAATACTAGTGACAGAGGAACAAATGAAAGAAATAAGTAACAGAAGATCTGGCTATGTACCTTTGGTAAACTATACAGAAAAAAACAACCTAGGGACAAAATAAATCTTTTAAAAACAGATCTCAGAATATTACACTCAAAATGAGAAAAGAATCTGAAAACCAAACATTGGGGATAGATTAGCTGCAGAGATTATAACTCTTGATACAAATTTATAATAAATTTTCATGTCAGTTCCAATACTAGTTACGTCAGAGAAGCAGAAGGGGGGAAAAGAAAGATGAGAATCTTACAAAATATTTAAAGCAGATGATTATATTGTGTGTGTAATTATGTAGATATATTTACCCTAGCCAGAGTAAGCATTATCAAAAGCTGTACTTATTTATAATGATACTAATGAATTTATTTATTTATTTATTTATTGCAAAAGTGTGCTTCAACTTGAACAAGTACTCTAGTGTAAAGGGCCAAAGAGCAATGGCTCTTTTCCAGGCCTTTGGTGAGAATGAGTGAAGCCCCTTTGGGGTAATATGGGTTTGTTTCTTGCAGTTGCCTGATTTTTTTTTGCCAACTTTTGTTCTTTTTTTTGCTGTTGTATTGTTCTATTTCCCCCCCCCCCGTCTTTTTACTTGTGAATCACCCAGAGTTAAATTTCTCAAATTTAAGAAATAAGGCAGACAAAAATGCCAAATCCAGTCTGAACACTTGGCTGACAGTGCAACAAACAATAATAAATAATAATAGTAATTGACATAAATATTGTAAATATAATGTGCAAAGCTTTCAGAATCAAAACCGATAACAAGTAGGTTCATCTCAACTACTTATTTAGATCAGTTTCTAACATAGAAAATAGATTTAACTGGGCCTCCCTACTTCTTCAACTTTTGTACAGGTAGTCCTCGAGTTATGATTGTAATGGAGCCTGCCCATTCCACTCATAACTCGAAAACTCGTAGAGTGAATCTCGTTTCTTTAGTGAGATCACTCTCTTACTTGTTAAAACGTATGTGGCTCATTAAGTAAACATGAGATATCTCAGGTTGGGAAAGATCATGCGGGGCCTAGTAATGGAATAGGCCCCCAAGGCCTCCATGACCCACTAAGTTACCTCATGCTTCCCCCTCCCTTCTTACCACATTGGAGTCACTTACCTTGAAAAGACGCATCTCCTTTCTGCCGTGATTCCTGCTTTTGAAGGTCAGGAGAGTCGATGGAAATCCCTGGGTGCCATAATATTGTGCAAGTTCAGGCACTGATCAGAATGGGTGCCTCAATTCTCCTGCTTCCCTCCACCTCCGGAACGGAGATGGGGGGGGCTTTTGCATGCCTCCAGAGGTTGGATCCAGCCCTTGGAGGCATGCGGAAGCCTCCCCAACTTCCGTTCATGGCACAAACGGCTTGGAAGTCCCCTCCGAGGTTTGGATCCAGTCCTCAGAAGCTCCTTTCTGGGCGGCAGCAGCTTGGAGCAGACCTCAGCTGGATCCAACCTCTAGAGGCATGCAGAAGCTCCCCCAACCTCCATTCCTGGCGCAAACGGCTTGGAAGACCCCTCTGAGGCTTGGATCCAACCTCTGGAAGCTCCTTTCTGGGTTCAAATGCTTGGAGCAGTCCTCTGAGGGCTGGATCCAACCTCCGGAGGCATGCAAAAGCCACCCTGGCCTCCATTCTGGGCTGTCTGGAGGATGCCTCCAAGGCTCCAAAGGACAACGGGGTCACTCTCCCCTAGCGTGGCAAGCTCCAGTAGGCTGGACACAGGTGAGAGGGGCCTGGCCTTCTCCCTCAGTTGAAGGCTACAGGCCTGCTGTCAGGTAGAAAAGAGTTGGGGGCAGGAGCAGGAGACAGGCACCTTTCAGATAGAGAATGAAAGTTTCTGAGGTCCATGATTTGGCGCAACTTCAAACACTCGTACAAGATCACAGACTCCAGAAACTTCCATTCTTGGCATGAAAAACATTTCCAAGTCGACTCTCTTTTCCCTCAAAGGGAAAGAAAACATGGCAGAGTGGATTTTTCCAAGGTGAGTCCGGCACGGCAGGAAGGCAGGGGGAAGCAGTTGTGAGTAGGGGGAAAATAAGGTGAATGTTGCAATGCCACTGAAGTTGCTCATAAGGGTGAATGACTGCTGTGGTGCTTGTTGTTCGTTGCGAAGTCGTGTCTGACCCATTGCGACCCCATGGACATTGTTCCTCCAGGCCTTCCTGTCCTCTACCATCTTCTGGAGTCCATTTAAGTTCACACCTACTGCTTCAGTGACTTCATCCAGCCACCTCATTCTCTGTCGTCCCCTTCTTCTCTTGCCCTCAACCTTTCCCAGCATTAGGCTCTTCTCCAGTGAGTCCATTGCAAGGGAAGCAGTGTGAATCCTCAGAACTGTTCCTCCATATATCTTATTCAAATACTAAAATTGCAGTAAGATGTGATTGTTGTATGGCATCCAGCATCTCTTTTGGTAATAAGGATTGTTGTTGTTAGTTGCGAAGTCGTCTCCAACCCATCGCGACTCCATGGTCAATGTTCCTCCAGGACTTTCTGTCCTCTACCATCTTCTGGAGTCCATTTAGGCTCATACCTACTGCTTCAGTGACTTCATCCAGCCACCTCATTCTCTGTCATTCCCTTCTTCTCTTGCCCTCAACCTTTCCCAGCATTAGGCTCTTCTCCAGTGAGCCCTTCCTTCTCATTAGGGGTTGGGTTTTAATATGGTTTTAACTATTGTATATATCGGGCATAAATCATTTTATTGTTTTTAACTTTTGTACTTTGTTTTTTAATGTTTATTGCCCTGTACACCGCCCTGAGTCCTTCGGGAGAAGGGCGGTATAAAAATTTAATAAATATAAATATAATATAAAATATTAGGTGGCCAAAGTATTTGAGTTTCAACTTCAGGATCTGGCCTTCTAAAGAGCAGTCAGGGTTGATTTCCTCTAAGACTGACCGGTTTGATCGTCTTGCTGTCCAAGGGACTCGCAGGAGTCTTCTCCAGCACCATAGTTCAAAGGCTTCAATTCTTTGGCGCTCAGCCTTTCTTATGGTCCAGCTTTCACAGCCATACATTGCAACTGGAAAGACCATAGCCTTGACTATATGTACTTTTGTTGGCAGGGTGATGTCTCTGCTTTTTAGTGTGCTCTCTAGATTTGCCATGGCTTTCCTCCCCAGGAGCGTCTTTTAATTTTTTGGCTGCAGTCCCCATCTGCGGTGATCTTGGAGCCCAGGAAAATAAAATCTGTCACTACCTCCATTTCTTGCCATGGTGCTTCAATATTCATAATTTTGGCACTTGCTTGTAAACAGTAGGGGGCATTCATTACATAACTTCGAACAAACGTTAAGTGAACCCTCGTAACTCTCGGATTACTTGTAGTGCAAAAAGGTTTGTCTTTGACCTGTCTATTTTCATGCTATTCTTACCTGGACTACAGCAATAGTAAAGGATTAAGATCATGCTGAGCTTTTAATCTGAATTGGATCCCTCACAATTTAATAAGCAAATAAGCAGACATAGCTGCATGCAACATATTTACATTAACATTTAATTTATATTTCAGGCAAAATTTTTATGTTGTCTGAAGATGATTTGGAACTAATTAAAATCTACTTCTCTTGGCTGATTTGATCTGTTATGTTGCACTGCAAAGGTTGATCATTTTGGTAATTCAAAGAAAACAAATGATCAAACATCTGAAGAAGTTAGTTAGGAGGGTTACTACATTTCTTGAGATTATTAATCAATCACCAAGTTGTTCTGGAGGAAGGTGAAGGACAATTTGACTTGAGAGATATATTTTCTTAAGCATTTTGCAAGATGCAATCAAGGTATATATTGCTAATGGGTTAGAGACGAAACAGAAGCTAGTTCCCCAGGTGTAGCAATTACAGTGCAAGCTCCAAGGATGAAAAATGAAACTCATGTTGACTATCATGAGACATTAATCCAGCCAGAAGTAAATAACTTTTTACCAGCCAAGACTACATTTGAAAACAATGTAGCCAAAATAGATGTAAGAAGAGCCCAGGAGAATTGCGTATACTCACATTATAGGAGACGAAAATCTGAGTTTTTGAGCTCGTTATTTTGTAGGGAGAAGTTAAATTTTCTTGGTTTGCTAAGGTGAGGCTTGGCTTAGCCTTGCCTTTTCACTAAAAGCAGTTTGGCTTGCTTATCACATCACAATTTGTGGAGGAAATTTGTGGTCCAACATTCAACTGATAGTTGCCTAGTCTTACAGTGGAGCCTTCTCTAGGCTTGCCTCTTTTAAGGGCCAAATGATAGAAGCAATAGAAGTTTGGCTATGACTATCCTCTGCTGGCAACAACTGGTGTGCCAGGTGCAAGCATTTATGAAACAGAAGGCATCAGCAGCAGTTACTCATGCCCTTGTCATCTCATAAGCAGGATGTGCACTAAATGGAATTGACCTTAAAGACAAGTCTAGTAACTGCAACTATTGCAAAATGCAACATAGCCAATGTACTAACCACTCAATGATTCCCATACTGTATAACACTAGTACTGTAGGAATGTCTAAGGATTAGCTTATCGCCTTTGATAAGCTAATGAGGTTATTCAAATATAGAATCTATTTGCCTAAAGTGTGCCTGCAGTGAGTCCCTTAGTCCAGCGGCCCCAATCTTCTGGGCACCAGGGACCAGTTCTATGGAGAGAGGTTTTTCTGAGGACTGGAGGGGGCAGGCCTTCGCACGCTGCCTGCATCCCATGAGTGGGGCTTCACTTGTTTGCATGGCCTGGTTGCTGGCATGCTGCAGCCCGGTGTCGGTCCATGGACTGGGCATTGGGGACCTCTGCCTTAGTCCTTTAAAATGCAGCAGGAAGAGATCCAGAGGTACCATTTCCTGCTGGAACTCCCGTATTATGAAGTGCCTTCCTACCAGGAGAAAGATTTGTGCCCCCACTCCTGATTTTTAGAAAGCTTTTGAAAAGTTGACTATTGAAGAGAGAATTCAGGGACTGAGACACAAACTGTACGGGAAATGAATGAGAACACTAATACCATGACTTTTAAGTGCTGAATTGTATGTGATGGTTCATTAATACATAGTTATCTATATAATTATTAGGCTTGGGCTATAATTTTGTATGTTTTTTATGTTTGTCATGTTTTCCTACAGTGCTCTATTACTGTACTTTTTTTAATGAGCCACTTAAAGTAGGAAGAGCTGAAATGACACAGAAATAATAGTAGTAAACAAACAAAGGTCTAAATAAAATATGTAACTAGTAATATAATATTTCCATAACATATACAAAATTAATTCTCACATAAATCTAAGTATTATTTGAACTGTTGTCACTTTCGTAATTCCTGAAGGACTTACTTTTGATGTTATCATCAATTTAAAGAAGAGAACATTTTGAGTTATTGCTGGACATCAATAGTTTAAAATCTATCCCATTTTTCAGTGGCTATAATAGTTGGCCATAACACTATACATATTTCATGACAAATATGGAAATAATGATAAAGCAGTATTTATGCTATTCCACACGTTTATTATTTATTATTCTATTATAGCAGTCCTATTATCTCAGAGGAACACTTTCCCCAAGCAAATTTCCTAAAAATATTTGCCCTAGTTTTATATTACATACTTTTTAAAGCAGTTACACTGGAATTGTTTCGATTTCTAAACCATAGTCATTCTGAATGCATTTTCTGAACTCGAGAACATTTTGTAGCTAATGTTCATTATTTCTTTATAATATAATTCTATATATGCCTTGCAATCATTCATTTAATGACATTCAATGTTATTATTTATGACCATTTTTCACACTGATAACCATTGTATCATCCCCAGGTCACGTGATCAAAATTTGGATGATTGGTAGCTAGCATGGATTTATGATGTTTGCAGTATCCTGAGGTCATGTAATCACATTTTGTGACCTTCTGACAAGCCAAGTCAATGGGGAAAGCCAAATTCACTTAACAACCCTGTTACTAATTTAACAACTGCAGTGGTTCATTTAACAACTGTGGCAAGAAAGGTCATAAAATTAGGCAAAACTCTCTTAACAACTGTCTTGCTTAGCAACTGAAATCTGGGGCTCAATTGTTGTCTTATGTTGAGGACTACCTGTGCAGTCATATGTGTGTTTTTACTATTGAAACTATTGCAAGGTTAAAGGAAATAGACAAGGGAACTTAGATAAAACTTTTTTTATGACTTTTGGTTAAAACCTTTGAAACTTCAACCAATATTCTAAGTTTCTTGTGTGCAAATGAAAACCATATGAATACTTATTTTATCAATTAGAAGGTATAATTGGCTTATTTTACTTAATTTTCAGTTCCACTTAAACCCCTTTAAAAAAAATCTTTACTCCAGTTTTGGAGACAATTCCAGTATCATCACCTCTAAAATCAAATCATATAGGATCAAAATAGATATTAAAGATAGGACAATGGCAACAAGAAATTTGTTATATATTAATTACTTGTAGAGTAAGGCAATTATTGTTGTTAGTATGTATCTACAATTTTCATTCAGAAAATTAGAAGGAACCTTATAGGTTATCTTGTCAACACTCAGCTTTGTGCAGAAATCCGCCCAATCATACATTATAGATGTCATCCAGCCCCCATGAGAAAACCTCTTGCAAGGAAGGCTCTATCATTGTTCTAGGCCAAGGGTAGGCAACCTTGGCTCTTTTATGACTCATGGACTTCAACTCCCAGAATTCCTGAGTCAGCATAGCTCATTCAGGAATTCTGGAAGTTGAAGTCCATGAGTCATGAAAGAGCCGAGGTTGCCTATGCCTATTCTAGGCTGATTGTTTCAACATTTAATAGCTTCTTCAGCCTGGAGATTCTTCTGACTAGTCTATTTCTTCGAACAAAAATTTGCCATTTTTTTTGCATATTCTAAGAACAACATCCTTCCATTTTAATTTTTTTTCAAAAATCCAGTAATCCTGAATCTGCTTTTTTTTAAGGCAGTTTGTTCCATTTCAAATAAAAATTGTTGTCTTCATATTTCCCAAACTGTTCAGAGAATTTGCTCCATATAATTTCATTCAATTCAGGTCCTTTTTTTATAAAGAAGCTATCCGGTTAGTTTGGTTCTTAATTACCTGGTGGGCTGGTTTCTACTACTAAGACTAAGTGAATGAAGCTTTTTTTATTTCATTTTATTTTAGATTTTTAAAAATCCCACCTTTACCAGAGCTTATAACAACTCAAAAAAGTAGTGCAAGATCACATGATGCGGAGAGACCCGGCCCGTAGAATATTCTAGAGTTGGATAACATCATCAAGAATGGATAACATCATCACTCCTTCCTCTTCCTAGTTTCCCCACAAGTAAGGTGAGCTGGGCTGAGATAGAGTGACCATCCCAAAGTCATCCAGGCTTTCATGTCTAAGGCAGAATTAAAGTTTCCTGGTTTCTAGCTGCTGCCTTAACCACTAGACCAAACTGGCTCTTTTATTATTTTAAAATAATAAATTGAAGCTGTAACAGTGTAGCTAAAACTACAAAAGGTGATGAACAGGAAGAAAAATCCTTGTTATATTTTAGGGTCAGCCCCAGTGCTACTGAGTGAATTATAAAAATTATAACAATCATGAATACTTCTAAGAAGTTCTCCAATTTGCACTGTTTATTCCTGCCATACAATCTGCACAGTTCCAGAACATTTCCATTTGTATAACACAGTCACATAGAATTCTGCATGCTGTTTGTTGAAATACATAAAACTGTTTTTCCATCATTGTGTAATTATCACTATAATTATCCCCACAGTTGCAAATTAGTCTATAACAGGGACCGGGAAATTGCAGCTCTTGAATGAATCTGACCTCCTGAAGGATAGTGCCCACCTCCCACAGCATGGCAAAGAAGAAAGGAAAATGATAGCAACAAGACAAGGAGAAAGAAGCAGCTGTGCACTCAGTGATAAGGTTAAGTGAGCCTCTTTAAACAGTTTCACATGAATTATGGTTGCCAACTAAGTCTTTAAGTTTAAGTCAAAAGCCCTCAATCCATTTCTGCAACGATGAGTGCCATTTTTGAGAAGGATTATGTACAGAAAGTACCGTCGTCATCTTCTCAAACAATTACTGCCACTACGTTAAGTTGCATGTCGGTTGAAAAGCTTATTCTCAATTTTCAAGCTTAAATTTACTCTAGTATATTTTATCTGAGATTATGGATGATTACTTCTTTATAATGCATACCATGTTGCTAGCTGTACATACCTATGTCTTTTTAAAACTGAACATGCAAATTTAAATATCTATTATTTCTGTGACAGAATCTGATTTCATGTATTAGATTATTCCTCTAAACAAAGCATATGTCCAGACCTGTTTATACAAAAACCTAATTGGATCTGTATCCAAAGGTGCTTTTCCTATGAGTCAGCCTATGTTGATTGTCTTTTAGCCTAACTGGGCAATGCTCTTACTCATCCACCAGATTTATTTATTCACTAAATTTATATGCTGCCCCTCTCACTCATCAGGTGTCTCTGATTATTAGGAATACATATTTATCTGATTCTTAAGGAGAGACAAGCAAATCTCTGGAAATAAAATCTAGGTTTGGATTCTGGTGAATTCAGATTGAAGTGTAGGAATATATTTAAGTCAGACTGGGGTGGCAGTTAAACTGTATCCGTGAGAGATGGCAAAGGAAATTTGGAAGGCCAGTCTTATTTGGCAAGGTGAGAAGTTAATATCAAAGAAATCATATAAACTAATTTGGACCCAGCTCTTTGCAACTAGAATTCAATTCAATCATGCAACCACACATGCATGATTTCATGAGGCAGGAATTATGGGGATGGTCTTTCTTCATAGCTGCCCCCTTCTCTGTCACAATGTAAAGCATCTTGCTGGAATTTCAGAAAGGAAGACCTGGTTCTTCCAGGGGACTTTTGTGGAATTTTGGCATGTTATAAAGAACATTTTGCTCTATGATATTTTGGCATGTTACAAAGAACATTTTGCTCTATGATATTTTGGCATGTTATAAAGAACATTTTGCCTATTGGGGGGAGAGACATTCAAAGTTGCTTTCAATTGTAGCAATATATAAGCTTTAGAACAGAGTTCCCCAACCTTTCTGGGTTGGTGGCCCAGAGGGGGAGGAGGGGGGAAAGAGGGGGTGGTTTTGTGGGAGGGGCAGCTGCATGCGTGTGCGAGTGGGGCCGAGAGCACCCATGATGCCCCAAGTGCTTAAATGAGTGGGGCCCCAAGCACCCGCAATAGTTGCATGATTGGCAATCATAAGAGTGGGGCTGTGCACACGCACACATGCACATCAGCCAGTCACTCATGCAGCCCAGTTGTGATTAGGCCACGGACCAGTAGTGGGGCACGGCCCATAGGCCCATAGACCTCTGCCTTAGCAAATACATATGCACATACATAATGACTACACACACACACACACACACACACACACACACACACAAACACACAATGTTATGACTTGTATTTGTCTAGTTTTCTATTAAGTGGTAGACCTTATTTAAAAGGAAGTTGAATGTATGAAATTCAGATATAAAAGCAGTGCAACTATCTATGCCTTGTCAGTTTTGATTTACTTTTCTTGATGTAAAGATAACAGTCTGCCAAATAAGGCAGAACAATTTGAAATGGGTTCAGTATTAACAAAATATAAAGCACAAGTTACTGATTCCAGTTCTAAATAGGCAGATATATATTTGAACAATTGACTCAGATGCTTTAACTTTCAAAAAAGATCCATTTCTGCTAGGACAATAATACTGGATTTAAGCTACGGGACTTATGTAAGAGGATTCTTACCTGATTGACCAGGTGGTGGAACCCCTAGTGATCCTCTCGGCAGGCATAAAAATACAGTGAGTACAGCTGCTTTGTTTCCTGAGCATGGCTCAATGGCAATTGGTTTTGGAGAACCCTGGAATTAAAGAAAAAAATACAACATTGACTGACTGAGATTATTTTCTGGCTTTACATATTTTTTTAAAAATTCAAACTATACTTTAAGTATTTTTTTTTAGACAGGACTTTCAACACCATTTCCTAAAGGTCTTTTGGACCTGAGCAATGCATTGTGGCATAATTTCTCAAAGATTACAGACTGTTTCTGTAATTCCTGAGAAATTATGTAGGATAATGAACATTTATGGCATAAATGTGGTGACTTTAACATGCCATAAGACATTTTTCTCTCTTTCAAATATGTCATTTTCTAAGCTTTTCCACAAGTACTTCTATTTATGTTTTGAAATATCATTTATAAATATATATTTTCATGAATAATTTCAACTACTGAGTTAAATGCAAAAAATATACAACAATTGATATTAATTTTCATTCTTACAAATGTAGCATGTATTAATTTAAAATAAAAATCTAATCATGTAATCAACAGCCTTCAGGATTATTACTCGGGATAAAAATCACTTTGCAATTTACATACAAAAAATATAGCTTTGTTTGTGACAGTTTGTTTTCCTACAACAGAATGCAACTGAACTACAAAACTTATTTTTAAAATGAAACTCACATTGAAATGCACTGTATTGTCTAAAAGTACATAAAGTTAGAAAAATTGTTATTTAAACATGAAAGAAAACAAAAAATGGTTTAAAAAGAAAAGTGATGTTGATAATAAAGTATATTAAGTCATATATTTATCAAATTTTTTTTTACAAACCATCAAAAATGGTTTATCTCAAGAGAACTGTAGAAGAAAAAGAAACACTGAACATTCAATATTTACTAAGAAAGACAGCCATTTATCAATTTATGTTATTTCTTTTTAATTCACTGTATTCCTTTGAGTTTTTATTTGTTTGCTTAGTCTTCTATGCTGTAAATTTCTATAGCTTTTTGTAAGTTACTGAACATCTCAAAGGTTAAAGTTCAAACAACACCAGCATGTAAATATCTCATGAACAACGACTGTGCTATTCCACAGAGTATGATAAACCTCCATGTTCCCAAATGGCATCCTAACCACCCAAATCTTTTTGATACTTTGGAAGTCCAATAAAACAGAAGACTGGATACTGGATGAATTGGTAGGCAATTCAGTTATCGGAGAAACATGGGCAAATTTCAACATACCAATAATTATCTAAATAACTGCATGTTGCATGATCTGAAACTCCACTGATAGAGAACCAGATAAATAAATAAATAAATAAACCTTTATTGTCAAAGTACAACATGTGTACATTGAGATTAGCTGAGCCTCCCCCTGTGCTCTCTCTCCCCCCAACACACAGTGACAACAAACCCTCCATCCCACCACACTATGTGAACCAACTACTCCACACACCGGCCTCCCAGTCAACTCTGCATAAGATTACATCCCATTCAAAAGCCTAACAGCCCACGGATAAAAGCTGTTCTTCAGCCTGTTGGTATGGCTGGCTATATTCCTATATCTCCTACCGGATGGTAGGAGAGTAAAGAGATACCGTCCAGGGTGTGAGTCATCCCTGAGAATCTTCCTCACTCTTCCAAGGCAGCGGGCCCTGGCAAGGTCATCCAGTGGTGTCAGGGGACAGCCCACAATGTCTTGTGCTGTGCTCACTACCCTCTGTAATACTTTCCTATCCGCGGCTGTCAGACCGGCATACCAAACCACAATACCGTACGAGAGGATGCTCTCTATGGTAGACCGGTAAAAGAGGGTCATTAGCTGTTGTTCTACCCTGTTCTTCCGCAAGATCCTAAGAAAGTAAAGCCTCTGTTGGGCCTTTCTAGCCACCTGGGTTGTGTTAACTTTCCAGGTGAATTATGGGATAAGTCATTAAGGATGAATGTGAAAAGAGAATGCAAAAATGAAGAAAGAAAAGAAAGCAAACTAGATGTCAGGACAAACCAGGAAAATTGCCAAGGAGAGAAAGATAAGATGCCAAAGTCAATAAAGATAAAAATCTCAGAAAGAAACAAAAGAATTTCAGAGAACTATTAGAAGGCAAGAAGTATTACAGTATTACAACAACATCTGTAAAGACATTAAAGATAGAAATAAATATGGACAATTGCATAGAAAATTTCTGAGTGGGCAATTTTAGAGAATGTTGTCACATCTGAAACATGCAAACAAACAAAAAATATCCCACTGTTGCCATGCACAACACTTTTCAAAGTGTAGTGATCTTTGTTGTCTTTTCTCCCAATAAATTTAAAAAAACCTGATTCAAATAGTATTAGCATTAAGTATTTTCAATTGAACTTCGTCAAAATCAACTACATCCAGTATTTTCATTTCTGTCTAAGAAAGTGTTTTATAGCATGTTCTAAAGGGGGGGGCACTGAAGTGCAATCTTAGCATATATCATTTCAATTTTGCAGTAAGAGACTCAGGCAGCATAGAGCAAATGATCATAATTCAGATACCCTTAGGTTTGTCAGTTGTTTAAAGATAAATACATAACCCTAAATCAAAGTTATTTCAGTGGGACATGACGCATTCTTTTAACTGTACAGTTTATCATATACTTTTCACAGCTTTGGAGGGGGGAGGGGGGAGATAGGGCACCTGTTTATTTGCCCAAAGCACTTAGCAACTTCAATTTATTTACCAGAATTAACATGTTTTGGATGGTAAGAAGCAGCAGTTGTTATGCTTTGCCAAAAAAGGTACCAAAGAGAGCCAGACCATAAATAAACCATTGGAATACATAATACATGCAGGAAATAATGAAAACTGAGACAATATGCTGTTCTGATCGAAAGGGTATCTAAAATCTTATTTAAAAAGGGTATCTAAAATGTTATAAAAACAAACTTAAGTATCTCACAAAAGGAACAATTCAATTATAATTAAGTAGCTTAAAACATGTTTTGTATTCACATAATGATAGGGTCAGATTTATTTCTGTGGGCTTGTTGATAGACTCACAACAGCAGCCTTTCCAATCCCACAATTGTTATTCTACCCAAAGAGTCTTTCATTATATGCTGACGCTTTCTCCAAGGCAATGACCTTTCTAATTCTTTGGACTGGAACAATCATTTCCCCACTTTTGGAACCTATTTAACATGCTTTGTCTATTTCAATAAACATTTATTTGAAATAACACCACAAAAAGTACAAAACTAAATAGTTTTTGGTCTGCAGAGAATATTTTAAACTGTGCAAATAAAACATAACTATTACACAAGACAATATGGCAGAAAAGATAAATCATTTCATTTTGTTAAACTTGAATATCATAAACAAAGTCATGGAATCTTAATCTAGAACAGGGGTGTCCAGCCTTGGCATCTTTAAGACGTGTGGACTTCAACTCCGATAATTCCCCAGCCAGCATTCTGGGAGTTGAAGTCCTGAGGTCTTACAAGTCGCCAAAGTTGGACAGCCTTGATCTAAAGAATGTTACGGTAAATAATATATCTTGGAGCTGACTACTTTGTTGCAGAACATTTGGTTTAGGCCAGGGGTAGGCAACCTCGGCTCTTTTATGACTCATGGACTTCAACTCCCAAAATTCCTGAGTCAGCTTACTCAGGATTTCTGGGAGTTGAAGTCCATGAGTCATAAAAGAGCCGAGGTTGCCTACCCGTGGTTTAGGCTGTAGAAGTCTTGAAAGAGTTTGAACACCAGAAGGAACAGGACAAAATGTGGAGCTAGAATGCCTCTGCTAGTCCACTGCAACTGTAGGAAACTGGACTGATAAACATCTTATATCAGTGGTGTCAAACCTATGGCATGGTACCAGAGGCAGCACTCAGAGCCCTCTTTGTAGGTACACGCACCACCACCACTAGCAGCTCGTGCAGGTCCATTAGGCCGCCACCGCCCGGAGCAGCAGCCCCACCCAGCACAAAGCAGGCAAAACGGCCAGCTAGTAAGCTCGAGTAGAGGTCTTAGAGCATTGAGATGGCCATGCCTACCTGGTCACACCACCCAGTCTGCTGTGACACCCTGGCCATGCCCACCCAGTGGGCCACACACCCCACCCTCCCTGAGGGAAGCACAATGCTGATGCGGCCCTGACACTTTGCAATAAATAAGTGGGTTTTGGGTTGCGGTTTGGACACTCGGTCTCTAAAAGGTTCGCCATCACTGTCTTATATCATTAAAAAATGAATGGGGTTTATGCACAGAGGATTTGCTGGATGGAGAACACAGTCTTCCAGTGCAGGGCTTTTCAACCTTTTCACAGAATGTACCACTTTTAGGATATGGCAATATTAGAGTACTACCAGTTGCCTAGCAAAGTGTCAAAAACTTGACCAAAAAAAAAAAGAACAAAGTAATAAAGTACAGGCAGTCCTCAACTTACAACTGTTCGCTTAGTAACTGTTCAAAGTTACAAAGGCACTGAAAAAAGTGACTTATGACCATTATTCACACATATGACTGTTTTAGCATAAATCACCAGGATCAGGGGATTTACATCCGGATGCTTGACACATTGTCCCAGGGTCATGTGATCCCTTTTGCAACCTTCTGACAAGTAAAGTCAGTGGGGAAGCAAGATTCACTTAACAACCGTGTTGCTAATTTAACAACTGCAATGATTCACTTAACAAATGTGGCAAGAAAAATCATAAAATGGGGCAAAACTCATTTAACAAATTTATCACCCCTCCTCCTTTTATATCTCCTCCTCTCCCCTCTTTCTTTTATATCCTCTCTTCTCTCCCCTCTTCTTTTATATCCTCTCTTCCCTCTTTCTATTATATCCTTTCTCTCCCCTTTCTTTTATATCCTTTCTCTCCCCTTCTTTTATATCTTTTCTCTCCCCTCCTTCTTTTATATCCTCTCTTCTCTTCCCCCTTCTTTTATATCCTCTCTTCCCTTTCTTTTATATCCTTTCTCTCCCCTTTCTTTTATATCCTTTCTCTCCCCTCCTTTTACATCATCTGTTCTCTCCCCCTTCTTTTATATACTCTCTTCTCTCCACCTTTCTTTTATATCATCTCCTCCCCCCCTTTTCTCTTCAGTGCACCTCCAGCTGACTGCTCTCCTCAAGGCTGCGCTTCTCCGTCTCTCTTTTGCCATACCCTTCTCTTTCTCCCGTCGTCTTTTTTTCTCTCCCTCTTCCGCCAAAACCTGCTCCTTTTATAGCCTTTGCTCTCTCTCCCCCTCCTCCTTTTCTCTTCCATGTGCACTGGAAGGGCCAATCAGCTTGAGTTGCACACTCTGGTCCTGGGATCTCAGCAGAACCCAGGCAACACCTCATGCAGCTCTAGTTGAATCTCCACCTGAACACTGCATGGGGCTGCCTGCCACCCCAAGGCCGCCACCAATCAGCTGGAGCTGTGTCCACCAATCCTGGGCTCTCAGCAGAACTCAGGTAACACCTCACACAGCTCCAATTGACTTTGCCATAAGCCTGTGTGGTGCTGCTGCTGCTTCACCTCATCCACTTTTACACTTTTTTTACACTTTTTTTACAGTGCTTTTCAACCCGTCGTATGCGTACCACCTGCCAGGTGCCGATGTACCACCAGTGATACGCGTACCACCAGTTGAAAAGCCCTGTTCTAGTGCATAAGTTACATAGGAGGAATAAAAAAATACAAAAAGTTCAGAAAACCAGTAACAGTGATTGGATAGATTTTAATTTCCTGTCTCTTCCTTTTTTTAAAAAAATGATTTTTTATTGCAGTATAAACAATCAGAAGAAGAATAAAAAATATCCTGAAATAAATATTCATTATATTCACAAAGCAAAATGAAGTGAAGCAATTTATATTGCAAGAAAAAAGAACATCCATTATAGCTAAGCATTGGCCATATATCTCTGGGCAGTCATTTCAAAGCTAGGTGCATCTAATTTTTAAAAGTGCATTATTATGCCATAAAGACAAATAGATCGTGAATCTTATGCCAAAAAAGCAATTAGAAAATTGGATCAAGGAATTAATGTAAATATGTTACACTTGTCAGCAATAATAAGTATTTTGACACAAGTGGAATAAAATTTGACATAGTGCACAAATACTGATCAGATACGCTAAATATTTAAAATGCAAACAAGTATTCATTACTCACTTCCATGTTGCTAAACTAAATACCTAAATGCTAGCTAGGCTTATCACAATTAGTCTATAAATAAAAATGATTTTTTCTCTTCTCAAATGTTTTCCCTTAAGAAATGATAATTTATACATAAAACTGAATTCTTAATCACATTATTAACACTGTACAGTATTTATCTGATAAACCCAACTAGAGTAAACATGATTTCTTTGCATACAAGCACTCGTGTGTTGATTTGATGTAATTAACACAGCAATTTCAGATCCTCGCAGCTGTTTCTTAAAGTTCTATTTGTGACAACATTAGATAGTCAAAACTTCCTCACCTCTTGAAAAGAATTAAATCAGATGGGAATAATATTAATATGAAAACTGGCCTTGACATTTGCAATGCAAGCCACATTAATACTTCAATCCTATTACCATTTTCCTAATGTACTTGCTCTTTTCTTTGGCTTAATGTTGCATTGATCCTTATGACATAATGCTGTCTTTTGTCATGTTGCATTTTATATGCATTGGCATGCACATCAAAGAATCTAAATACTTATTTTAGAAGTTTACCATTTTTTCTAGGCTTCACTGAACATGACTAATGGAATCCCACCCTCACGAATTGCAGTATTTTCAGCCCCCATGATAGCATCAACTTAATCAGGTGAGACTATAATATCACTCTCTAGCAAGCTGCTTTCAAAATATGATTAAGGAGAGGCATATGCAATTTTTCCTTATTGATGTCCACCTTCTGTGGCTCTCACCACTGGAAATCCTGCACCAAATTATTAAATAATTAACATTTATAGTAAAAATTATTGGTTTTACTATAAATGTTAATTATTTAATACTTTTTTTGCTGTCTCAGTTATTTCAGCTGAATAAGAAAAGAAACAATGAATAATTTAAACATTAATGAAATTATTGCACAAACACTTCCACTAGAGTAAAATCTATGCTTCAGGAAGAATATTCTTCAGAAAATACTGAAGGAAGATATTTCTTCATACATTTCATGAGGCTTCTCTGTGAGTTACCAGAATGTTTTTGTCTGTTTGCTTGTTTGTTTTGACCTTTTATTTGATATCTTCACCTTGCATTAAATTCCATGTTCAATATACTCATACTTTAGCTGCAACTTACTCTGAGGATTGAACAAGAACATCAATATTTTGAGGGGTTTTTCTACAAAGTTTTCTAGTTGAGACTTCCATAATGATTTACAATTTTAATTAATTAAATATTCCTATCTGCTAAGTGCTAAGTAAGCATTATTATCTATTTTAGAATAGTGATCTACTAACAGGATTCTCTACTTTGGCTTCTTAAAATGTTGCCACCAATCTGAAGAAAGGATTACATTAATTTCTTTCTTCCATAGCTATTCAATCCCTCAAAGTGAATTTATCCTCAAGGTTCATATTATAATATCAAACAAGCACTTTCCTTTTCATTTCCAGAACCCATTGAAAATATTATCAAAAATACAACAATAGAAATAGTAAATAGAAGTATGGAGTTATATTTTACTATACAGCTGATTTTAACACAGACTAGCTATTCTAATCTGTTACACAGATTTTTCTCCAGTGATTCTTCTAATTCCAAGTAGATAGTATTGACAACAATTTGACAAAAGAAAATAAATGTGAGCCATTTCTGGACAACAGATCTAGAAACATGATCAAGAACAGCAACTTTTTTATTGCTTTACCACATGCCTAAAGGCTGTGCCAATGAAACATGATAGTGATTATAAAAAAGAAGAGGAAGAGAGATTGCCAAGAAAAGTAAATTCAGAGAGGAACATTGGGCTATGGGAAGGAAGCATACATTTCCATCATGCTATTTCCTTTCAGAATAAGCAGCATTATACAAAGTGCAGAAACAGAGCAAGAAATAGAAAGCAAAATAAATAAAAGACATGACATAAAAAATGAAAATGAAACAGCTAAATCCAGTTTAACCAAACAACATTGGTTATATTTCTTAATATTCTTTATCCTCACAAAGTACCTTTGATTCTACACATCCACAGATTACTTCCATTTGTTCTTTAAATCTGTCATGTTTCTCTTTTCTGAGGATCTCTTCAATTTCATCTAACAATTTGTCATTTTCTTTCTCTAGACCCGAGTTGTCAAACTGCTGGCCTGCGGGCTGGATGCGTCATGCCTAAACCGTGCCCACCCCATTGCCAGCAATGGAAAAAAAGTCGTGATACATCGCAACACGTCACGTGATGTTGCAAGCTTGACACCCCTGCTCTAGACTTATTCACAATTTCTTCATGTATTTGTTTTGGGATCCTTTGTTCTCTCTGTGATCAAACCACTACAGTCTACTTCTTTTACTTTGATTTTTAATCCATTTTCAGTATGCACTTATTCATTCTTGACTTCTTGAACCCCTACCCTTATTAAATCGTATTATTTCTATTGCATTAAATTGTGATATATCTCCTGACATTTTCATTCCACATAACAAAGAAAGTAAAAGCACACAAGCATTTCACTTCTTTTGGCATTCATTTCTCACAACTGACCATACTCTGCCTATAAACGTGCTACCAGCATTTGCATGGCTTAAAATTTCTCTATCCATTTCCTCATTTTTAGTAATCATTCTAAGGGTACATATGCTGTTATACTTTTACATTGTTCATTGAATTTTGTCATATTGTTCAATCCAACTGACTTATGTAAACCAAATGCCTTTGGTATGTAAACCAAATGCCTTTGTCTTGGATATATCAATTTAAAATCCTAAGCTTTCTTGTACCATATAATCTAGCTAACATTCCCTACATAGCATTCAGATTCACAGCTAATAACATGGTTCCATCTAGATACCAAAGTACAGGTACATTTATGTGCCAAATCATGTACATTACCAGCATACTTTATACATTATCCATAAATACATTAAACAGCCAAGAGTCCATTGCAAATCTATGCCTTATTTCCTGATGAATAAAATAGGAAAAGGAGTCGCATTAGTTGCTTCACATAAAAAACAAATGTGTTCTCAAATCATTGGCAAATGCTTCAAAGATATGACCTATAGATAGAAATGCATAACTATATACTTTTTATGTGAAAATGTGAAGAAAATAGCATTAATTTTCCAAAATAGTGCCTCTGCCTAACAAAATATTGAAAACATGTCAATATTTTCCAGCAAGCAAAAAACAACCTCTAGTACTTTGAAGTATCGGATAACATCAAATGCTAAAAATATTCATACTGTTTGCAAGCAACTGAAGGTTGGAAATAGCCAAAGTCATCAGCAAATTTTTCACACTCTTGGACTATCCAAAGGCAAAAAAGTAAGTCTGGAATCTAATCCTCCATAACATTTTGCTCCTAAGCGTATAAGAGACCTATCCCTCAATTCAGAGTAGTGGATCACAAGAAAAAGGTGCTGAAAAGCATTTTTATTGTATTATGGGAAGAGGGAAATCAGTGAGACATTTTACATGCTGAGAAAACTTTCAACATTTTACTTTGAATTATCTCAGAAATTTAATTATCAAATGCACAGAGTAAATTAGAGTTATAGAAGAATAAAATCTAAAACCTAACTATGTACTTGTATTGTGCTTTTGTGGATGCTTAATTTCCTCTTGGATTAAATTTTAACCTTATTCTAATTCTAATTCTGCAATCAGACTCCCTTGGTACCTGATGGCAGAGTGACCACAGGCATTATTTTACAATATTAGGCCTAATACCATATACATGTAATTTTTACTTGTTAGTTCTGTCGTATGAGATAGACAACTTTCATGTGAGATTTACTTAATTTTTATGCCCATCTATTATGTTGGTAATTTTAAGATCCAAGTCAAGGATCAAAAAGGTTTCCTCTTTTTCTATCTCCAGCCCATGTGATTGTTCTCAGCTCTTTTTCTGAGAAATATTAACTGAAAGCAAATGCAAATGTACAAGATTGAGGAAGTTTTTTTCCCTTATGACAGAATCAAGGGATTCCTCTGCAACTGTTTATTATCCAAAAATTGAGGGGAGGACTCTGCTTCCCATAAAGGTCTCTTGCACATGGTAAGTTTCAATTCTATCAGTTTACGTTTGCGGAACCTACGGTAATTTCTTCCTATTAAATGAATTGCCAACAATACTCTCTTATCTTCACTATAGAAAACTAGCTGTACTGGGAACTTGATGAGTCATCAGTTTTAAATCTGAGAAAATAATTGAGTGGTATTTAAAGGTCAATTACCCATTGAGGTTTACCTTAATGTGTCTCCAATTCTTCTTCATGGGAATCTCATGAGATCTTCCTTGGTATCTCTAGTTCATTCCTACTGAGGAGTGAAACAAAGCTGGAGCTGAGAGCTCTGTGGCAAAATGAAGAGAGGAGGCTAAGGCCTCTGACCTATCTCATCTGCCACATTAAGGAAGTATAGCATGAGTGTGTCTGCTAAGAACTGAATGATGGTGAATTACCTGTGAGCAGGGTAAATTCTAAGGCCCAAGATTATAAACTAGGGGTAAAAAACTGGGAAGATAATGGCCCTGATGTACAAATTGACTGTTCATCCTGGGTATAAGGATGAAAGACTAATTGCACTATTTAGTAGTTGGTTCCCTCTGACCAGCCGGTGCCTGGAGACACGAGGCTCCTTCACTTTTACCCAATCAAGCAAATGTTTAGAGGTTTTGGGACTGAAAAATATTTTAACCTATTCCCAAACTGTATATGTGTAAGAAATCCTGATCACTGGCTCACTGCTTACACCTAGTGGTAAGCAGTACATTGTGGGCTGTTTCTGATGACTCTTCAGTGTTTTACTCAAAGTGATGATTCAGGATGACTTGGGTAATATATATTTTCATGTGTCATTCAATTTGCCCTTGACACATAAATGGCAGTTAAAAATAAATATCTCAGATCAGTCACATTGGTCTTTTAACACAGACACAATGCATAAGGAGTTTATCAACTGGAAAAGAAGGTGAACCCTGTATAGTTCAGTTAACATGTATTATTAAGTCAAAGCAAAGTGAAAGGAGTAGCAGAAGAATTCACTTTATTACAATCCAAAAATTCACTTAAGTCTAGCAATCTTATCCCTGATAAAAAAAAGTTCTTGATAGATCATGATCTTTTTCAATATGAATTTGCTTTGGTATAATTCTTATGAGGTTTGGTGACATCAATTATAAACAGGAGTCTTGCTGTACAGTTAAGCTACAAATTGTAATGAAATCAATTTTGTATAATTTTGGTATCAGATATTTGTCTCAGCAACCACCAACCTCAGAGTTCCTTGTAGAAAGATAGGGAGGAGGAATTGCTATAAGCAGGGAGGGGCAATTGAAATAAGCAGAGGATTTTGCCAACCAAAATTATTACTAAATGGTAGGTATAAAAGAACTTTTGATTCAAAGATTGACGAAATCATTCCTTCAACTTTATTTTATTTATATCCTGCCTTTATTATTTTTACAAATAACTCAAAGCAGCAAAGATACACAACACACCTTCCTCTTCCTATTTTTCCCACAACAACCACCCCAGGTGGTGAGTTGGGCTGAGAGTTTATATTGAATTGCATCAAGCATCTTTGAAATAACTGAAAGATTCCAATGGAATTTCGCACACATACTTCTACTGAATCAACTGATTGACTGAATCAACTTGAATTTTTCAAGCAGACTGATTTGATTTTAACCAATTCAATAGTACAAACCAATTCAGATTGATGACTTGACACATTTAGGCTGATGATTTAAATCAGATCAATCTGGTAAGCTTCCCAAAATGGATGCTATAATTGGATTGTGAAAAGAAAACTTTTCATCAGGAACCAGTTCCAGCTGGGAATAAGCAAAATGGTGACTGCCTTAGAAAGAAGGTTGGAGTTTATTGAAGAGCAAAGCCAGACAGAAAGATGGCTCTGGGAAAGCTCACGACATGTAATAGGGAGTGGTGGGTTTTTATATCTTCTTGAGCTTTTGTTTGGAGTTGTTCCTGTGGCATGAACTTTGACCTGAGTCTGAGTGTGCCTTTATGGTATTCTGATGGTGGTGGGCTAATCCTATTAGGTCCCAAAAGCCTTGTCCTGCTTCCCTGGGGTTTGGCAGATAGGTATGTCCTGTGTTTTTTGTGTGAGGGATTGTTGATTCTAGGGATCTTTGTCTTTCTAATCCAAGCTTCCTGGCACCTATCTTTCTGACAAGATTATCACATCTGCATTTCTGCAGACCTGGTTTCTGTTTGGGACACAGATATTTGGGGAGTGGTTTCTGCCTTTAAGATCTTTTGGGGAAATATAATATTCTGCCTTTTAATATTCCCAAAAATATTTCTTTCTCTGGGGTGGGAGGGGGGAATTGACTTCTCACAGGAATAATAACAGAACAGGGGATTGTTTGACAACATAATAGAAATGTCCTACCTAGTGTATATTTTCTATAATGTAGAAAACAGTTTCAGAATTAAAATAGAAAATGTATATATAACCTGGAACTGTGCAGAGTAAAGAGAGACAAGAGACAGATTATAAATTTATTCAATCTCATCACCTCCTCCACCTTTTTTGTGTGCAAAGTTTAACATTTTCCTGAATGAACTCGTGCCTATCCCCATTTTTGCATAGGCTTTGTATAGGATACAATCCCCTGCTTATGGTCCTCTTTTAGGAACACCATTTTGCTTACTATCTTGAAATATAATGTACAAAAGTGAGATAAAAACACTTTATAATACATAAATAAACATAAGCATCAGGTAGAAAATAATTGCTAAAATAGTCTATAACTACTGTTTTTATGATTTTGATCCTCTGAGAGTTTCTTAATCTGCTATAGCTCATTCAACGAACTGTTGAATAAGCAAGAGATGTTAATAATTATATATCACATTATGGAAGTGTTTTGCACATTCATCTTATTAATGAATATTTCTGTAGATACTATAGGTGTTAGGCAATTTGCACCTGTCCCTTTTCCCCTTAAAAATAAGATTCAGCTACTTCTGTAATTAACAAGCTATAAACAGAATGGCTGTGTAAATGGTTTCACCATAGGTTTAGGAAAATCATTATGTTGCCTGCTTTATTTCTGAGGCTATATTGCTTTCGCAGCAAGAGAGGAATTTGTGAAAGAATTCCACAGCCAATGTGAATTAATATTTTCCTTAATTAATTCAAAGTAACTTTTATTAAGGGAAGACATCATTGTTCTAAAACAGCTTCCTAATTCTAAGTATTTAACCTGACATATGATGCATTTCATATCTATTATAAGCAACAATGGGAAGGTAATGTATCACTAATGGAAAGTAATAAACAATATTAGAAACGTTCCATTTTTAAAGAAAATTTACTTTACGCTTATTATGGTTTGTTGTAATTAATCAAGTTAGATTTAAAAAAAAACTTTGGCAAAGAAAATAGTTTTGAATAATAATTGGATTTTTTAAGAAGATGAAAGAAATCAGTCATTATTTTTTATATCTTATTTCTCTTCATTGTTATCTTGCTTAATGAAGATTTTCAGAGAATTTGGAAACTGGCAAACTTATTTTTAAGCTTTTGTTAAGCAGTGAATGGGACAAAAGTATATGCAGTCCTTGACTTACAACCATTCATTTAGTGACTGTCCAAATTTACAATGGCACTGGAAAAAGTCATTTATTACTCTTTTTTCACACTTATGACCTCTATAGCATTTTGATCATGTGATCAAAATTTGGACACTTGGCAACTGGCATATATTGATGATGTTTGCAGTGTCTTGATGTCATGTGATCATCTTTTGCAACCTTTTGACAAGCAAAGTCAATGGGGAAGCCAGATTCACTAAGCAACTACATTACTAACTTAACAACTGCTGTGATTCACTTAACAACTGTGGCAAGCAAGGTTGTAAAATGAGGCAAAATTTAACAACTATCTTGCTTAGCAGTGGAAATTTTAGACTGAATTATGGTCATAAGTCAGGGACTATCTTTGTTGCATTAACATAATGGCACAATAACTATAGGATCCTTTGGCTTTGCTTTCAGAAATACTACATTACTTTGCAAATTCTCCTGGGATAGTCAAAATAGATCATTTCTTTAGCTGAGAAAAAAGACATAAATGAAAACTGACTTTCATTTATAACATAAATATAAGCTATTGCATTCAACACAGCAGGAATGAGAATCCTAATTTTGGTAAGTCTCCTACCAGGCAAATTGAACTGTCCTACTGCACTAAGTATTTTTATTTGCCAATAAATAAAGAAGCAGCTTCTGTATGCAGCTGCTCTTGTCAGATGTGCCCAGATTCAAACAGGCCCCATTTCTCAATAGTAAGTTTCATTTGCCAGTAGTGACATCAGCTACTATTGTTACAGGATATTAAATCCAGCTGCCTTTTGTAAAAGCTTAGTGAGAATATGCAAGCATCTCACAATTGTGGAATATTTTTTGTGATGATGAAAAAAGACCTGTGTTAACATGAGTGATACCACTACATGAAAAAAGATATTGGAAACTGCAAGCCATTAAAGTGGGAAAATTGGCGTGACCAGTACCAGGAAAACATCTATTTCACCTAATTAGTCCCACAGCACAACACAAATAAAGTAGAAGGTGCAAAAAAAAATTAGTATTCGTCAACAAAGTTGAAATGAAAGTCATGAAACAAAACCAAAGAACAAGTAACAAGTTAAAGAGAAAAAGGCCAATTACTATAAAGTTTACAAAGGTTTTTCTATCTGCAGCAATTGACTCATTATCAGAGACTTTTCATGCAAGCCTGCTTTTGTTTCCTGGCTTCTAGAAGTCTAGAAGCGCACAGTACAATTGTCATTCAGCTGGGATTTCTATCTGTATTTCTTATATCAGTAATAGGAATGTCACAGTTCTGAAACACTGACTGTAGGCAGAGATTTTAACAGTCTGCTTTTTGTTCCTGATGGAAAGGCTTTCTTTTTCTCCTTTCCAACTCAGCATGGCAGAAAGGTTATAGATAGGCTTGCTTAGTAATAAAATCTAATTACCTTCTCAAGTCTAATTATCTGCCTTTCTGATTTGAAGACTTCTGAGGTCTAAACTAATAACATGCATGATTTCTATACATAAATCAATATGTGAGAACATTATAAAAATACTTATCTTGGGATGTTCATTGTACTCCCTCAAACAAAAAGATCCTTGATATATTAAATGTCTGAGCCCAAAGCCTTTCAACATTCTTTCACCCAAGATAGTTAGAGACCTGTCAGACTTTACAGCAGATCTAGAAGTAAATCTCAGCTCTTCAGGAATCCAATTCCATCCTCTGCAGTAATTTCATTGATGTGGCACAGCTCTATTAGTAGTTTTTACTTAAGTGATAAGATGTAATTTAGAGAGAGACCCAAACTTTCAAATCCTAGGCTTTTTGCTTCTACTTTTACATTAGGTACTATGTTAATGTTTACTATATGGAGTTTGTAATTTAGTTCAACCTTTCCTAATTGGGTGGTCTTCAAAACTATTTGGACTATAGGTTTCCAGAATTCCAAGCCAAGGGCTAGTGGGGATTCTGAGAATTACCTACTTCAAGTAACCGCCATACATGAAACTGTTTACAAATTAGGTAAGATTGATCTAGTAGTCCATAAATCCATTGTGTAGAACTGATGTATCTAATATTTCTCGTATGAATTTCATGTGGACTTTCTAGCAGATGTTTTACATATGAACGTATTGCTGAGTTTAAGGAGATGCATTTGCCACTTACGTATGCAAAGAATTGTAGTTTAAGCTTCTGCAGTTGTAACACAGTAACAGCTAAGGATTTTATTACAGTGTGAAATCTAGCACTGCTTGATATTCTGTAATATTTATATTCTGTGAGAAATCTTTTGTGAGGTTTAATGTAATAAAGCAGGCAGAAGCCCAGCTTTATGTAATTAAGTATTTGACTTCAGCTAGCTATGGCTGCTTTAAATGTTATTATGCTGAAGGATGCTTTAAATTTACAGTTTAAAAAACTGAATGAGGGCAATCAGTTGATAAAGATAGTTGTCAGCTAAGATAGAGCTGGTGACTGAGTAAAGGAAATCTGCTAGTCACTTGTGATGGACTATTTGATGTGAATTGGGGTCAAGATACTTAACAATAAAGTTAATGGAACAATTCTGCTCTTTTAAAGTGCAATTATAAATGAACTAGCAAATAACAAGGAAATACATTTCAACCCAGAATTAATGGTATGGACAAACATTTACAGATGGGATTTTGGCAGACTCTTAAACCTGCTGAAACAGTGGTCAAGGCAAACTAAACTCAGTACTCATGCAGGGGAGCTGGAACAATATTTAAGACTATTATCTGATTCTCTTCCCATAACATTTGTATTATTTGGCTATTTTGCAAACATTCAAAGTACACTGATGTGGCAAACGAGCTGGGGCCATGTACAACACAAAATTAATGTCTCAACTTAGTTATGCAACTGCATAGCTTTGAAATTTCAACTTTTTGCATCAAAGCTGCTGTGGAAGAAAACTATGTGAGATTATAGGAGTGCAGTTTTTTCCTTAGCAGATTTCTCTATTCATTTTTTTTACTGTCGCTGTGGTTTGCTGTCTCAAATCTTTTTAGTCTTTCAAATCTTTCATTCTCACCTAGACCAATAACTTCTGAAAATTTTTAGTAACCCCCTAGTTGTGCTTTAGATATCATGCAGATATCTGCAAATATTTGGAAACCAGTATTTCCTTATATCACTAAACCTTTCTCCATTTGCAAGCAAGCAACTGTGGGTGTAACCTGGGCATCCCAGACTATCTGTCCTAGAAAGAAGTATTATATAAGTCTTTGGACAGTTCCATACTAGAGAGCCTCTGTTTTCACCAATCTTATTGCTAACTCATTTACTTAAATGATTTCAGTTAGCCAGACCTTTAGAACAGCCCCAGAACTGAGTAGTTTATGGTCTTGTACAATGTGTTTTTAGGCTATCACTGATCCAGCACTGAATCATGTTAGGAATGACTCACATGGTATTAAGATTTTTTCTAACCCAATTTTCCTAAAATTGTTTGTTTGTTTAATCCACTGTAATATTTTCATTGACTCTTGAATCAGCTTGGAGAAGATACAGGAGGAAGGATAAATGTATCCTTATTCACAGCAGGTTTGAGACATAGCGTTACAGATTAACTGGTGTAAAAAATGATTTATGTCAGTTTTTACTTTACATGTTTATGTCAGTTTCTCATTTACATATATTTCATATAAGCAGGGCCTTTTGTGTCACAGAACCCCCAGAACGGAGTTCCGGCACCTTTTTTGGATGGAACCTTGTAGGGTAGGCAAGGCGGGTTGTATGATGTGTGTGAGTTCTGGCACCTTTTTTTTTTTTTTACAAAAAAAGCACGGCATATAAGTAAAATCTAGCAAAGTTGAGGACAAGTTATTTGTAATCTAGATAAGTCTAGCAAAAACACAGACTCATTAGAAATCACTTATTTATCTCCTTGCATGCTGTGGATTATTATATTTTGTGTCTGAATAAGGGCATCTGATCATTCTCAACAAATACATTTTTGTTCTGTGGCAAGTCTATTAAAAACTTGAAAACACAATAGCAACTTAAAGTGAAACCATATGCTTCAAGGAAACTGGTTAATAAATAAATCAGTATTCAACAATGCGACAGTCAAAAATATGAGATGTGTTTATCCTGTCTTAGCTTAAATGATAATACTGTAGAAGTTGCTCATAATATTCTAAATGAAAACAAGTAAGATTGCAATTCTATGATATTCATTTTTGGTAAACAAAAATCCCATTTGAAATGTTATTTTGAGTAAACTAGTACAAGACAACAAGTAGATGCTTCCAAGTATATGAAAATATAAAATAATTCATTTTAGAATTTTAAACAGCTATTTAATCATGCCACAAAAGAGATTAGAAAACAAGAACACAGAAATATTTTATTATTTTTCTAAGGTGTCAGTGCTACATAGGCTGCTCAGTAATGTAACCAATCAAAAAGAGCAGAAAAGAACATGAGTCAGTGAAGGTATCATAAATGTTGATTCTGAGACTAGTAGTAAGAATTTGGCATATTAATCCACCCACCTGCCCACAGATTCTGCTTCAAAACAGGTAAGTGCTTAGCTCTCTCCATTTTACAAATATGTTTTCATAAAGATATGATAACATTTCCTGTAGAAGTATAACACCATTCTGGGCTTATTTTACAGCACAACTGGATTTCATTATGAAGTGAGACTGGAATTAAAAATGGTAGTCCTATATTTGGTACCTGCAGCTAACAAGAGAATGAATTTAACAAAGCAATATATTATCAGTTGATAGAGCAGAGCAGGGAACTAAACATTACATTATAGAACCTAACATAGCCATTCTTAAACAAAGGAATTTCCAAAGACAATTTTCAATGTGAAAAAAGTGAATTACAATTTCTTAAAATAGGGTCATGTGACTTAAAGGATTAGTTCATGACTGTTCATAGTTTTATTGGCTCATTAAAGAATATTAATTGTGAGCGTGTCAAATTATGTATGAATGGAGGATAACTCTTAATGGATTTTTGCTAGTATCACTGGAAGATATTTAAGACTCATCTGCCTTTCAGTTCCTGGGATTTTCTTGATTAGGCAAATAAACCCAGATGCAGAATTGCAAGCTTGCAAGAATTAGGAATTTGAAAGGCAATGGAGTCTTGCCACCATAGCAAGAACTGAGCACTGCTCACAATGTATTATTTTTTGTATGGGTATGATAAGAATGAAGTCTTCTGTATACAGACCCATACCTGAAGAGGCAGGAGAAAACTATTAGTAACTGGCTGAAAAGCAAGTTTGATTGTGCTCAGTTATTGGCCAGAAAGGATAAAACTGATTCTTTATGATCTTTAGTCCCACAAAGGTATAAACCTATCCTCACAGTATTGTGATGGCTGAACAGGTATGAAAATAGTCAAAACAACTGAATAAGTATAATCCAGTAGGTGATATGGGGAAAGCCTTCAATCACAAATATACAAAATTGTACTTTAAATAGAGATTTGAATGGTCAATAAAAAGACTTATAAAATACTTCACAGTAAAAATAAATAAACTAGTGTACTGCAGCAAGAATGTTTTGCATTGACTGAAGTGCTTTCCAAAAGCAATAGACTGCTGAGTTATTCGTATTGTGAGATTATTTAAGTAGGTTTGGAATGAGATGCATTTATTCAATCCTCTTACACTCAAAATCGTGTTAATACATTTAAATTGTGCATGAATTTGTTTGAAGGACAGATTCCAAAAACTTTAGTTTGAAGCATGTTGTATAAATGAGCCAAATAAGCTAATTTTCAGACTGCATAAAGATCGTTGTGTAATGGCTATACTTGAAATGAAATGATAAAAATGACCATGTAAGTCAAATAACATTTCTCAGCAAGTTTTTCAATGTTTAACTATGACATTAATATTGTACATGTATTTGTTAGTTATAAGATAAGGACTACATTGCTATTATGTTTATTACTGCTTATTTGTTTTGGCAGTGATGGATTTTCACTACAATTTGTAACCAGTGCTATTTTGGTAGTTTTAACCCTCGTAATCCAAATCAGACCAGTTTCATGTAAATTAATTTTAAACTCAGTTATTATGCTATGGCCTTTACTTCCTCTCTGGTAAAACAGGAACATTTATTTTCTTTTCCCTTTTATATATCCTTTTCATGGATTCTTGGGAGTCAGAAATTATAACTAATCAATGCTAACTGGAAACACTTTGAGGCACTAAAATACTGAAAAATTTGTTTTTATTACAAAAATTACAAAAAGTAAGAATTACGATCCCCATATAAAAGGTGAACTTGCAAATTAAGTTTATTACAGATCTAGTAACAGTGCACATACCCCATGTGTGTCTTGCTTATCAAAATAATACTTCATCTTAACTTTACTGTAGTCATAATCTAATTGGGAACAACAACTACATCACTAAGCAACCAGTTGTTACATGAAACCTTACATGATCACCTTTCTAGCAATTACAGTGATGTTGTGGCTGAAGTGAATTATTCACCATTATTAAGCAAAACATCACATGACCACAGCTTGCAGCCTGGTGCCTGCTTCCCCATTGACTTTGCTTGTCAGAAACTGACTGGGAGGGTTGCAAATAGTGATCATGAAAGACCATGCAACTGCAGTAAAAGTGTTGTGGACGTCAAGCATTATGGTATTTTTTTTGACTACAAAGACAAAGTTGTATTTGCAAAGACTGGTGATAGGTTTTCAGTGGCATCATAATTTTGAACAGTCAGCAAACAAATGGTTGTTAAGCAAGGAATACCTGTATTAGAAATTTGGATCTTAAAATTTTCTTCTCATGGTAGATTCTTCCAATATACTGAGGATCACCTTTTGGGTCATGTGTCTCATTCCATTCTGAGGCTCTTTTATGGATGTTGGAGGGAGACATGACACTGGACTTAGCTAAAACTATACAATGAAAGGCGAAATACAGTCGGGGCTATTGTATTCTCAGGTGATTGAAAACTGGATAGTTTTTGGCTTTCTGATCATTCTAATGATTCTTAATAACTACATTAGTTTGCTATTTAAAATAAAAAGAAAGATTAGATATAAATGCAAAATATGCCCTTACTTTTCCAAGACTTCACTGAGCTGTTTGAATTTTCCCAGTTGGAAACATGAGACCAAGAAAGATGACAGTTCCAGCAGTCTGGTGTTGACTAGTTTGACATTCATAGTACACACACACACACACACACACTATTTGAAATTTAGCCTAGTAAACTGAAAATTTGAAAGCAACCTTTCTTGGAGCCCATCTCTGCATTTAAAAGTTCTATCATACTCCAACTAAAATGACCTCTGTAGAACTTCTTGTCATTCACATCCACTGCTAATGGCTATAAAAAAAAAGAAATAAAAATGCAAAAAAGGAAAAAGAATGAAGATTTGAAATACATATGACCCCTGAAATGTTAATATCACAGATGCCAGGTACTCTATGAAATACAGTCACTAACCCCCAGGTTTTCAAGTGGCTAGCTATATCTGAATGCAATGTTCTCGATATGTGGACTGCGGCCTAAATAAAATTAGCCTTTAATATGCTGACAGCTATATTTGTATTCAAGGAAATATACTGAAATACAGATTCCATTTAGACCTGCCTATATGTTTGGAGGTTGAACAAAAGCAGATGAGGATTTAAGCAGTTGTCTGAATTTGACTACAGCAAGATAGCCAAACAGAAATGAATGCTTTTTTTAACAGCATTTGATACATCACTGTGCTCACTACTGGGAAACACAATAGATGGCTTCAGCATCAAGGAATGGTGTGTATCTTCTACCCATATAAGGAAATCATTTGTTGGTGAGAAAAAATGTTTAAAGTGTACTGATTCCGAAAGTTTTGTTTAAAAAGGAGGAATATTATAAAAAAGAGTTTATATGAAAGAAATGTGCTTAAAGTATTGCACAGTAAAAGAAACCAAATATAAACAAATAAAAAATTACAACTAAGAATATAATTGGAAAAAATATATTATCATCATTTTGGAGTTTATAGTAATTATATACATAAGGGACATAAGAACTGTATCCCCAACTCTTGTTAAGAAAAGTGACAAAAAAATCTAAAAACATCAGATGGCCCAGATTATTGACTTGCTAAAAAGCACAATAGGTTTAATTCTGATCTAATCAGAATTTGTTCTTAGATGTATGAAATGTTAAACATTTGACAGTTTGACAGTTTTCAGGTAGTGCTTTTTCATGTCTTTCTTCATCTAAGATGCACTGAAAAGGAAATTAAAGTAAATGAAATAATTTTCAGCAATAGCAAACCTACAATTAAATAGTTTTTGTTGCAATTAGTTATACATCACTGACATGTTTAAGTTCTTTCTGATTAAAATCTAATTTTTAAAAGACTAAACATGTCAAAGCCACTGTTGCAAGTTTCATGTACTAGCTGACCTTCAACATTCATTTGTTTCAAGTGGAACCTTAATAAATTTCTTCTTGTTTTAGAAGAGCCTTAATAAAAAGAATGATGTACTTAAAGCAAACCTGAATGCCTAGTGATCAAACAGCAAAGAATGGCTTTCTTTTTCCTTTTCATGAAACCGACTAAAATGTGAAGTCCATTTGTTTTGTTTTTAAAATGTTACTTTTTAAATAACTTCTCCTATCTCTTAGTTACCTAGATGGGAGCTGTGTTTTGTTCCATCTGACAAAGGATTTTTTTTATTTGCTGTGTTTACAAGTTGTATGAGACTTGTGTAGCGATGACAGCTTGAACTCTATTTTCTTAATAAAACATTTGCCATCTCTACATTATCAGAATGTTAACCTTTATTTTTTTCTCCAGATTGTACAGACTCATTTGAAAAATTTGTCAGTATCTTTTGTTGAAGCTGACACTAAGAATCAGTATAATGATAACCTGCTACCTTTAAATAAAATGTTTTATATATAAAAGGGAAAAAATTGTAAAGAACTGGAATTATGTATTTTTTTTCAGCATGTCAGCCACTTAACATTTTCCCCCTGTGGAACAAATATAATTAGTTAGTAAGATTTATAGTTATCAAAAACATCTGAAAGACTTACATATTAGTTGCCCAAATGTTTATAACCTTTTATATATGATTACTAATTAACTACAGATCAACTTAATTAACTATAGATCAAAATTTCTGACACAGTCCTGCAGAACTATTTTTAAATAATAGTAATAATTTGATGTGATATCAGTGCAGTGTCTGAGAGAGCATGTATCAGTTGTTACTATTATTCAAACTCTATATGCATTTTTCAAAAGTGACATACTTTTTAACGCATAAATATTTACAGAATAACTACTGAAGTTGAAAACTCATTTCAAGAAGCCCTGGGTTTTGTTTAACTCTATTTTTTCAGTCTTTCTTTTTTTTTTAGTACCCAGAATTACTGAACCAGACTTTGCTTAATTAATAACTATAGGATGTGAGGCAGTTCCAGTGCTGCTTTTTCTATTAACTTGCAATTTCCTTTAGGAAATGAGTAAACTGGGAGGAATGGCTGCTGCAAATAGATAGTATAACTGTAAATTGCCAAAATTCATTTGAATGAAATAAGAAACATGTCCAGATAAATTCTATACTTGAATTTATTGAAAATGAATCTAAACATTTGTGATGTACTTTAAATATATTGTACTAAATGTTATAGAGAAATGCAGAGAATTTAGAAAATAACTCTGCTGGTTCTTGCTACTCCAGTACAGAATTGCTCAAAAAGGAAGAGTATCTGTTCCAGACTGCTGTTCCACAGTCCTTCCATTCTTTTACAACTGCTTGTAGCCAGTCTTTCTAGGATGAATGGGCAATAAAACTTGATTACAGCTCCAGCCTATCTGGTACAAATAAAGTGGCACTGATACTTTTCAGATGTACTATGCCATCAATGTAAACAATCCTATTTATGGGTCTCATCTAAATTACACTTTCATTTCTTTTGGTAAAGGCAGTGCTTTTTTTGTAAAAGAAAAAGGTGCCGGAACTCACACATGTCATACAACCCGCCTTGCCTGCCCTACAAGGTTCCATCCAAAAAAGGTGCCGGAACTCCGTTCTGAGCGTTCTATGAGGAAAAAAGCCCTGGGTAAAGGTAAAAAAAATATTTTTATTTCCTTTCATCAGTATGTACTCCTTTTTTGATGGCATTGTACAAGGTCTGCAAAAACCCTTTGAAGGGATGCCTTGTTTCAGTGGACAGATTACAAAATGAAGAGTGTCCAGCTATTAAGAAGTTGGTTGTTTTTTTTGCTTGTTGCAAGTGACCTAGGGTGAGCATAAATTACTTATTAGTGGGGTAAAACAGCTGATTGAGACAGTTTAGTCTTGCACTGATAGTTTGTTCAGACAGAGCAATGTGTCTTTGTGAGGTGTTTCACCGTTATCCCCATATGGCAAAATTCTTCAGGATGGTAGCTGAATTTATTTATTTTAAAAGCCGTATATAGTGGCCAATAAAAATAAATAAACAATAGACACCTGACATGGCCCTTAACTATAAGGGACGCGGTGGCTCAGTGGATTAGGACGCTGAGCTTGTCAATCAGAAGGTTGGCAGTTTGGCGGGTCAAATCCCGAGTGCCGCGTAGCAGAGTGAGCGCCTGTTATTCGTCCCAGCTTCTGCCAACCCAGCAGTTCGAAAGCACGTAAAAATGCAAGTAGAAAAATAGGGACCACTGCGGTGGGAAGGTAACAGCGTTCCGTGCGCCTTTGGCATCTAGTCATGCCGGCCACATGACCACAGAGACGTCCCTGGACAAGCTCTGGCTCTTCGGCTTTGAAACGGAGATGAGCACCAGGCCCTAGAGTCGGAAACGACTAGCACGCATGTGCGGGGGAACCTTTACCTTACCTTTTATGGCCCTTAACAAGGCAGCTGCTGACCCAGCCTGGGTTTATTGCTGTGGTTCCTTGCAGCTAGGGAAGAAGGCCTTGCATGGCCAGCAACTGCCTCCTGAAGGGCCAGACTGGACATGCCTCGTCAGCAGCAGAAACAAAGAGATGTTATGGGATGGCAGAGCCTTTGAGTGCAAGGTGGTGAGAGTGGCAGAGATGGTGAGAATGTGTGGTTGGGGAGAGTTAAAGTGGAGCTGATCCTTTCATCTTGGAAGAACTGAGGCTCAGTGCTGGGAGGGATCAAGCTGGAATGGCTTAGATTGTGTTCTTGGCTAACAACAGCTGGGGTTCAGTTAACAAAAGCAAAAGCAGTGCTGGGATTGCCATTGCTAAGCAATGTGGTTGTGTGACATCAGGTTTTATAACCTCATTACTTTGTGGTGGAACTTCTGCTCCCAATTGCCATCCTAACTCAAGACCACCTGTATAAGAGATAGTTCTAACACTGGAATTTCACTTCTCCATCTAATTAGTTGGAGGATTTGATTTTAGAAGGGCCAGAGTCGATTAGGTCTTTTTAGTTTATAAGAAGACTTCAAAAAGAGTCTTCTACATAGTTAAGAAGATAGCCTTTGTAACTTATGTAAAATATTTTAATGCTCTTTTCCCCAGGTCTTTATTGTATCTAATTTGTTAGGTTGAAGTAACATGGTGTAACCTTTTCCTTCCTTGCTTTTCTTTCTTTTACATTTAATGTTTTATAACCCATTCATGAAGCATTTTATGAAGAGTTTGATACACATTTACCCGGCAGTTTTTCCCTAATTCCTTTTGTGCCAGCAACAGGGCCTTTCATACTGATAGTTTCTGCTTTCATTCGTTTACTTTTCTGGAAAACTACATTCTTAGAAGCAGTTAACATACAGTAGGTCAATGGATTGGAGGGCTACACACCTAATTTTTGGACTCACTTTTTCTTCACAGGGACAAAGTAATTATTTGCTCAGATAACTCTTCTAAATTCTGTCTTGACATTCCATTAGGATAAAACATTACACTCACCACAATTTCCCCAGTTTCTCCATTTCCTTTCTACTCATACTGAACAACATAATTTCAAAGGGACCAATATCTGTTTTGGACTTTCTACAGCATTTTTCCAAATGAACAATTGCAGTCATCAAATATTGTTATGAATATGCTAAGCAATCATGCCCTCTTCAGATTTGTTACATGAGTTACAGCCACTTTTACAACTTTTCTAATTGGGATCCCCTTACCAGAACTATGCAAGGCAACTACTTGGGATCAGGTTTACAATTGATCCAGGAATATTATCCTAAACTGAAGAATGAACTTTTGGAACACATACATTTTGTTATGAGTTTACAAGCCTTAAGGCAATTGGGTTCACAATTGTCCAGTTTGTATATTTCTATTAGTAAAAGGCTCCATTGTATTAATTTCAACACTAATGAAATTAAAAGTCAAATGGCCCAATTTTAGTGATTGGATTTTGAACCATTTGAGGAATTTGGGAAAAGTTTAAGGTTAGGAATAGATGTTACTTTTCCACCAAAGCTTGCCTCCCTCCCTCCCTCCCCAAAAATGCTGGAAAATTTTTATCACATGCTTTTAGATCAGGTCATATTGTAAGGTTAGAACAAACCTTACAAAAGTTCTGGCTTATGGTTCTTGATCCCTCAGAAGTTGTCTAATAATTCTAAAGGAATTATGTTCTGCCTGATGAAATTCTTTTACACCTATAGCAAAGTATTTTGCTACTCTATTTAAATGAAACACTCCTAACTTGAATGGTCAGAAAACTGGCTTTGCTAATTTGACACAGAGTTGTAAAAACTCTCATGGGTAATAAAATGAAAAAAAAAAGTAATGTCTGCTGTCATATTGAAATCTGAAGTCACAGTCTGGCTGATAAAACCTCTCCATTATGCTTGTCTGTTATATCAAGTATTCCTGATTCAATCACCACTGCTTTGTTTTCTAAATAATTGGAACCATATAATTTATGCTAGTAATTTATTCTAGTGTTTATGCATCTTAATTTCATAATTTCTTCATTTATCTGAATGATTATGCAATATATATTTGTATTTTGTTTACTTTTTGCTACGTATAAGCCCCTAATCATTTGCTTTCCTGAAATTATTTTATGTTCTTGATTAACACAAGTAAGTGAGTTCAGCTGACAGTGTCTGCTATTAAAGTTGCTTTATTAAGGTCACATTTTGATTTCCTCAGTTAATTAAAGGATTTTGTTATTTTTTTTAAGTGCCTGAGTTCTGCAATGGCAGATTTTACACCTTTTTTCTCATTTGGTTTCTTGTAATTCATCACAGCTGTCAGTACAAATTATTTGCATCTGGGCAGTAGTGAGAGAAACATAATGCTTTATTATCTAATTGCATTTCTAAATGGGATAAAAGTGTTACTGAAACAGTCTCTTTCAAAGTGATTCACTATATCATACAGCAATATAGTGACTATCACTTTATGATATAGAAGATTGTATATATTTTAACTTTCGTAGAATAATTTCTTCCATCATTTCATACAAAATTATTTCATACAAAATTATTTCATGATTCTATCATCACACTTATTGATTACTTGTTATATTCAACTGTTTTCTGTTTCTCAAGCCAAATAAAGTCTGTGTTTCCATAGATGTCTGCTCCTAACAAAAATTACATTAAAGGAATAAAATGCATATCATGAATATGTTCATTTGAGTCTACAACTACAACCCAAAATTTTGAAATAAAGTTTCAACTAAGGCACCTTTAAAACTCAATAAACCTGGAAAAGATTTCAGTAACATCATATAATTGGCCAGAGTATTGCTTACTTTTGAGGATGAAAATAATTATATTTATTTATATCATGTTAGCTGAACCACCATGAATCGGTGGGAATGGAAATTCAACATGAGAAATTTCATCAAAACGTATTGCCAGCATTTCAGGATTTTAGGCTTGTCTATTTTTATTCTTACTGCACATTCTTCTCCATAGTCTTAAATCATGGCAAGGTATACTCAGGACTAAATCATAAGCAGCTGAATCAGAGATAGAAACTTGGAATAAAATCAACACAAATATGTCAAGAAAGAGAATTGGAAACAAATGGTGTTGCCTATCTCTAAACTTTAAAGTCCCCTATAGCATCAGACCAAACAGTAAATATAATTCCTAAAATTTTGCAGTTTAAAATACTAATTTCTAACTGAATGATGAACCTATGCATAAATACGAAGTACTACAAGAGCCAAGATGGTGGACAGGAGCAAAGGCTGTAAAGAGCTCCTCCAAAAGTAAAGCATAAATACTTAGAAGTAAGGTTCAGTTGTATCCAAGATGAACTGCTCCTATCTGCAAGGATTGCATAGTAAATGGTAAAGCAAGTTGACAATTAAATTTCACACTACATTTTAACAGGTATGAATCATCTTAATTGATATTTTCAATGATCACCTTTTTTAAAGTTTCCCAGTTCTAATGCTACATTTGTTCAATTATTATGAATAGCATTTTGGTGTTTTTGACTACCATAAATCAGTCTGATGGTTTCCTGGATCACTGCAATATACATTATATAATTGATAGGTCATAAATTTGTATAATATTTAGGGACATGGTTCAAATATAATAGATGGAAAATAGCAGTTAGACATAATATAAATCTCAATTGTTCTGAAAAAGAACAATTCTGAAAAACCATGTGTTACTTTTTTGTAAGGGCATTTTTGTATAAAAGCCTGGGAAAACAGCTTATTTTCAGCAATGAAAGATTTGGCTGCTCTCTGTTAAGAAAGTAATTTGCCAAATGCTCTGTTTTGGGCTGGCAATGACTAACTCATTTTTCCTCATTTTTGGATAAAATCCTTTCCAGTTTTTCATGGGGATCCACTATTAGCAAATACATTTTTCTAGCGGTGGCTTTTTTGAACTTGAATCAACAGCAACTGGACATGGCTCATTTGGACTTTTTGTCTGCTAGAGTAGGCTAAGGAACAGGCCAGAGGATTGGCCATGCCAGAAGACAGGTTGTCTTTGTTGTCCTGCTGCATTGGAATCTATGGACTTGTGGTGCTGTGTTAAAGACAGCTGTTTCTTGCACCGTTTGTCTATTTGAACACTGTTGATCACTGGCTGTTTTTTGTTTGTTTGTTTGCTGCTGCTGCTACAGCTGGACACATCCTCCTGTAACACCTGCTTCTTTAACTATTGGACACTAGGTCATTCAGGTTCACTGCACCATACATAGGTTGCTGCCCATGAGACCCTGTTCATTAAGTTGGACTGTAGGCTTCAGTTGGGATTGTTACTATTGTACCAGCTTCCCTGCAACCTCTGAGCCTGAATTCCTTGACTCTATTTCTTAGTCGGCAGTGAAGTTCTCCAGACATATGGTTCTGGGCAACTTCTACCTCTCATAGTAGGGTCTGAGGTAGATGAGGTGTTCATGACCACAATCCCAGCCATGGGCCTATCCCAGGTTATCCAGAACCCAGCATGGAAAAATAGACACACACTGTTTGTTGGAATAATGGCCATGTGATCTGAAATGGTGGAGCTTTTAGTGTCCCCCTTGTCATTGTCAGACATTGCCTTGATTACAATGGAATTTTCTGGTGCTGCCATTCACTGCAGGGAGGCTGGGGCCATTAGATTGATCCAGCCCTGTTGACAGATGAAACTGCACAGCTTTCAGAGGAAATGGGGGGGAAGTACTGGTGGCTGCATGATCTATCTGAAGTCTTGGTCATAAGTCTTGGAATAAGGGGGCAGCTGAAGCATTGGATTCAATTGCACCCATGCAACCTCTCATCTCTTATGCATCTCATCACTCCCCCATGGTTCATAGAGCAGCTGAGGGAGATGAAATGAAAGATGTCTAGAGCACCAGCCTTTGCTGGTGCTCAGCAAAGAACAAATTCAACCAAACATTGGACTGGGTTATTTGAGGGACAGCCTCTCCCCAATTACAAAACTCAACTCATTAGATCCAACAGAGGAGGCATGCTTCAGGTTTCATCTGCTTAAGGGATGGTCTTCTCTGCTGTGGCACCCACCTTATAGAATATCCTTCCCCTCCTCCTCCTCCCAAAGTTAGTTAGGTCCATCCTTGTGAATTTTCTGGAAGTTCCCAAAGACCTCCTTATGTAACTAGGCTTTGAGGTCACAGGAAACATGCAACATTTTAAAGTGGCTCTTCTACTGTGGATGATATGATTGCTATACTTTTCTCTCCATTGTGGCTTGTATACTCTATTTTTTAATTATTTGTTAATTTTAACTAACACTTGCCTATACTTTGTAGTGATTGTTTTTATAATGTTTGTTTTTAGGTGGTTTTATTTGATTGCTATATGCTTTCCTGAGTCACTTCTGGTAAAATGGGTAGATTTATAAATCAAAATCAGAATAGAGTTGGAAGGGACCTTCGAGGTCTTCTAGTACAACCCCCTACTCAAGCAGGAGATCCTATATTATTTCAGACAAGTGACTGTCCAGTCTCTTTTGGAAAACCACAAGTGATGAAGCACCCACAACTTCTGACAGCAAGCTTTTCCAGCAGTTAATTGTTCTTACTGTTAGGAAGTTTATCTTAATTCCAGGTTGCTTCTCTCTTTGATTAGTTTCTATCCATTGTTTCTTCTCCTGCCCTCTGGTGCTTTGTAAAATAAGGTGAACCCCCTCCTTTTTGTAGCAAACTCTCAAATACTGGAATATTGCTATCAAGTCCCACCTAGTCGTTCTTTTCTCTAGACTAGTCAAACCCAAATCCAACAACCATTCTTCATATGTTTTTGTCTCCAGGCCTTTAATCATCTTAGTTGCTCTTCTTTGCACTTTTTCCAAAGTCTCAGCTTCTTTTTTGTAATGTGACCAAAATTGGATGCATTATTCCAGGTGTGGCCTTACTAGGGTTTTATAAAGCAGAACTAATACTTCACATGATTTCGATTCTATGCCTCTGTTTATACAACCAAGGATTGTATTAGCTTAAATATGAGCCACCCACCGCAGGCTCATATTTAAGTGATCGTCCACTAGGACTCCAAGATCCCTTTCACACAGTTACTGTTTTTAAGCCAGGTTTCACCTAATTTGTACTCGTACCTTTGTTTTTTCCTGTCTACGTGTAAAACCTTGCTTTTCTCCACATTAAATTTCATTTTGTTTGATATGGCCCATTGTTCAAGTCTGTCAAGATCTTTTTGGACCCTCAGCTTGTCTTCTGGTGTGTTGGCTATTCCTGCCAGCTTAGTGTCATCTGCAAATTTGCTCAGTTCCCCTTCTATTCCCTCATCTAAGTCATTTATGAAGCTATTGAAGACTAGTAGGCCTAAGACATAACCTTTTGGTACCCCACTGCTTACTTCCCTCAATATAGATATAGTACCATTAAGGATGACTTGTTGAGAATTGCTTGTCAGCCAGTTACAAATGCATCTCGTGGTGATGTTATCTATCCTACATTTTCTAGCTTACCAAGAAGTAGGTTGTAGTCTATTTTTTTGAATGACTTGCTGAAGTCTAAGTATATTATGTCCACAGCATTTTGCTGGTCTACTAAGTTAGTCACTTTGTGAAAGAATGAAATAAATTTGGTTTGGCATGATCTATTTTAACAAACCCACGCTGGCTTTTAATTGTAACTTTATTTGTTTTTAGATATTCACAGATCTGTTTTTTGATTATCTTTTCCAGTATCTTCCAAAATATTGATATTAGGCTAATTGGTCTGTAATTTCTGGGTCTGTTTCTTTCCTTTTTTTGAAGATGGGAACCACATCAGCTCTTTTCCAATCCTCATGTAATTCCCCAGTATTCCAAGATTTTTGAAAGGTATGGTACAATGGTTCTGAGATAACATCTGCCAGTTCCTTCAGAACTCTGGGATGTAATCGAACAGATCCCAATGATTTATGTTCATTAAGATCAGATTTTCTTGCTTATTTTTATTTTTGTTTCTAGTCTTTTAAAGTTATACTTTTGGTAGATTGGGCTATAGTTTCTTTTTGCATGAAGACTGATGCAAAGAATGAGTTAAGCAGTTCTGCTTTCTCTCTGCTGCCTGTTACTTCCTTTCCATCTTCTGTCTTGAGTGGACCTACTGTTTCTTGACTTTTTTTCTTGTTATTTATATGTTGAAAGAACTTTTTTATTACCTTTGATTTTTGTTGGGAGTGTTTGTTCCTTCTAAGCCTTTGTTTTCCTAATGTCATCCTTGTGTCAACTCTACAAATGAGCATGGCTGCAGCCATTTTCTTTCTCATTCTAGGTTGCCACATAGCACGGAGGGAGGGCGTTGCCAGGTGCTTCACTAGTCAAAATAATCTTTTGTCCCATGGAAACCAAGGTCATTGGCTGCCCTCAAGACTAGCAACTGGGCAGTGCATAAAAAGCCCACCAAATAATTATATTGGGAAATGTAGTTGCTTGTATAGCTTTTATGGGTGTGACATTTAACTTTGTATTGGAAAAGTTGTTACTTGGTATCCAGACTTGGTTTCACTCTTGATCGTGCCAATACTTTGTAACTAATAAACATGTTCTTTGAGGAATTTGCAAGCCTTGGAGTTCTGTTTTAGTCATCTCTGTCTTTTAGAACCATGACACTTTGCAGATTCAGGCTATCTGCTGATACTGTGCCTAATGTGTCCCTCTTTCCATTTTTTCTACTTGTCCTTTTTGTCTTTCAGTTTATCAGAGAGTTCTCTGTGCAGCCATGCTGGTTTCTTCTTGAATTTTTTTTTCTTTTTCAGTGGTATTGTGCTGGACTGGGCTTTTATCATCATATTTTTCAGAGTTTCCCATGCTTCTTGAGTTGTTTTTCCCTTTAGGATTTTCATCCATGGAATTTTTCTTAAAATCTCTCTTTGAATTTGTTAAAAATCAGATTTTTTGAAGTTTAAGACATTGGCTGGATTATGTTCGATTGGTTATGTTTGCATTATATTGAACTCCAATATGTTGTGGTCACTCTCACCCAAAGTTCCAGCAACTTCAACTCCTTCTATCACTTCTTCTCTATTAGTAAGAATTATAGCATTTCTGTCCTCTACCTTTTGGATGAGAAGTTGTCAGCTAGGTTGGTTAGGAATCTGTTTGATCTCCCATGTGCTGCAGAGTTTTTCTCCCAGTTGATATCAGGGTAGGTAAAGTCTCCCATTACTACTGTGGCATGTTTCCTACATACATTTGTTAATTGTTTAGCAAAAAGTTCATCTATCTCCTCTGCTTGGTTGGGTGGCCTGTAGTATATGCCTATAACAATGCTATTCTTTTTTCCATTTATATTGACCCAGTTTGATGGATAAATTAAATACATTCTCTCTTAGATAAGAGGCTTCTATTAACCCACTTCAGTCAACTTGCTAATTGTTTATACATGTGCAATTTATTAAAGAATTTTTAAGAGATATTTTCTGAAGTCATTTGAAGGTTCTCCAGGGCACAGATCCAAAGCACAGTATTTTGTTGAATATTTATAGGAAAGAAGCAAAGGAAAAATGGAGTACTTGCAACAGATTAAAAGCTCTTTCCAATCTATCTTATTCCATTAATAAAGTGAGACATATATTGCAGAAGTATGAAGGCACTTTTGGTAATCACTCAGGTTTTTTCCCTGAAATTTGCAGCACTATTTACTATTAGAAATATTTCAAACTTTTCTTTCATTTTAAGATCCCAGAGCAATGAGCAAACTAAATAAAATCCAACATACAATAAAAACATAAATTATAATTAAAAGTCAATAAAAGTGGATTAGACATACAATAAGCAGGACAGACTCAACTGAATCCAACATCGTAGTTTCACTGTTAAAATCAATGGTGGAACCAGTTGAATGCTAGGGATATGGCAGTCAAATAAAGATGTTTGATAATTCCACAGAAAAAAACTTATAATGGTCCAGAAAATGTGTAAAAAAGCTTTTCTAATCATCTTGATGTGGACAGAAAATTATGTGAAGAGTTTATATCATTCAAGTCAAACTTTTAGGGCTCTAGAGCAGAGGTGTCAAGCTGCCGGTCTGCAGGCTGGTTGCATCATACAAAAGCTGCGTCCATCTCAGCTCCAGCAGTGCAAAAAAAGTCATGTAGTGACACAGGCCAAGTTTGACACCCGTGCTCTAGAGGAAATAATCAGCGCACTGAAATTTAGAAAGAAATAGTTACTGCAATGTCTTCAAATATTTGTCTGCTATCTATCTGGATATGACAGTTACAATTCTAGAAGCTGCTTTCTGCAGTACTGTGGACTAAGCAATGTATAATATATTATATTAAACCATGTGGGAATTTTCCAGTTACTACTTCGACCCTAATAAAGGCAATGTTTGCCAATGAAAGGCAACAAGCCTTCAATTGATAATGCTAATACTGTGCCTAAGGATTTTTAGCTGTAGCTTTATCAGGATATATGTTTATTCATAATATATAAGAACAAATGAAACAGGTTAAATATAAGGGCTTTCCTCTAACCCATTACTAACTATGGAAAGTGGTGGATTCCTGCAAGCCTTATTTGATTTAATGAGTTAGAAAGAAAAGGCTGCTTAATATAAATACTCAAAATCAAAAGGTGCAAAGCAGGAGTTTGAAGAACTACAAATGAAATGTGATGTAGTTGAGCCATTCTGAAAAAGACTCTGAAAATAAAAGTATAATTGCAAATTTCATGTGCTTTCTACTTACAGTTACATAGAAATAAAAGAAATCATTTGAATAACTGGAATAAACAATGTGGGCAATTTTTTTACTTACATTTAAATATTATTTTAATAATCTTGATGAAACATGAAAAACCATCTAAGATAACTGACTTGTTGAATATGTATATGTGTCTCATTTGAAGTTATGCGTTTCATTTAAAGGTAGGTTATGGGACACAATCTAATATTTAGTATCCATAACGATGTCTCTTATCTTTCTGAAAAAATTAAACTCCTGAATATAGGTAATTGAAACAGATTTGCTACTTAAACCATAGCCAAGGTTATTGTATCGCTTTCTAGAAAAAAAGCTTCAGTTTCTTATATTTAATTTGTAAGATGTTGCTGAAACATCTTAGACTGTTTTAAATCTTGCAACATGGAAGTCTTTAAGGCAGGGGTAGGCAACCTCCGCTCTTTTATGACTCATGGACTTCAACTCCCAGAATTCCTGAGTCATCTCTGACTCAGGAATTCTGGGAGTTGAAGTCCATGAGTCATAAAAGAGCCGAGGTTGCCTACCCCTGCTTTAAGGGATACTTTTGTCTTTTTAACTACTGAAAAAATGGAACTAAGAAAATAATTTTGTACATTTTTAGATGACAAATGATACAGTTTGATAACTAGAAATATATTTGAAGATGTATTCATCAGGTTCTCATAGTCTCAGTCTTCATTTTGGGTGTCCATGACAAGAAGGAGAGGAAACTAATACAACATTATGTCCACAACAATATCATGACACACTTGCACTGTCTTTCATCTTGGATGCCTGAGATTTTCTGAGGCTGGGAATAATTGATGATTGTACTCAATTATAAATAGTTTCTGATTATATTTCCACATAGCTTGTTCTCAAATGTACAATAAATGTTCATATTTTACCATGCCCATGAAAATGCTTTGAATAGTTATTTGTGAATTGTGAACAGCAGTTGATATAATAGCAATTGAGTGTACTGATTAACAATTACAGAAGCACTGACCTGTCAAGGCAAATCAGGAGAAATACTAAATGTGAACGTTGGCAAATGTCCAGAGTTATTTGAATGGCCCATCTGAGATTCTTTAAAGAAACTTTAATTGTCTGGAAATATCCAAAATTATTTTCATTATAACTCTTACTTGACAGTCTTATGATTTCTTGTCTAATTAGTGCATGCCTTTTAGTTTAAATAAGTTACTAGTTGCCAGCATGCTCTCCAATATTCATCAGAAATGTTAAGTTTGTGACAGCATAATTTTAGCTAGTTATTATAACTGTAACAATATTAAAATGTACTGAAGGAACAAAACTTTATAATCATGTAATAAAATACAACAAAAAACTTGTCTGCAAGTGTTTTGCAAGTTCTACATTGCCCCAGAAGCCACATGGGTGAAACCTATAGGAACAGATAGACAATTGGAGAAAATAAGAGTTGACCGATTTTTGTTGCCATTTCATTGATTTGGGCCACATAAATCAGTTTCTAGATAAAGCTGAAGTTCAATGATGCCCCATTATTGGGATAGGCTATTTTCTAGAAGACTTCTTCAATTTAATTTGACCTATTGCTAGGCACTATTTTTCCCTTCTCCTAAGAAAAGAGACAAGGAAATTTATAGAGGGATAAGAGGCATAACCAATATGCCGAGACCAGAAAACAGGTAGATGAAAAGACAGAAAAAACAGAAGACCTAACATCATTCCTCACCATTCATAGAACACAGGGTGGCCAAGGAAAAGAAAAAAAACTTGGAGAGTACATAAAACTGAAGAAACATCTAGAAAATTTATAAGAGCAAACAAGCAAGATACCAAAGGAAAAGAAACAACCCATCTTTTTTAGTACAAGGAAATGGTATTACATGGAGTAAAGACTAATCCAGATACCAAAGAGAAGACGGAACCAACAATTGTTCCTCAGAAATCAAGACATCACATCTTGAATTTTGCACATGAGATATGTCTATCTTTTGTCAAAATCTGATTTAAGGGCATTATATGATGAAAGTCATGTTAGTCCATGGTGGCAAACAGTCAGGAATCTAATATCTAATAGCATCTAATAATCTAAAATCTAATAGCATCTTTTCTTTGTAATATATTTTATTAAAAGGCACAAAGTTTCTATGCTTCATGAAATAAAACTCAGCTCATGAAAGCTTTATGCCTTCTAAGAAATCTTATGAAAAGATGTTTCCAGCTTCCCAATGATCTGAGGACAATGGAAATCCATCTCTTTGTCAAAATGCCTTATTATAACAGAGATCCTTAGTGTAGAATTCAGAATTTTGGCAGGAGATACATTTTGTTCTCCCAAATCAGCCAATGGGTGGATTTAATGACTTACATGGAATGAAAGGAACTTTATTTCCATAAATACCAAGAATCTTCCTTCCCCTCCCCACCCCAGGATGCTGTTACTCTCCAATTTACTCTCCCACCTGTGTTACTGGAGCAATACCTTTTTGATTTTCATGAAGGTTAGAGCAGTTCTGCCATAAATTTGGTAAAGGAGATCAAAAGCCCCTTTCACCTTAAGGCTAGTATTATTTCAAAAATCTTTAATGGGAGCATCCCTTTTCAATAGATCTCTGGCAGAGAAGAAATAAAAATGATATAAAAATATCTACATTAATGTGTTGCTGTGGTTTTTATAGGAATCAATATTTTCAATTTATGATAAAAAATTATGGAAACACCATTTTTGCAAAAAGTCATGGTAGTCATTTTGTGTAGAGCCACTCTTGCAATAAAGACATCTTAATTGATACTTCTGACACATCCTCAGCGTTTCAAATATAGTCTCAGCTGTACAACAGTATTGTCTTTACTGGTATCTGTCCATTCTGATATTTTAACTTACCAATGTAAGGGGAAAAGTAAACTGAACAAATAGAAAACCTGTAGCATTTGGATTTGATTATTAACAATTTTTTCCTAATAAAAGACCTAGAGAAAAAGTACAGCTCCTTTTAATCCTTTGTGGAGTAAGTGGCAAGAACAGCCTTCTGTCTGACTCTACTTGTGCAAACATTACTTCTTGCCTTCACCATTTAAAAATATTTCAGGCAGCCATGATTTTCTTGGGAGTACACTGAATAGCCTGTTATGTTGTGCCCTAATAATTAGCTTCTGGTTTTCTTTCATTTAATTACATTATGCTTAGGGTCAGACTTTTTATTATTGATGAAGAGAAATAGTAACGACACTGGTTTCTTGGCAGTTCCATGCTTTTTAATGACTTCTCAAAAGTAAGTGCCAGTGGTAAAGGAAATCTGTATGCATCCAGTGTGCTTCCATTGTGTAACAAGGGCTACCTAACCTGCCATTAAAAAGGTTGTTAATTATTTTTAAAAATTAAATAATATAGCTGAAAATCTAAATGGGATACTTCCTAACTCTTAATCTCTCAACTAAACTTTTATCATTCTATTTCAGAATCATCACCCAAAATGAATCAGTCTTATTTTACTGTCATCTTGGTATATATTTTTTTACTCACTTCATTACCACATTTGACAGAAACTTAGCAAATGTAAACATTAGTGAATTTAAGTCTGCTCTGATATATGAAGCAGCCAGGATAGCAAGCTCATTATATAACTATATAGCAAGCAAAAAGCAGGAATTATATAAAGTATATATTCCACAGACTTATCAAACCTATTTGGTTTTCATATTATAGTATTAGACCGATCTAATAATTTAGCAGATAGATATAATAATTATGAACTTTAGCATGTCCTGGTTCATACATATATGTGATGATGAATGGCACATTCATACATTAAAAGAATATATTATGGTAATAAATCACCTGACTTTGCCTCTCCCAGCTACATAATCAGGATTAGTAGTAAAATTTGTCTGGGCATCTCTATGTTTTGTCAGCCTGAAAATTAAGAGAGCAGGATTTCCTGGTAGGATGGAAGAAATATATGACACCATTTATACTGAAAGCTTGCAGGGACATTTTATCATGTTTGGGTAGATATGTAAAAAAAGGTAAATTCTGGATCCAAATACAAACTTTAATACAGAGGATCATAAAAATTAATATTCAATTGATGCCAGAACTTTTATTTTAGGATTAATTAATAAACAGGGAAAAAAAACATGAAATTTGTTTGTTTGTTTACTAAATTTGTTTCATTTCGAAGTGAGTCTGGGCAACTTATTAAAAGCATTAAAATAATAAAAGATACGTATTTTTAAAATAATAAAAATGGAAATCAATCAAAGATGAAAGATTATTTCAGTATATGATCACAGCACCAACATTACTGTACGCAGAGAGATAGAAAGATTTGACACTATCCACTATAGAAGAATGACTGGACAAGTTGACAGAATTTGCTTAAATGAATCAAATTTCTTTGATTAGAGGACAGATATTATCTACATTTTAAAAAAAGAGCTTGTGATTTATGGTTTTAACGATTAGACAGGACAGATTATAAAAAGATGTAGCTTTAGAAAGAGAAGTTTAAATATATTGTACTTATAACTGCTCTTAAGAATATCAGTAGCCATTTCTTTATACTTTTTTTCCTTTCTTCTCTATTTTTGTATAACGTTTACCTTTTCTTGCACTTTTTCTGATTTCTTTCTTTTTTCCTTTCTAACTTCCTATTAGTTTGCATTAGCTTTTACAATCATACTTTTGACACAGCAGATGGGTTCATATAACATGTTTTAACTTAACCTGCAGTCTTGAAAACTGATTTCCTTCCTTCCTGCTTCTACTCCATAGGCAATGCCACACAAAGAATGCAGTTCATAGCAATTGATATAAATATTGCTATAATTTTGTTCCATAATTTACTTCTGTTGAAATAAGAATAAAAGCAATACAATGATGCAGCTGAATAATCTTCAGTTTCTATTAACTTTCTTCATATTATATTAGAGGGTGTGATGTATTTTTATCTTCATGATACAGGAAACAGATGCTAGTATGCACTGGTGCTGCTCTGTTGGAACTTAGATTTAATTTTAAAAAATGAAAAGATTTTTGAGTCATTTAAGTAGCCTCTTCAAAAGTCATGCAATCCTAATATTTATATATTCCCACTAAGCTTAGATAGTGTGAAATATAGCAAACTGGGTCTTTCTTATTCCCCTCCCTCCTGTGTGTGGGCAGTGCTCTTTGTACATGCTGTGGATTCTTACGTTGTTGTTCATGTTTCCGTAGCATCTGATAAGCTGGCAATAAATCTATGTGGTGGTTGATTGAATTCTCATTTGATAGCCAGGCCTCTTTAAGCAACCGGCCACCCTTTGAAGTATCCTGGGCAATGGCCTTCGCTCCCGCAAAGTCAAATGAGTGGTTGTTGCAGGCTATATGTGTCCACACTTGTGAGTGTTGTTTGTGACGCCGGACAGCCAATTTGTGCTCATGGATCCTGGTCTTGAGTTGTTTGGCTGTTTCTCCAATGTAATTACAGTGGCAGTCGTTACATTTAACCCTATAAACCACTGATGACCTTTCATCATCGGGGAGCGGCTCCTTGGGGGGCATTACCTTGGCACACAGAGTTTGATTCAGCTTGTGTGCTACATTGATATTATATGGTGGCAATATCCATGCTGTCACCTCTGAAACGCCATTGATGTACGTTAGTGTTGTCCAGACTGTAGTTGTTGGTCTGTTTTGCATTCTATGGGACTTCTGGTGTCTGCTATATTGCCAGAAAAAGTCTATCGGGAAGTCATTGTGCCTGCATACACATAGAGATGGGTCCGTTCTTTGATTTTTGCTTTCTTTGTGTTGCAGTGAGTGTCTGTTCACCTGAACAGTGTCCGGATGCAGCTGATCTTATGTGATACTGGATGGTTGCTTCCATAGTGTAGGATCCTGTCCATAAGTGTCACTTTTTGGTGGACGGTCGTGTGGAGTGTGCCATTAGTCTGGCGGCTGACCAGTACATCTAGGAATGCCAGGGTACCATTGGCTTCTTCCTCTGCTGTAAACTGAATATCCAGGTAGACTGAGTTTAGTTCTTCCATGACCCTGGCACTATCTTGTCATTTAATGATGGTAAATGTGTCATCGACATACCTGGCCCAAAACTTGGGTCGGTAGTCGGACATCACTTTAGTTTCCAATTCTTGTAGGACTGCCTCTGTGATAATTCCAGAAATAGGGAATCCCATTGGCGTGCCCTTTACTTGTTCATATATTGTGTCTTGGAAAGTAAACCACGTCTTAAGGCACAGGTTCATCAGTTGGATAATGCCTTCTGTGCTAAGCAGGTTGTGGTGTCGCAGTTCCTCCTGTTGCAGTTGGTTCTTTATCACTGCAATGGCCAGATTTTGTGGAATGTAGGTAAATAATGATGTTACATCAAATGACACCATAACCTCATCATCCTCTACCCTTAGTGGTTTTAATCTTTTTAGAAATTCTTTCGACGATCTTACTGTGGTCATGTTGCTCTCCACCAGGTGTTGTATCCATCCACTTAGCCACTTGGCCAAACCAAAAGTTGGTGTGTCTCTGAACGACACAATAGGTCGCAGTGGGGTCCCTTCTTTGTGGATTTTTGGCAATCCATAGAACCTTGCCATAGCTGGGTCTTTAGGTCTTATTGCCTTTAAATTGTCCTCGCTAATTTTGCTGTCTTTTGAGTTTTCTGCCGCCTTGAGTTGATTTTTTAGTGTTGTCATCGGGCTTTTTGCAATGGTTCGGTATTACTAGTGTCATCAAGTAGGGCCTGAACCTTGTGGTTATACTCGGGCTTGTCCATGACAACAGTTGCCCTGCCCTTATCTGCTGGTAGGATAATGATGGAGCTATCCCTCTGTAGTTCTTCCAAAGCCTCCTTTTCCATTGCTGACAAGTTGTGACATTGTCTGCGACCCATAAGCAGTCCTTATGTCTGATAGTATTTTTAATTTTGTCACTGGTCTCAATGTGCTGAACTATAGGCTCCAGGGCTGCAACGAAGTCGATGGATTGGGCGTCTGTCAAATTAAGACCCGTGTCTCATTGCAGTAACCTGGTTTGTCTGTGGTCAAGGTTTTTGACGATAGGTTGTGAACCAACCTGTTGGTGTTGACATGACTATCAAATGCTCTTGAAATCTCCATCTTCTGTCAGAACGCCTCGTTCTTAGGTTGGCGTGCCCTTTGTGTGGCATGGTGTATGTGGAGGCTGAGGGGGTCATAGTGCTGGCTTGTCAGTGTAGTCTGGCAGTACTCCTGGCATCTTTGGATTTCTGCCATCAGGGTTCCAATGTGTCTATGGTGGTCATTGATTAGGGTGTGCATTGTCCAGTGTTGAAACTGTCAGACCGTCACCTGACCTTCCACCGAATCCACTAATGGTTGCCTTCATAGTGATTTTGATGGTAGGTCATCTTGGATACAGTCATGTAAGAAGGCTAGTTTCTGGTAATTGGTTGTCTCTCGTTCTGCAAGACTCTCCCACCTCCTGGCTTGAAGCAGTGCTGCTCGCCCATACTTGTCTCTAATTACTTTAAAAATGCGAATCCAGGGTATATTCATATCAAAAGCATAAAATTATCAAATTCTGTGATAGGTATAAAACAACTGTTTATTATTAAGTTTTCGTCGGTCCCCTGCCGACGTCATTAGAGTGAAAGTCAGGGGTTGGAAGGTCTGCTTATAAAGTTAGTTGTTTCAGCGCTCTGCTCCTTGAGCATGTAACCGGTCCACCCGCCTCAATTGACCATATTTTCCCTAATCATGTCACATCTGCTTGTGTGCGTTTGGGTCCTGATGTCTTCCCTCATTTGCTCATTTCCCCCTACAACAGGCAGGGGGAGGAAAATGTTAACACAGCCCATCCGAAGGTTAGGAGAGCAGCGACCGACAAACAAGGATGGAGCAGCATGTGTGATAGGAGCAACGCTACCAGATATGACTACACGAAGACTTACGGTAGCCCGAGGATGAGACAAACCGGGGGAGGATTCAGCTACTACTCCAAACAACCAGACACAAATGGAGCAGTCGGACGGAGAGACAATAGAAAAATATATTTTAAAAATGTGTAATTTATTATACATTTGCATCTTCATGATTTTATTGTAATATTTTTAGCCTAATACCACTCAAATTAATTTTAAAAAATAAATAAAATTAATGCTATCATTTTCAGGTTGTAAAAAGTAATTCCATCACCAGTAGATGGAAGCAAAGTAATACTGACAAGTAACTCTTTATTGCCATCTTGTGGTCATCTGGGGTTTAATTAATTAAGCTTAATTCTTAATGTTCTTTGATAGGCAATGCTTTGATGACTACCTTATTTGACAAACCTAGACCACTTAAAAAATTAAGGGAACGTATTATATCCTCTATTGAATGTTCAGAAAAGCCTCCCAAAGATAAATATTTATTTTTTAAATATTTCAGATATTTTAAAAATACTTTAAATTGTCTGTCTAGCGATGAGAATGGATTTTAGGATGAGCCCTCCTATTCTACTACTCTTACTATATTAGACAACAAAGTATCTACAGTAGAGTCATTTGTATTTCTAGAACTGTCTGGTTTGGTACAGCAACCAAACAGGACATGTTTGGATAGTTAGGACTGCAGAAAAAACAACTACAAACAGCCTGCCTTTCTTTGAGAACCTGTATATTGTGCAGATAAGAAGGAGCGCTGATAAAATAACTTCAGACCCCTCAAATCCTGGACGTAAACTTTCAATCCCTCCCTTCAGGATGCTGCTAAAGGGCACTGAATGCCAACTAGACACAGAGACAGTTTTTTCTCTTATGCCATCACTCTGTTAATCACCTAATTCCCACAGTACTGTCTTATGTCTAAGCATATTTACCCATGTAGTATGGTTTTATTACTATTATCCTTCTCATCTTTTCTACCACCTTCTCTTATTAGTATCATTATTATGATGATTATTACTCTGTTGTTTTATTATGATGATTATTACTCTGTTGTTTTGCATGTACACTGAATGCTTCTGCACTGGAGACAAATTTCTTGTGTCTAATCACACTTGGCCAAATAAAGTATTATATTTTGGTTCATTTTTCCCCCTCATACCAACACAGAAAGTAGAACCAAAAAAAGAAAGGCATAACTATTTATTCATGTATTAAAATTCTATGCAGCCCATCTCATTGATTCAGTGAATCTGGGTGGCATAAGGGTGAGGAACTTCTCTATCCCATCAGCCACCCTCAGTTTAGCATGCCCCTGTTGGGGGGCCTAGGCCAAGTGGCAGAGCCAGGTTTTTAGGAACTTTTGGAAGGCCAGAAGTGAAGCAGACCTTACTTCTATTTGGGAGAATATTCCAGAGAGTGGGGGCCTCAACTAAAAAAGCTCTTCTCCTGAACCCCACCAAATTCTCTGGCTGATGGGATCTGAAGTTGGCCCTTTCCGCTGGAATGAATGGAGTGGGTTAATACCACTGGGGTAAGACAGTTCCTCAGATTTTACTGGATGCCATATGTCATCTTTTGTTGTTGGTTTTTTTTCTATTAGAGAGGTTATTAGGGCAATATATTTCATTGCCTAGGTCAGGGGTCTTCAAACTCGGCCCTTTTATGACTCATGGACTTCAACTCCCAGAATTCCTCAGCCAGCATGCCTGGCTGAGAAATTCTGGGAGTTGAAGTGCATGAGTCATAAAAGGGCCGAGTTTGAAGACCTCTGGCCTAGGTAATTATATCAGTTTCAAAAAATCATTATATCACCACACCACTCCTTTCTCTACACATGGAAGTGAAATTCAATAATCTATATTGATTACATATCACAAGTAGTAAATTGACAAAATGTTTTGTAATCATCTGATTCAAATTGCTCTGTTGACACAGATCGCCAAATCTCCTTCAGCAACTGCATTAATTAAATTTCCTTAAAGTGAAAATTTTGCAAAGATCTAAAGTCCCTGGAAAAGAAATTTTTCTTCCTCGGTATCACATTTTGCAGCCTTGTATTTGCCCTGGATGAACGAATTACAAATTGTCTCTATGGGGGGGAGGGGGTTTCAGTTTATTGCAAACATGAGCTTTCAAAATAAGAGAAACATAGTTATTTCTGACATTAATGGGGTGAAATTTCAACATTAGTTTTAATCTTGAATAATTATAAAATGAAGGTATAGACATTTCTTACAGGAACATAAGACAACCCAGTTTCTTTAGTTAGTACTTAACTTTAGTTAACTTCAGATTCTCATAAAAACATTCTATAGTATTTTATTTGGGGAATGCTTTGCTTGTGTGTGGCGGTTCTGAAATGTGCCATGACGCAGAATGATTCACATGTTTTCTTAACAATGGATTTCAATTCTTTCCAATGTTCACAATATCAACCTGTTGACTAATCTCTCACTCTCTCTCATCTGAAATATGTTTGACGATGTAACAATCTGAGTACTTGAATATCCTCGGCTCTCTCTTTTATTTTCAAGAATATTGCTGTTAAAAGAATGTCATTTATGATGTGGCAAATAAAGAAACTGAACTGCAAGACTGAAGAAAATCTTGCAATGAAAAAGAGCCACATAATTCTTAATAAATGAGTACTTCTATGATTCATTACCATGAAAAAGGATTCTCACTGAAAGAAAATTAGTATTCATTTAGCAAGTATTGGAAGCATTTCTGTTTATCTCTTTGATCCTAGCTTGGACATCATTTCAAATATAGTTCAACTGAAAACACTTGTCAGGAAAATTCTCCACAGGCAGGAGACTAGACAAGAACTTTAATTATCTTCTCCAAGTAGAATAGCAAAGGACATAACCTTGATTGCATGCTTTGGTTCTTGAATGTAAGGATTTCCCCGCCCCCCAGGAATTGCCCCTGTGCGATTTCTGATTTAGATCCACACAATAGCATGGAAGCATGAGTTTATCCAGACTGGGTGGGGCAACTACAATTTGCATTAATAAGTTTCTATTACTTTCAGCATAAAATATATTTATTTCTTTTAAAATGCTTCTAGATTAGAGTTATAGACATGGGGAAAAAATAGTTCAGTCTATTATAAATGCTAGTGGACAGTATAATCATATGGTTAGTCACAAGATGGAACATCAAGTTGCAAAGTACCTCCAATCCCATGGTATTAATCTATAGACAAATAAAATCTTACATTCTAGAAGAGGAATATAAAGAATACAAATATAAGGTTACAGTAATTTGGAACTTGATGTTCCTTTTGGTGACTAACCATATGATTAAACTTTCTACTAGCATTTATCTGTGTGGGTACAGCTGCTACTACAGCTGTTACATGAATATCTACACAAATCTTTGGTGTACTAACTAAATATCTGAAGAATTAGTCTACTTCAATGTGTGATGCAGATGCTAAAACTCGGATCCAAACATGCCTTCATGGGAATTCTTGCACTGAACAGAAAATAGGCATGGATGAAAATGAAAAGAAAAACAGCCAGATATCTTATCTTATAAAACATTAAAACAGAAAGGCTTTATGGTGAGTAAAATCAAAGTATAATGAATTACTTTAAAATTCATATAATGGATATCGAAACCCAGTCATTCACTAATCATTCTTGCCTTTGCCACTCTTCTTCCAAATTAGTGAGTTCATTTTTTTATGACAGTGACTGATCAATATGTTCTTCCAACTCTCTAATTTCCTTTTCTGATGCTAACATAATAAATTGTTTAACTATTGGAATTATCTGTGGCCTAAAGTTCAATATTTAAAGAGTTAGGTGCATGGTAGGGTACTGGTGTTGTGGTATTTATTTGCTGGACTCAAACCATGCTAATCACTACTTCCAATTTTACCATTTCCATGTAAATATACATATATACAATGTTTACACAACATTTAAAGGAGACAATAAAAAAGCTAAGAAGGAAACAAAGATCAGAGCATGTCCTTCCCAGCAGCCAACACGTAGGTAAGCAGGGATTAACACCAGGCAAATAATGAAGCAGAAAATATTATCTTAATCAAGGGCATCAGAAAGGAGAAAACCATACCTTCACCAATACTGTCAGGGCAAGTTACTTAATATAAACAGGTAACAAACCCCACATTGATTAGCACTGATAATGCTACCCAGCCTGTTAATAAAACATCGGCAAGCAAACAACCAAAGTTTTAGAACACTGAAGTCTCTACAATTCAACCCTGAGCTACATATATTATGTTGGAATATTACTGTCTATCTGTCTCTCATATACATAACATTGCAAAAAGAATATTTGACAGTACTGATGTTCCATTTGTCACCATAAGAAGACAAAAAAGCCCACCCCAATTTTGCCTCTTGAGTTAGAAGATGGAACTAGTCTATGCCTTTCTTTGTACTTCAGAACAGTAAATCTCAGAGAAAAATAGAAAGCATCTAAACATGTTTATTGAAACAAGAAGACATGTAAGCATTTTACTATTAATCACAACATAGCAAAAACATAAGCCTAAGCAATAACTTGAGGTTAGACAACAACACAATAGACTAATTATCAGCTGATCAACAATCAATGTTGCTTAGATAGCATCTAATTTTTTTTTACAGCACAAAGATGTAGAAACTTGCTTTTTAAACTTGTGACATTATACCACAGCTACCACTTTTAACCAATGTATAACCTGCTGAAAACAAGAAAATGAAATGAAGCACTGACTGGCAATTTTGATACCAAAGGAAGAAAGCCAACAATTACCGCTTTTGGGACTAGTCTGTTCTATTTAATCATAAATCTAATTGTGATAACAGTGAAATGGAAAGGTTTGGGGATAATACTAATTGGAACTCAGGATACTATCAAGCTGGACATTTTCATCTCTGGATAGTGGCATGTAGAAGGGTTAACAGACAGGATTATAATTTTGTATTTCTGGTGATAATCCTTTCATTAAAAAATCTTATGGCATGCATAAGTAGAAATAGATTACTATTTATTTTAGTGTGATATTCTAACACTATCTTATTATATAATAATTGGTAATAACACAATGTAAAATTATTTCATCAAAGGAAAGACAGATGGATGGATGGATGGATGGATGGATGGACAGACAGAATATATAAAACAGAATACATATACATACATACAAACATACACGTAAATTCACACAGGCACATAGACAGAAAAACACCATATACAATATTAATTACAACAAAGAGACAGACAAAATACACAGAGAAATTGTTTTAAGGTTTCTTACTGACCTAAAAGTCATTCAATATATTTAAAAAACAAATCCATCTGAACAATCAACTATCAACTATTTATTTTGTCTGATTATATATTACACTGAATATCAATTCACTGAGGCAGTTAATGAACTCTTGGCATTTTAAACTGGGCTAAATCTATAAATCATATGGCATTAAGTTAGTAAACTAGAAATAAGGCAGGGAATTTTTATCTGACCAAAATTCTTATCTTTATCTAAAATGCACTAAGTAAATCTTAGAGGTGGTAATGTCAACATATAACCTTTCCGCTTCTCAAAACTGAAAATACTTTTTTAATATCCCCATTCAAGTTTTCAAAATAGTATAGGAAGAATTCAGGATAATGAAAAATCAGTATCATTCACTAGAGGAATACGAAGACAAAGCCTAATATAAAAAATGTAGGTAACATATTTTTCAAAAATCCTACTATGAACCATAATTTTCTAACATTTGCAATTTATTTATTTATTTGTTTTTTAGCTGCGAAGTCGTGTCCGACCCATCGCAATCCCATGGACAACGTTCCTCCATGCCTTCCTGTCCTCTACCATCTTGTGGAGTCCATTTAAGCTCACACCTCTTGCTTCAGTGACTTCATGTAGCCACCTCATTCTCTGTCGTCCCCTTCTTCTATTGCCCTCAATCTTTCCCAGCATTAGGCTCTTCTCCAGTGAGTCCTTCCTTCTCATTAGGTGGCCAAAGTATTTGAGTTTCAACTTCAGGATCTGACTTTCTAAAGAGCAGTCAGGGTTGATCTCCTCTAGGACTGACCGGTTTGATCACCTTGCAGTCCAAGGGACTCGCAGGAGTCTTCTCCAGCACCATAGTTCAAAGGCCTCAATTTTTTGGTGCTCAGCCTTTCTTATGGTCCAACTTTCACTGCCATACATTGCAACTGGGAAGACCATAGACTTGACTATACGTACTTTTGTTGACAGGGTGATGTCTCTGCTTTTTAGTGTGCTGTCTAGATTTGCCATTGCTTTCCTCCCCAGGAGCAAGCGTCTTTTAATTTCTTGGCTGCAGTCCCCATCTGCAGTGATCTTGGAGCCCAGGAAAATAAAATCTGTCACTACCTCCATTTCTTCCCCATCTATTTGCCAGGAATTGAGAGGGCTGGATGCCATGATCTTGGTTTTCTTAATGTTAAGTTTCAACCCAAATTTTGCACTCTCCTTCTTCACCTGCAACAAGAGGCTCTTTAGTTCTTCTTCACTTTCTGCCATTAGAGTGGTATCATCTGCATATCTTAGGTTGTTGATATTTCTCTCGGCAATCTTAATTCCAACTTTTGATTCATCTAGCCCTGCTTTTCTCATGATGTGCTCTGCATATATGTTAAACAGGCAGGGCAACAGTATACAGCCTTGCTGGACTCCTTTCCCAATTTTGAACTAATCAGTGGTTCTGTGTCCAATTCTCACTGTTGCTTCTTGACCCGCATATAGGTTTCTCAAGAGACAAATAAAATGGTCTGGTACTCCCATCTCTTTAAGAACTTGCCACAGTTTGTTGTGATCCACACAATCAAAGGCTTTAGCATAGTCAATGAAGTAGAAGTAGATGTTTTTCTGGAACTCCCTAGCTTTCTCCATGATCCAGTGTATGTTGGCAATTTGATATCTAGTTCCTCTACCTCTTCGAAATCCTGCCTGTACTTCTGGTAGTTCTTGATCCACATACTGCTGGAGTCTAGTTTGTAGGATTTTAAGCATAGGTTTACTAGCATGTGAAATGAGTGCAATGGTGTGATAGTTTGAACATTCTTTGGCACTGCCTTTCTTTGGAATTGGAATGTAAACTGATCATTTCCAATCCTGTGGCCACTGTTGAGTTTTCCAAATTCAATTGGGTGTATCTTTCTTTTTCTCCCTTGCCTTTCACTTGCCTCCTTTCCTCAGCTATTTGCAAAGCTTCCTCAGACAGCCATTTTGCTTCCTTGCATTTCTTTTTCTTTGGGATGGTTTTAGTTGCTACTTCTTGTACAATGTTGCGAACCTCTGTCCCTAGTTCTTCAGGCTCTCTGTCTATCAGATCTAATTCCTTAAATCTATTTGTCACCTCTACTATATATTCATCAGGGATAGCTGAGTGGCCTAGTGCTTTCCCCTACTTTCTTCAGTTTACGCCTAAATTTTGCAACGAGAAGCTCATGGTCTGAGTCACAGTCAACTCCTGGTCTTGTTTTTAATGACTGTATAGAGCTTCTCCATCTTTGGCTGCAGAGCACATACTCAATCTGATTTCTGTGTTGACCGTCTGGTGATGGCCATGTGTAGAGCCGTCTCTTGGGTTGTTGGAAAAGAGTGTTTGCTATGACCATCATATTCTCTTGACAAAATTCTATCAGCCTGTGCCCTGCTTCATTTTGTACTCCAAGGCCAAACTTGCCTGTTATTCCGGTTATCTTTTGGCTTTCTACTTTAGCATTCCAATTCCCCATGATGAATAGGACATCATTTTTTGGTGTTAGTTCTATAAGGTGCTGTAGGGCTTCATAGAACCGGTCAATTTCATCCTCTTCAGCACCGGTGGTTGGGGCATAGACTTGGACTACTGTGATATTGAATGGTTTGCCTTGGATTCGAACTGAGATCATTCTGTCATCTTGGGGATTGTATCCCAGTATTGCTTTTCCTACACTATTATTAACTATGAAGGCTACTCCATTTCTTCTGACGGATTCTTCTCTGCAGTATTATACCTGATAGTCATCTGAATTAAATTCACCCATTCCTGTCCATTTTAGTTCGCTGATTCCTAAGATGTCGATGTTCGGTCTTGTCATCTCTTTTTTGACCACGTCCAGCTTTCCTTGATTCATGGATCTTACATTCCAGGTTCCTATGGAGAAAAAATCTTTACAGCATTGGACTTTCCTTTCACCACCAGATATATCCACAGCTGAGCGTCCTTTCAGCTTTGGCCCAGTCACTTCATTCTTTCTGGTGCTACTTGTACTAGCCCTCTGCTCTTTCCCAGTAACATATTGGACACCTTCCGACCTGAGGGGCTCATCTTCCAGCATCATATCGTTTTGCCTTTTGGTACTGTCCATAGGGTTTTCATGGCAAATATATTGGAGTGGGTTGCCATTTCCTTCTCCAGTGGATCACATTTTGTCAGAACTCTGCTATGACCTGTCTGTCTTGGGTGGCCCTGCACAGCATAGCTCATAGCTTCAATGAATTACGCAAGCCCCTTCACCATGACAAGGCAGTAATCCATGAAGGGGTTGCAATTTATACAGTTAATGGAAGAAAGATAACAGCTATAATTTATTTTATGTTGATTCTTCCTTACTTAGAGCTAAAAATTACATCAAGTTCAAAAAGGCTTCTAAATATATATGATCCTTGATTATGTAGAATACCATTTCATCTTTTCTTCAGGACGCAGAAAGCCATGAAGGGGGAAAAAAACCCTGCACTCTTGAAAATGAACTACTGAAGAGATTAAATCTAGAAACAAACCAAGGTTTACCAAAGAAAGAAGCTGTCAATTTTATATTAATGCCTTGTTATCTGTGACAGAAACTGATACTGCTATTTCCCCACTAGTGTCTTACAGTACCTTATCCAGTGTAACCAGTCATCCTTGTGATGACATGAGGTCATCATTACAATTATATTGGCACATTGGTAGTTGGATGGTGCTGTAAATCAATAGGAAATGGCCTTTAATTCCATTCCCCATTACCTAGCAATGTTGGCCTAAAAAGAAGCACAATGTATAAACTTAAAAACAACAAAAGCAACGACCTCCTTATTTGATCACAATGTTTTGTAAAAAGAAAATACTTGAGTGTATAAAGTATCATTTTTGTTTGTTTAGCATCACACCTAAGGATATTTAACTAATGCACAGTCTAATGTGGAAGATAGTAAACCCTTAGAACAGAGGTCTTCAAACTCGGCCCTTTTATGACTCATGGACTTCAACTCCCAGAATTTCTCAGCCAGGCATGCTGGCTGAGGAATTCTGGGAGTTGAAGTCCATGAGCCATAAAAGGGCCGAGTTTGAAGACCCCTGCCTTAGAACCTTTAGAATCTAACCCTTAAAACCTGGGCTTTGATTTGGTACATATGTTTAATTATATATTAGCCAATGCAGTGCTTTATCCTAATCTTTTTCAGACCACAGCTACAGCATGAAATGCCATTAAGGGTGTGCAAAACATTCCAAGCTTGAAACACTCCAAGCTCAACACGGCTGTTCTGAGCTAAAGGCAAAATACTGTTCCAAATAATTTTGTCTCAAATTTGAAATAAAACATTTCATGTCTCCCTATTCAAGCAATATTTGAGTGTTCCATTCTCTTCAACTGAACTGATATTTCAGAAAGTACATTTTTATTTTATTTTTCCCCAGTATAGCTACTGCTGTATTGATTTGGACTGAATGATGTGATTTGAATCAAGCAACAGAAGTAGCAGGGCTGAAAAAATATTGTAAATTCTGCTCTGCTAGTTGGAAGACAGTATCAAGAAATGACCAACTTAGAATAGACAAAACGTGATACTTAACGATTCTAGTATATAAGATTTTGCCTGAGCTTCACCAGTGAGATCAATACCATTCCATTTCTCAAATCATGACGTACCATGAAGACAAAACAGATGCTATAGGCAGAGGTTGTTACTATGAAGAAGAATCTGGCCAGGTCTTCTGCTGAAATCAGAAATTGGGAACGCTGCCACCTGCATGGAAGTTTGACATTGCAAGAAACTTGTTTCTCCTGTAACAGCAGTGATACCACTCCCTGGTGTGCTGACAAAGATTCAGTGTTAAGGGAAGTGCTCTTTTCCTGGCACAAATAGATAGAGAAATGGGTGGAGCTGTCTATTTGCCAGGAAGCCCATTACTATTTTAGAACCTAGACTCTAGGTTCTAGAGGCTGAGAATAAGTGACAAGAAGAGGAAAAACTGGTTATCTTCACATGCACTGTGTCTCCATTGCTGGAGGTGATAATGACTAGAAAATTACTAAATTTCAGGATTTGAAGCCATAGTCAATTTGGAGTACCTCAAGCTTTGGTCCATATTATGAAGCTTAAACTCATTGAAAGGAAGTATAAGAACACTAAATGTATTTTATTTGGGGCTGCTCAAGCTTTTGCTTAGATATTAATTTCTTTCCAGTTTGATCTTCTGGTATCTAAAACTAGTTATCAATATAATTTCTCAGTTCTACCCTGATAATATAATTTGTAAAGGATATATCTAAATATTATCAGAAGTAAATATAAATATTTTTAAAAACATAATAATGGAATCTGAATTGTATAATTAAATTGAAGCAAGGTTCAGAACAAACAAAAGTTCTTCTTTAAATAATTCAGTAATGCATTATGAATTGTCAAAGATAATAGGAAATTTTAATGTGGGCTGGCTTCTGTTGTTCTTACTTGCATACCAATGTGCCTGGTGCACATTTTTCAGTACAATCTCCAGTAGTTTCTGAGTAATCACTCCTTTCTCTAAACAACAACAAAAATGAACTTCATCTCCTAGCAGCAGAAATATACACTAAAGCTACTATGAGACCAAAGAACTGCTCCTCGCATAGCAGTCAAAAATATATTGAAAAGTGCCATAGCTCAAAGGATTTGAAATGTTACCCCAAAGTATTCTCTTATGACTCTGTTCTCATTGCTAAAAGGTGACTGTGGGTTAAAAACCAATGACTGGATAAACCAAGCTTTACAGCTGTTGAAATACTTAAGGCCTGGCAGATTTTTTAAATGATGTCATTGCAATGTAGTTATTATTACTTTCCTTCCATCAGATCTTGCTGATGGCAGATGTGCTTTGTATTCATTGGGCCCAAATAATTGAAACAATCCATCTGCTTGGTATTCCTCTTTGGCTTTGGATCTGGCATGATTAGTTGCTGCCTTGTGATATGTGCCAGTGATGTCATACTTAATCAAGTAGCCACTTACCCTCAGGATCTCTACAGAAATGTGTTGTATGAAGTAAAGCAATGAAGCAATGAAGTAAAGATAACTAAAGCAATCCACCTATTTGGGACATTTTTCTTACCACCATCTGATGAGACCTAATATTTGTCAGGGATTATCAGTCTTGCACAAGCAATTGTCAGCCTTGTGCATTTTTCATGAAAGCTTTTAGTGTTCTAATTTATCACAAATCCCAAATCATTACAGTAATTGACCCATTCTAGGTCTACTGCTTAAATTTCTGTTAAAATACTTCATTTGCCTATTGTCAGGTTCAGTTTAAAGACTGCAATGGGTATAAGCCTTAATTACTTTTTCCACAAGACAGAGTAGGCCATAGGAGGCAAATCGTATTATTTACAGAGCTATTTTATTGAACTTTGAGATAATAATTTCTCTCTCTCTCTCTCTCTCTCTCTCTCTCTCTCTCTCTCTCTCTCTCTCTCTCTCTCTCTCTCTCTATATATATATATATATATATATATATATATATATATATATATATATATATATATATATATATATATCATCTTGGTTATATTAACTATTAGTAAACTAAGAAACAACAAAAACCAAACTTGTTTCTTTTAGTATCATGCTACTATCAGAAAATCTGCTTTTTTTTTAAAAAAAGGAGCAGAATATTATAGAACAAGCCACTTAATAATATCAGAGGTTGATTTTCAAAATACAGCTAAGGAATGATTTCTTTTTAGGAAGCTCTCAAACATTTTACAGCTGGACCCTTGCACAAAAATTACAGATATTATATTGCTGAAATGAAATGAGGGTATATTTTATTATATTGTTTGATTAAAATAATAGGATCCTGACTATTTCTCTTATAACATTTATGATCTACTTACTGCATTCATTTATTCTCTGCCATTCAAGATAAAAATACTTTTCAAAAACTTTTATTTAAAAATGTGTAAAAACAATTAAAAGCAACATCACAGACAATAGAAGAACCCTGGAGTGGAAATTTCACATCTTTCACTGAAAAAGTCTTGCCTCCATTACCCAGCAATCAAATATCATTGTTTGATAGCCCATTAGGAAAAATGTCTAAGTCTAAACTTTGGATGGGCAAATATACAGGGTATGTTAATTTGAACTTGGGTCTTAAGTCTATTTAAATATTTAAAATAGCCTTTTAAAATAGAGCCTGAAAACTGATTCAGTCAGTACACTGAATGAAAAATCATAGTGATTGGGGAAAGGAGTCCCAGTATTTCGGCATCTATAGTTTACAAACTCTTGACTGTTTGGAAAGCAATGCAATAGTCCAAATGCATTTAACAAATTCATGAATAAATATGATAGCTTGATCATTTGTACAAATGCTCCTAGCTGAAACTGGCACTCCAGATCACCCACCATTATTGATGCTGGGTTCAATAAGCCCAAATCTTCATTCATTGGTTATTCAGAAGGTTATCCAGATAAGAAGAATTTCTAATATATCACTTTTTTTAGCTTCTTCATCTTCATCCACAAGATACATTTGTAACTGACAATTCTAGGCTGTATCCAAATTCTTCCTTCCATTTTTCCCCTATAAGCTAAAACACATACATGTATATAAAGCCATGGATGCCAAATATATATATATATATATATATATATATATATATATATATATATATATATATATATATATATATATGTGTGTGTGTGTGTGTGTGTGTGTGTGTGTGTATGTGTGTGGTCTGGGTTTGTGTGTAGTGAAAATATCATAAAATGGTTAAATTACTATAAAATTAAATCTGACAATTTAAGTCTATTCTTGAAAAATGGACATTGTGAAATCTAAGGTAGTTCCCCAATGGAATGAATTCCATAATTTAGGAGAAAACTATTATTATTTCAATATACAAAAATATGTATATTAGCTTAAATGTATATTAGCTTCTACACGTGTATATGTATATTAGCTTATATCCTTGTCTTCCTGAATTAACCTTCTGGCCAGATATAAGGTCATGTTTGTAGTTTATGGCCCCATTAATTATTAATTATTATGTGATCTCCAAGTGATGCACCTCTCAGAAATAGATTTTTTTCTACTGCTCTTTTTTCTATTGCTAAGCACATTTGATTTGTGCTTAGATTGTAAGCCGTCCTAAGTCTTCGGAGAAGGGCGGGATATAAATGGGATTAAAATAAAAATAAATAAAAATAAAGCCCAACCTGTTCTGAAAAAAAGAATGGAATCTTGGAAATCTTCTTAAAATGTTCACAAGAATGGTCCTTCCTGCTAAAACACTCTTGTTGAAACACTTTTCACCTATATTTCTGACTTTGATAGTCTGCATATGTGAGTGATTTAAAAAGATAAATGGCAACTTAAAGCATGAAGGAGTACAGGAGAAATTTCTAAAGCTGTTGACCAAGAAAGGTAATCTGAAAACATCACAAGGTTGTTATTTAAATATTCCTTGCACACTTAAGCATTCTTTACAGATGCCAGATATGCTCCAGAGAAAGTTAGGACAATTCTGTGGTGAAAAGAACTAATTTCAAACTACTGTACTGTAAATTGACTGTGAAAATGAATACTACTCTGATCAGGCATTGTCTTCTGTTACAATTACATGGACAAAATCACTGGGCAACATTTCATAAAAATGAAAGGTATCAAAACTTTTTAAATAAAGTTACTGAAAAGGCAAAGGCAGATAATATAACTGTATAAACTTTGTGTCCTGCAGAATGGTACATTACAGAAAGTAGAAATAATGTGAGTCTAAATCCCAGAAGCAAGAAAGAGTTGATCTGTAATGCAATTAAACCTCTACCCAGATATTAAATCCTGCAAAGCATACTTCAGTAGCCTGTTCTATCTAATGTAACATTAGGGTTTTAGCCAAAGATCTACAGAAAAAATAATCCTGTGTTTACTTTTCAATTGCTATTCATTTAAATGAAAGAGAATTTTGAAAGAGTGTTTTGTTTCGAGAAAAAATAGTGAAATTATCATGATTGGAATCTGGTGTTTTATAATTAGTTATTAAATGACTATAACTGAGACAAGATACATGGATACAGGTAGTCCTCAAGTTATGAATGTAATGGAGCCTTATAGTTATATGTTGCAGCAGTCATTAGCAGAAATGTTGCACCTAATGACACCCCCCATCCCTGCTTTCCCAATGAAATGTTAAATGAACATGTAGGTCATTAAGCAGAGCGTGGGATGCCTCTTGGGTGGGACAGACTGTTAAAGGCCTAGCACAGACCCAGGCCCACCTGTCCTGGCCCTCCCAAGGTCTGCCTGAGATGCCTCATGCTCCACTTCCCGTGCCTTGGGTCCCAATGGACCTTTACCACTCCCCCTGGGTTCTCCTGTTAGATCCATCGTGACCTTGAAATAGGGTCATATGTAGCTTTTGGGAAGGTCTGTTATAATTTTGAACATTTGTTAAATGCCTTGTCATACCACAATGATTACTTGTATACTGGTTTGAATGCATGATAATCATCTTTCTAGCATTTAGAGTCTTGGTGATGCAGTGATTAGAATGCAGTATTGCAGGCTAATTCAGCTCATTGCCAGGAGTTCGATTCTGACCAACTCAAGATTGATTCAACCTTCCATCCTCCTGAGGTTGGTAAAATGAGGACCCAGATTGTTGAGTGGCAATATACTGGCTCTGCAAACTGCTTAGAGAGGGCTGTAAAGCATGGTGAAGTGGTATATAAGTCTAAGTGCTATTGCCATTGCTATTTAGTAGCTTCATAGTTTCCCACACTTCCATAAAAGCATACAGGAACTCCTCCTTTGTAATTCTGATTACAAAAAGTGTCACAGAAGCTAATACTGGCAATAGCACCATATAATACCCTAAACTATCATGTAATCTGAAAAGCCCTGAAATGCAATATTTATCAAAATTGCCAGGCTTCTAAAAAGGTATCTTATACAGAGGAAGAAAAATAATTGGAAAATTGGAGAGCAAATGTTGACACACCATGTTAGCAGTGTATAAAAGCTGAAGTGGGAAAGACAGAAATGCCACTGTGAAATTTTAGATCTAGCTGAAGATTCTGCATGCAATCTCAGGCCCTCTGAAGATTCCAGTTTATAGATTGAAGATATCCTTAAGCACTAGTATTACTTATCAAGATACAAGTGGGCTCAGTGGAAGGATTCCCTTTTGGCACTTTTAACATGTTTGACAGTTGCCATGCTATTTGAAGAAAATGGATCAGGCTTCACTTATAGCTATGCCACCAAAGAGATGATGGAAGTGTGGTCGGGTAGATCCAGAAAGTGAAGAAAGCACATTTATCCAATGGTTCTGCAAAAGTAGTCTAGTGTCTTATTTCCCCCTTTTTTTAAGACATCTTTTTATTACGATAATGGAAGACGAAGAAATATCCTAAAAGACAACTTTTGGCAGCTAGACAGAGGTAAGGTAAACACAAATGAAATATATACAAATGGAAAGTGCAATTCAGTGCCAAACCCATACTATACATACTGTTATTGGACTAGATGATGGCAGAAATGAAAAGAATGGAAGTGGAAAGAAGTGGCTAATGACAAGGGACTAAAAGTATTTTCCAAATCTCCATTGGTTTTCATAATAAAGTATAAGCAGCTCTGAAAATTGAAAATGCATTTTTACTAAAAGCAGCATGAGCCTGACCACGTTTTATCAAAAAATGATTTTTCACAACTTTATATTGCCAAAGCCTTTTAAAACTTTTTGCAGTAGTTTATGCGGATAGGATACTACATGGCGGTTAGGGAAAATAAATACATTTTAACAACATTGTTTCAACTTTTTATAATCAAGAATTACTTAAATAGTATAATTCATTTCTTCCCTCTTAAAACTGTAGATTAGAAGTGTACATGTAAGTCTCAACGGTTGCATGAGGCCTGAACGCATTGTTTTGTAGCCTTTTGGTGTTCTTACCAGAGTTAAGGAACCAAAAATAATCTGGTTCCCATTCCCTTCTTTAGGAGTCTTCTAAGAAACAAAATAGGTATTTAAATGTTGAAGGTATTTATAAAGAGTAATATAGTGTTTAAAGTTTCTGAAATTCTGTTCCCAAATAATCTCTAGTATAATCTTATATAGGTAATACTTGTTCAATCACAAGTTAGGACCAGCACATCTGTTGTTAAGCAGTTGCTAAGTGGGGAATCACAACTATGTTTTCCTTTTCTCCCTTTTGGATAGCATCCTGGGATATTTATTTATTTATTTATTTATTTATTTATTTATTTGTTTTTATAAACCGCCCTTCTCCCGAGGGACTCGGGGCGGTGTACAGAATAAGGTAGGCATACAGAATGAACAATAGTGAAAAAAACAATAGTAAAATACAAACTGGGACCCCAATTAGAGCTAGCATGCTGGCAGCTGCTGTCTGTAACTGATAAGGGTAATCAGTTTCACGCTTCTGTTTTTGTTTGTCTCTCAACCATTCCCCCTAGCTCAGAGGTAGGCAACCTTGGCTCTTTTATGATTGGTGGACTTCAACTCCCAGAATTCCTGAGCCAGCATGGCTCAGCTTGGAAACTCTCCCGTTCCCCTCAGTATGGCTGGCTCAAGAATTCTGGGAGTTGAAGTCCACCAGTCATAAAAGAGCCAAGGTTGCCTACCCCTGCCCTAGCTTAACCCTAGTGCAGGGATAATTAGCAAGAGGGGAATTAATGTTTGTATTTACATTCATTGGAGAATAATTGATTATAAAAGAATAAACAGTCACATATTGGAAAATATACATTGAAAGGTATGTGGAAACAATGGAACTGGCAGTTCCAAGGCTGTGAGCTGTGTGCGTGCTATGCAAACAGCTAGTGTATTTCCAATTGCATGCCTAGTTTGCTCTCTTATAATCCTTTCTTCTCCAATGTCTTCAATCTTCAAGGGAGGGGGAGAAAAAAGCAAATCAGGTACAGGAAAGACTGCCTACAATATTGTTTTGTCTCTTCCTCTCTCACAGAAAGTGAGATAAGGGTTTACAAGAGAGTAAGTAGGCACAAAATGGGGAATACATTGGGCTGTTTGTGTAGAATGCTTGAAGACTTCAGAAAGATTACCTTTCTAGCCTTGAGGGAGATTGGTAACTTTTGTGCTGTGCATTGGCTGGGCCCGCCAGGCCCCGAAAACCACCGCCGGTGCCCGCGGAGCGCCCCACCAGGCCCCGAAATCAACCGCCGGCGCCCGCGTCTTCCTGGAAGGCCAGAACAATGCTCGGCCATCGCCTCGCCTCAGCAACTGCCCGCCCAACGGCCGGAGAAGCCGAGAAGCACCCTACCGGCCTCCAGGGACTCCCGGCGGCCTCTTCTTGACTCTTCCTCCCTCGGTGGCGCCCAGAACGGAGAGCGGCGACATCGAGGCACCAACTGCAGCCTCCCAGCCTGGGAGCCGCTCGGCAACATGTCCCACAACGCCGCGCCGCTCTCGCCGGCACCCGGAAGCAACCAGCGAGTCGGGAGGGAGCACGGCTGGCGTGTAAGGCCATGGAGCGGCCAGCTGGCTTTCGGGGGCTGGAGGGGAGGGCGAGAATGCCGATACGGCCTGACAGCCTCCGAGGCCAACCAGAGGGCCAGGGAGCGGCTGTACGGTGGGGCGGCCGGTGGACACCCAGCGCTCAAGCGACAGGACAAGGACGGGTGCCAGGATGACTCAGGGGGTGGTGGAGACTGCCGGCGAGTTAGGGAGGGGCTCGGGACACAGCTCACGGCGGACTGGAGAGATGAGGGGGGAAATGAAAATATACGGAGCTCTGGGGGAAAGGAGGGTGGTTTGGGCTGGGGGGTGGCTTACCGGCTGCAATGGTGGTGGGGCGGGTGCCAAAGGGTGGATACCGTGGGGGGTGGTAGTTAAGTAGGGTGTGGGCGTGGTGGAATAATTAAGGGTGTGGTGGAGGGTGTTGGCTTTGCCGGCTATTTAGCAGCGTTGATTATGCTGTAGAATCAACGCTGACTTCGTCTGTCTTCGAGCAACTGTTTATGAGGCTAATAAACGTGGCTTAGGAGAACCAGCTCCCGTTCCGGTTTCCTTCTTTTTGGTGACTCGTCGGACGGGCCCTGAAACCTGTAAGCAGCTGTAGGGAAATAGAAAGGTAAGTGGACCTTGGTGTGTGGGGCAGGGGGAAAGCCGAGGTCTCCCGGGAGTGGTGGGTGGAGGGAGAAGAACCATGCAACAGGAGGCCTCACAACCCATAGAAGGGTTTCCCTGTGCTGGTAAGCACTGGGCCTGCTAAGACTTCCCCACCCAAGGCACCTCTGTGAATGCAGTTGCTTAATAACCACAACAGGGAGAGCTGGTTTATGGTCATTAATAAAGGCAGTCATGTGGGTGTCTTGTTTAACAGCCACAATGAGTTGTGACCAAAATTCCAAGCCTAATTATGTGGCAACCTAGAATGAGAAGAACAAATAACTCAAGGACTACTATATATAAACATGTCCTTGTAGTTTCTTGTTTTAAATTAATTTTAATTCCAAACTATAGTTGTGAGATTTCATTATGGCCTCCCAATCAGCTACTAATCAGATCAAACCTTGTTTATCTTTTTTGAGTTCTGCTGAAGTCAATTTTAGTGAACAATATTGGTAAATAACAAATTTCTCCTCATGTTTAGCAAAAATCTGCTTTTCATTAATATTGCAATCCTACTATCTGTACTGAAGTACAATCTTGTTATTGAACAATTCCTTACATGGCAAGGAAGAACCTCCAATCAAAAGCTAGGGAAAGCAGGCAAAGGATTATAAGGAGTTTATATGATGTTATTACTGTGAACAAATAAGTTCTATCGCAAGTCTCAAATCATTATATAATGGTCAGCAATCTGAGCCAACTTGTGGCTTTGAAGAACTCCTACTTGAATCTGAAGTCTTGCTCTTTGAAGTGCTAACATTAAAACAAAATCCCACTAGAAGCTTAGAATTGAGCCAGGCCTCTTGGATAGTCTGAACAGAAGCAGACATTCTTACATTATAGACCTGATAATGAACAGAATATATAAGAAGGAGAATGCCAGATATATACCATCATGTACTATAAGCCATGGGCCAAAGATACATTATTTTTTAAAAGAAGTTTTTTACATTGCTCCTGCTACGGGATCACTATGTTCATCTCTTGAGACATTTGAAAAATGAAAAGGCTTGTGCTTCTCAGAAGACATAAACATGAAGAATCTGGTAAGGCCTATAGAAATTGGCTTCATGAAAAAATATTACTGAGTTTAGAAAGCAGGAAATGAACAATCTGGGACACACTGAATCATTTAACACAAAGCTTTATCTCAAATAATAAATTGTGGTAAACTGATATACAGTGGTACCTTAGTTAGTACTCAAATGCTTTGAAATTCATCGAATTTGGTACTCAACGCATTTTGTCACGAAAAGTTTGTCCCAGTACTCATTATTTGGTACTCAACAGAGAAGCTAGAACTTGTTGGTGTCAGCTATCTTGTAATTCACTACACTGTTCCACTGAAAATTTTGTTTGGTGCTCATTATTTTTGGTACTCATTGTGCCTCCTGGAAACCAATTAACAATGAGTACCAAGGTACCACTGTAATTGATATCATCCTAGAAGGGACTGTGGAGTTGATGTGGAGATGAAGGCTCATGTCCAATGAACCTTCATAAAGTAAAAAAATAAAATAAAAGGTCTTAGCCAACCAGATAAGTCTCCAAGGAGAAGCTGCAGACTAGACAAGTTAACATTCTAGACCAGACATGTCAAACACAAGGCCCGGGGGCCGGATCTGGCCCGCGACGTGGTTTCATGCGGCCCGCGAAGCCATCCTGGAAACAGTGAGGGAATGGCCCCCGCTGCCTTGGCCCTGGCCCAGAGACCCTCCTTCTGCCAGAGACCCTCAGATCTGTCCCACTCCTGCCCAGGCCCCCATAGGCACCCTTGATGCGAATGATGTAGAGCTGGCCATGCCCACCCAGTAGGCCATACGCACTCTAGCCACACCCACCCAGTAGGCCATACCCACCCTGGCCATACCCACCCGGCCCCTTGAGGGCAACCACAATGCTGATGCGGCCCTCAATGAAATTGAGTTTGACACCCCTGTTCTAGACTAAGAATACATCTGCAATGCATCCTTAAGCTGTTTGTATTCTGGGTTTATGTCAGTTTGCCTGTAACGTGTGTAAGAAAATGCTGTATTGACTGAGATGCTTGGCAGCATGTACTTCTGTACACACATACATAATGTGTTAAATTTATATATACAAGTTTCAGGTATCTGCAGGCATATAATATGGAGGCTCAACAACAGAAAATTATGAAAAGTAAATAGCTCAGAGTAAAAAAAAAGGGAAATGTGGTGAGGATGCAGTTAATCAAAGGAGTTGGCCTCAAAGAAAACACAGCCTAGCAAGCAAACCAGGGAATAATGTTTGAGACAAAAGAAACAAGAAAATATCACACTGAAAGTGGAACATGAAAACAGACAGGCAACATAATAGGGCAACATTATAGTGTGAAAAAGCCCAAGGACAAACTTTGCCTCTCAGTCAACTCACTCATCAAAATAGCTGAAGGATTGTAGATATGCTTGCCATGCGATAGAACACATGCAGAGGCTAAGTCCACTCTGTAAAAGTTATGCCACTTTGCAGTTCAAATGTTAGAAGATGGACCACTTGGTAATATTCATAAAGTGAGGGAAATGGAAAAAAACATGGAAATACCAATGAACATTTCTTTTTGGCACTATAATGAAAAGAGGTGTCTTTGTAAATAAATTTTCATGTAGTGTACTTTAAAACTGGGACAAAAATGAATGTGATTATGATTTCATACTCTGGCTACAGAACGTACAATGCCTGTCTCATCTCTAACAGGCAGACTTTCTTATAGGCTCCCAACAACAACATTTTACATTGCCTAGGATGTGTTATGGCTGGTATTTCAGTGCAATGGCAAAGAATATAATGGTAAACTATATGTGCTACATATTCAGATAAAGGGTTGGTTTCTTGTTTTGCTGGTCAAGAAGCATCTGCTCTAATGAGGTTAGGGTGCTGTCTCCCTATGCTCAACGGAAATAGAACCCTTAAAGATTCCTCCGATAAAGCTAAGGAGTAAGAAAAGAGCTATTCCCTATAAAATCCACTTAGCCATAATATTAATCCCCCAATACTCTTGGTACACAGAGTTATTGAAGCAATTACTGCATTGTATCAGTAACAAAGAAAATTAAACAGTTTGCATATGCAGATCTGAGACACCTGACAAGCTGCAGAAGACAAAGCTAGATCTTTTGTACTATTCCTTGTATTCTTCTCTGAAATCCAGCACTTGAGTATTCTCAGTGCTGCATTTTAGCAGATCCAGTTAGACTTTGATTGTACCAAATGATGTTTATAATAAATAAATTAAGTTTATTGCACCATTTTATAAAGATTTCAAAACTACTTTATGGAATTTCTAACAATCCAAAGCTGTCCCAAAGAGAAATGTTTGCTCTCCAGTACCTCAAACCATGTGATTATGGTTATGTCTTCCTGCAAGGATCATGATCAAAAATTGTTTAAAATCCTAACAGCCATAAGCTAAAACTGAACAAAAGACTCCTGTGTCTAAAAGAACTCACATATATTGAACATCACATACTGAACATAGAAGTCTAAGAAAAATGGAAGGTGTTTCAGAAAGTGGTTTAAGTAATATCTTGAAAATGCTACAATACTTTGTAAGATAGGTTTTCCACAGCTGGGAGTGTTTCTGTATCTTTTAAAACTCAAAACAAAACAATCACATTTTGAAACATACGAAGTTCTACAATTTTAACTGAAACCTCATCGCTGGCATTCTATGATGTCACCTGTCATATGTATGTTGATATAAATCTCACATGCAGACTAGTTACTGTAGCACATACTTTGTGTCAATAAAATCGTATCATCCAAACTCACTTTCAACTTTTACAGAAAAATTGAGAAATTGAGACTTCCAAAGCAACACTGTAGCCTAAAAAGTTACATCTCTTTTTCCATGCTTCTGAACCACAGCAATAGGAAAATCTTAATTTTATTCAAAATAATTGTCCATCATATGCATGCAGCATGCTTTCAATCCATTCTTTGCAGGGAAAAAAAAGACTTACACAGGGACTGCTAGTCCAGCTGAGATCTGGCAAGAAACACTGGAAACACTCTCTTAGTCAAAATCTTAAAACATTTGTAGCAGAATTTACATCTTGTCAAAAGAATAAACTTTTCCAGCAATTTAAGTCTTCTCACCATTGTCCAATAGATCCTCAGAAAAAATTAGAATTCATAAGTGAACTTGGGGATCATAAATAGTTAGCTATTATAGAACATTTTTCCAGGCATCTACAATTTGAAACCATAGCTACTCTATCACAATTAAGTGCTTTAAAAAGTAATATCTAAATGGGTTATTCCAATGAATTCATAGGAAGCAGTTTCCCATTATTCACAGGGAGACTTTGGAGAAATGTCTAACTTTACTCGCAATCAGCCCCTGCTATCTACAAAGTAAAGGGGAAACAGAAATCCTGCAAAGCAAATCCTAACATAGAAATATCCATTCTCAGCTCTAATAAATCAATGCTATTCAGTATCAGCCATCAGCAATTAATCAGTTTCATTCTTGGAAATAAATCTGCACTTTTACTCTTCTAATTTTATGGAAGTCTATACCAGATGCAAAGGCAGCTTTCCACTTCAATGTCTGTCATAGAAGAAGACAAAAGACTTATGTCCATTATTTACTGTTTTTGTGAATTATATATTATGATTCAAAGGAAGGAAAACTTAGTGAAACACAATACTTTTCAGTGAATAGAAGAAGAGAACACCGTGGTCAGAAACACAAAAGAAGTTAGACAGATAGTAAGATTTCTTTTACAGAAGGCAAATTAAAAAATGTAAGCTGTTTACATAGCTTTACTGCAAGTAAGTTAAATTGCTGTTGTTCAAATTCAAGCCAGTTTAGAAGAAATAATTTTTCCTCATGCTATGCTACCTTCAAATCATGAATAGTTACACCCAGTAAGTATGTTGCAGCTCTTCCAAATAGCTGCACAGGTATCCAGTCACACATAGGTTGTTCTGTAATTGAATGCTAAATGAACTACTGGCTTCATCTATATCAGGGCTTTTCAACCTTTTCACCCATTGTACCACTTTTAGGATATTGCAGCATCCGAGTACCACCAGTTGCCTAGTAAGGTATCAAAAACTTGATGACAAAAAAAAGAAAAAAAGTGATGAAGTACAGGTAGTCCTCGACTTACAACAGTTCGCTTAGTGACTGTTCGAAGTTACAATGGCACTAAAAAAGTGCCCCCTAAGCCACAGCTGAGAAAGACACCTGCCTGCCTGGCGGCACTCTTCTTCCTGTCCGAGGTTTTCATTGTTGTGAGCATTTCTGTTGAGGATTGGCAGCAGTGGGTGGAGTGGGATGGTGTTTGGTTTTTATTCCCCGCTTCTACTGGGTGGTTGCAGAAGGCTTTGGTCACTTCACATGACCCTGGAACCCTGGATTTGAATCAGCTGCCAACTATCTGAATGTAAATCACAAGACCCTGGAGATGCTGCAACATTCCAGCTGATCGACACTTCTTCTGGGCTCAGAAGCGCTAGGATCAGCGCTGAGCTCCAGCTGGAGCCTGGTGCTGATCCTGGCGCTTCCGCTGAGCCCTGACAGTCCTGCAGCTCCAGCCGTCTCTTGCTCAGACTTGTGCGGTGCTGCCACCGGTTCAGCTCATTCCCCTCCCCAGCTACCACTTTTCCAGGATGGTTGCGTACCACCTGCCAGGTGCCAATGTACCATAGGTGGTAACCGTACCACTGGTTGAAAAGCCCTGATCTATATTAAAGAGGTTCAGAGGAAAATAAAGCATGGTGCAATGAATTGGCTGAAAATAATCATTTATGCATAGCACAGGTTACTGCTGGGACTTTCACACTTTTTATCTAGAAACCAGTGTTATCTTTCCAGCTCTAACAAAAGCATTACATTGCCCCCAATTTTTTGTTGTGTTAAAAGTCCACCAAATTTTTGCCTAGGATTCCTAAACCATCATTTCAGACAAAGTTTATCTTGTACCATGGTTGTACAGCATTAAATTGTCTGAACCACCTTTAGGGGGGGAAAAGGCTCTTGTTATGAACAATTTTCCAGTGGTGGAAAAAGGCTGTGACAGAATAAGCATTTGAGATAAACCTTTCAGGAGATGCCATTATAGTAAAATTGAGCATTCCAATCAAATACCCTGACATCCAAGCTGATTTGTCACACTCATGATTTTCTGAAAGAGGTTAACGTTCAGAGGAATTTGGAGAATTGCATAGCAAGTGCCATTTCCATTAGCATTTTGTTCAAGGCACGTTCTTTTTGGTAAGTAAGAAAAAGTCTGAATGTAGAACAAAACCACCTAGGAGGCCTCATATACTAGTGAAGGATTTCCACGCATTTACCTTCATTTCTATATGTAGCATAGGGATATAAAAATATAGCAGACCCTGCCTTTTCCCCCCAAAAAACTGACAATCAAAGCTTTACAGACTAACATTTCCAGTATAGAGAGAGTACCAGAGAAAAGTACCAGGGAAGACAAAGCAAGGATGAGGTAGTTTATGGTGAAACAAGCACTGAAATGTCTTCAAATCCATAGGAATCAATCATTTGTGTTTATTTTTTCTAATTCAGACAGAATAAGCAGATAACAGAACTTTACTTTGTGCTTGGCAGGACATTAGCTAGCACCTTATAAAAAGAAAGAGAATGGCAGATTATACTCTCTGTATGACAGGACTATCCTAGCAAAGAAAACAGGGCTTGTATCATGCTTGCCAGATTTTGTATTATTCTTCTGCTGCAGAAGCACATATCCCTAGAATCATTGCTGCAGCTAAACAGAATTCCTCAAATATTTTTGCATTACTAAGGTTATAATCAACAAAGTCCAAATCAAATTCAGAATTAGGTTTAAAAAACATCCATGTTATCTTCCCACTTGGAAAGAAAGAAATGCATTTTTAATTTTATTTCTAGACTTGATTGGGAGAGTTTGCCCATCATAAATCATGATCTCATCATGCTAATAATAAGGTTCACATTTGGACTGGTATTATGTACAAGACAGATAAAGAAGGCAATCATTTAAAATATATTTAAAATGGTATTTAATTAGCTGGTGATTTGCAGACTTTCAAGACTGATACTGACCTCATGGGGAAAACCAGATACAAATCATGATCAGATAAGCTAAACCTACTTCATTGTAAACATTAAAGAATCTTGTAAGTTCGAACGTACATCTTCCCACCCCCACCTCTCTTCTGAGCCTCTTGCCCCGCCCACTATGCAGTAGGGCCTATGCTGCCCTTTATCTGACAGTTCCCTTGGCTGCATCTCCCAAAGTCTTTTCCTGTAGTTTTAAAAATAAATAATATATTTTGTTACTTAAAATTAAAGAATTAAAATGTATATCTAATTCTATTGTATTTGTAAATTATTTATTTACTTTGTGTATTTCTATGTTTGTTTAAAGTTTCTTTTTCCCAAAAATGCTGAATAAAAATATATGTTAAATAATGCAGATACCATATCCCATTGGTCTTCTATTGAGGAGAATGAACACAGCAATCCAGATAGTTTCCTGTACTACTGGCGTGGTATGGAAATGTGGCAAAAAGAAGTTTAGCCTTGACATTTTTGCAAACATAAACTTCACAAAAATACTTTTAAATACTCAGAAATGATAGATAAAAGGCTTATGCCTTTAAAAAGAAAGTTCAGTCAGTCATTCTAACATAATTTTTATATGTTCCCAAGAAAATGGGAAGAGGGAGATAAAGATTCTTTTTGAAGGTCATCTGTCTGAGCATAAACCTATTGGTCCTTCTTTTGTAGAATGCAGTCTGGATTAAATATCATTTAATGTACCAAATATAGAAAGCTGCCATCAGCTTTCTATACTTCTAAATAGGAAAGAAGTCTTTCTTCTGCCCTAAATGTCCAATAGGCAAGATTATAGAAACAAAATGTAGATTGGAAGAGGACCACAGAGTGTAAATATTGTGTTGTATGTTATAAAGTAGGAACCTGCTCATTTTGTGAGCTAAGAATGTAACAAAGGCAACATTAACATGAGAAAAGGTTTATGCCCACATTCTGTTTTCAAAGTTTGTAGGACTTCAAATTTTTTTTAGTTAGCTGAGATTTTGATAGAATGTCCTGCCCATTTAGAGAAACTGTATTAATGAGTAATTGTTTCTTTGATGGCCACAAGCTCCTAGTTAAGAAAAATTATAATCCCTTATGGTTGTAAAAAAAATGCTGGGAAATGCTGTCATCAAACTCTGGAGCAGATTATAAGAGCACAGTTTTCAAACCAAAATTGGAAGCAACGTGGAAAAATGGGATCTGGATGACAAAGGATGGACTAAAAAGCAAATGTTTGTTCTGGCCTAAGAATCACAGGTTACTTATCTCCTCAAATTTAACTTTATATATCAAACTATGTATATTCACACATTTGTTTTAATTTTTCACCACTGCTTTAATATTTCATGATTTATGCATACACTTGAAGCTCTTCACTCTATTTTCCAGGTCAAAGATGTTTTATTGAAAAGTTTTAAAATACAATTTTCCTTTAAAAATCCCCCCTTCCCCCTCCCTCCTCCCCCCCACCTCCCCCCTCCCCCCCTCCCCCCCCCGACTTCCCAGAGCTAAATACAAGGTATATATATAAAAAGCAATCATAAACAATCATATACTAACAACTGTAAACTCTAAAATCCATCACTCTCTAGCTTATATAGGATAAAACAAGCCTTAGTAATATTGAATATGTATAAAAAAAAACTAAAATAAAAAAGAAGAAAAAAAACCGAAAGAAGACTTATTCAAATGCTACATAAAACTTCTTAACCCTGGGGGCTTCCGGTGGCTCCGCGGCGACGGAGGGAGCCTTCCCGGGCTGCCCGCGGCTCAGCTGGTGTTTTTTCGCCCGAAACAGCGCCGATCAGCTGTTCGGGCGAATCTGAAGCCCCCTCCTCGGGAGAAGAGGAGGGGGTGAGCCCCCAGGTGGGGGTTGAGTTCTCCGGGGCCGCCTGAGCTTGGAGCTTGGGCGGCCGAAGGATTGAACTCCCCCGTAGCCTGGGCTGCTCCCAGCTGACCAGCGTCTCTGCTCCGGACTTTATGGAGCAGAGCCAGGCGTCTGCGACCATCCCTGCTTGAAGGAGAGACTATGAAAGGGAAAGAGCAGGCAGAGCAGTACAAGAGGGAAAGATGAAGAGATGAAGAAGATTTTATTTTACTCTCAAGCTTGATGGACTTTGCTTAAAACTTAAAGTGAAAGTGCGTCACAATTGTAAGTAAAAGATGGCGGCTAAACCTCCCCCTAGAACTTTTCGGAGTGCTGGAAATTCTCCGGTGCAACAACAATCATTGCTGCAGGCGTTGCATTCTCCTGATGTATTGACATCGAAGGATCTTGAAAAACATACCCAGTTAATTTTGGAGTCAATGGGTGTTAAATTTCTACAGATGGAGGAGAAATTGGAGAAATTGGAGCAGAGAATGGAAGAAAGGATGGAACAGAAACTTAGAGAAATGAAGGTAGACATTTTGTCCTCAGTGCAAAAAGTTGCTAAATGTGTGGAGGTGCTGGATGATCAAGTGCAAGACTTGATTCAAAAGAATGCTTTATTAGAAGCAAAAGTATTGGAAATTGAAGATTTAAAAGACAAAATCGACAGTGAACAGAGCTTGGCCCAATTTTACCAGATGCAGTTTGCTGTGAGAATTAGAGGCCTAAAAGAGAATATTAAGGAAGATTTAAAGCAGCTGGTTTCTGAGGCTTTTGAGGGAGTATTGAACCATCCAGCATCTGAATTAAAACAAGGTATGGACAAAGTGTTTCGTGTGAATTCGTGGATTGCTAAACAGAGAAAGTTGCCTAGAGATGTGGTGGTTTATTTTGTAAAAAGGGAAATTAGAGATGAAGTTATACAAGCTGCCTACGATACCAAAGTTGTGATTGCTGGTCAACAAGTTTTGGTTCTAAAAGAAATTCCTCCAAAGATTTTAAAAAGAAGGAAGGATTTTATATTTCTTGTGCAAGAGCTCAAGCAAAGAGATATAAGGTTCAGATGGGAGATCCCAGCTGGGTTGAGCTTCATGTATGATGGCAAAAGGTACTGTTTGAGTAATGTGAAGCAAGCGCATGATTTTTATAATAATGTCTTGGAAGTAACCCCATCAACACTTCTGGAAGCTGCAGAGGGATCTGGAGAAGGAGAACATCAAGAGGATGAAGATGCACAGATAGACGAGAAGGGTACAGGAGGAGTTCAAGCTGCAACTCTTTTGGATGATCTTAGAGAACAGAGGGTGACGCGTGCTGCCTTAAAACGTTCAAAAAAGAAAAAAAAATAAGACCAGTAGAAATCTATGGAACTTCCACAAAATATTTATAGTTAAGTGGTAGTTGTGTTTAAAAAAAAAAAAAAAAGTTTTGGGATGCTATGTATGGTAATAGATTTTTTTTTTAATTTGGAATTAATGCACAACTTACTACAGAGGAAGAGGAAGAAAGTTTTGTGGGTTAATGTGGGTTAATTTGTGTAAGAACTATTTATTAATGTGCAAATGAGAATATGGTAAGGTAATAGTGAATTGTGGAAGAACATAGATGGGAATGATGCTAGTTTTCTTTTATTTTAGTTTTTTATATATATTTAGTATTATTAAGGATTGGTTTACTATATACAAGCTAGAGAGTGATGGATTTTAGAGTTTATAATTGTTAGTATATGATTGTTTATGATTGCCTTTTAGATATATACCTTGTATTTTGCTCTGGGAAGTTGGGGGGGGAGGGGGGAGGAGGGGAAGTGGAGGGGGGGAGGTAGGGGAGGGAGGAGGGGGAGGGGGAGGGGGGGAGATAGGGGGGAGGTAGGGAGGGGAGGAGGGAGGGGAAAGGGGGGGTTTTTTTAAAGGAAAATTGTATTTTATAAAACTTTTCAATAAAACTTCTTAACCCTATACTTGTTCTGGATAAACTCAATCCATTTTCTCCATTCCATAATATAGCGTTCTTGCGAATGATCTTTCAAATAGGCCGAAATCTTCGCCATCTCTGCCAGGTCGGAAACCTTTAAAGTCCACTCTTCTATGGTCGGCAGTTCCTCTTTCTTCCAATATTGGCCTATCAAAAGTCTTGCTGCCGTAATTAAGTTCAACATCAACTTGGTGTCCACAACTATAGCGTCTGCAATTATTCCCAAAAAAAAAGTTGCGGACAAAACTTTATCCTCTGTTTAAAAATCTTCTGCATATTCCACCAAACTTTTATCCAAAAAGCCTTAACCTTCTTACATGTCCACCATATGTGAAAATATGTTGCATCTTCATCACCGCACCTCCAACATTTAGGCTGATAATTCGGATACATACTTGCAAGCTTTTTAGGATCTAAATGCCATCTATAAAACATTTTGTAAAAGTTCTCTCTTAGATTTTGAGCTTGAGTAAATTTTACATTCCTCACCCAAATCTTTTCCCACGTGTCCATTGTGATAACTTCCTGGATGTTTTGGGCCCACTTTATCATGTTTTAGTGTTTGAAAAGTTTCAGATCCCTTGAATCAGAATCTATTGCAATCTAATATTCATTTAAAATTATTTGGATTTTCACCCAACAAGACATAGGAGATAATTAAGCTGATCCTGAGGCTGGGGTCAAACGTATCATCAATCTCAAGTTCTTCCATGCCCACAGGAGATCTAAGTCCAGCCCCCATTGTGTTGATTCTTACCTGCCACCAATCTGCTTTGACCATTAGCAGTTCAGATTCTTGCAGAGAGCATTAGCTTACAATAAACCTATTATTCTTTTGAACTGCCTGAACTCCTGATTTAATGCGCTTGACACAATATGGAATTATTTTCACATAAAAGTAAGCACATCTGCAATGTCACTACAAATATTCCTTATATAGTTATCCATTAAATACATTAAGCAACCAGTGAGACATCACACATTCCTTACGCTGAACCATTTGCTAAACACTGAATTAATTTTATTTCTATCATGCGCTCTTATCATATTCATATTCATATTGATGACCTTATCATCTTATCAAAAGTGCTTATTTGTGGGGAAAATTCCATAATTCAGACTTATTCACTTTGTCATATATTTTTATAAATGCACAAATATACAATAAACTTTTCCCCCACAATCACACATTTTAATGATCTGCTGAGCAGTCAAAATGTATGTGCATCTTCTGCATGACATAAATTTAAATTTACATCGCACTTTCCAAAATTGCTCATTGTCACTTCTTGCACCTTTTCAATCAGAGTTCTGTCAAACACTTTCTCAGGCTCACTTAACAAACTATTCTCTCGATAGTTTTGCATTCACTCTTGGTATCTTTCCCTTTGCATAAGGAAATAATAATGAATTCTTCCAATGGTCTGACAGCTATTCGGTTTTCACACACAAATTAAATAAGTTATACAGCTGCTGCATATTCAAATCACTCACATATGTTAACAGTAGTTGCATATTTACATCGTCAGCATTAGCATTTTCAACATTTTCACAATATTTATGATTTTCTTTTATCATCTTTTTCAAAAACACTGATATTTATACATTTTGCTCTAGATCTACTATTCTACATATACTGGAAAAATCACATTAAGATATGAAGAAAATAAATTGTATTTGTGTGAATAAACCTGAATATATATCTTGCAATTAAAGGTTATTGACATATTTTTTTCTCTGCTGCTTCCATTAATTTATCTACAAACAAGACAAAACTCCATATATGTTCTCATATTTAACAATTCAAAAAGAATCAATAAAATGCCTAACTTCCATCAGATCAGTTTTTCATTTACAAAAGCAAAACTGTGTTCTTTAACTGTGAATTAGAGATTAGTGTAGCAATCATTCATACTAGGATTCATTTCTCCGATTTTTCCCAGTCATCAAATACCTGAAGGGTTTGTTCCTCAGAAAATTCCAATTCCTGCTTTTAAAAAAAAAAGTAAACAGGCTATTCTTAGCAGTGACTCTGTGTTAGTTTGCTGTTACTATTAATACTGCATGTAGTTGTCTCTACATTGTAGCCTTTTGGTTCATACTCACATATCCACAATTTCTGTACCACATTTTAAGTATGAATACATAGTTATGAATTTAGATTACGTGAGAACCTACTCTAAGCAGGAAAGAGAGGGGGGGAGGGAGGGAGAGATGGAGGGAGGAGAGTGGTTTTTTAAAAAACCATAATAGCTCTTAAAATAATAGTTCTCATATGAGGAATGTCACTCAACTGGAAGAGTATGAGGAAAGAATAAACCTGAGCCTAGTTAGGTCTTTTTGTCAGGTATAAAAGTGAATGGAAATTACAGTACTTTGGAAATAATACATAGACTAATTGGCAGATATGATGGACATACTGCCTTAAGTCTATGAAATTCAAATCTAGCCTGCCCTATTAGGCCATTTTTCATTTGCCTTAATTTAGATGAACAACAGAACAAGAAAAAATAGGAAAATAATGAAAGAAAAATCCACCACAAACCCACCATAACAAATTATATATTCAAGGGTTTTGTGTACAGTGAATCAGTCTGGTCTAGTGGTTAAGGCATCAGGCTAGAAAGCAAGAGATTGCGAGTTCAAGTCCCATCTTAGCCGTGAAAGCCAGCTGAGTGACTTTGGGCAACTCACTCTTTTAGCCCAATTGTCAATTCTGCAACAAACCTGGCTGAAGCCATCTTGCTCGTTTCCAGTTGCCACAAGATTGGGGGGAGGGATGGGAGGTTTTATGCTAGCCTAAACAATTCTCTGTCCTGTGGGAACCAAGGTCATTTCTGTTCCCTCAGCTGTGGTGTTGAACCAAATGTTAGAAAGCCCATTAAATTATTGTATTGGAGAACGTAGTTGATTGCATAGGCATGGAGGGAACTTTAGTCTTGATTTCACTTTTGACTATGCCAACATTTTGTAACCAATAAACAAGTTTTTAGAGGAAAAGTCAAGCTTCGGAGTTCTGCTTCGATTGGTCTCATCTATCAGAACCATGACACCAATCCATCACACAGGGCTGTTGTTATGGTGAAAACAGAAGGAGAAAGGTGTGTTGGATACATCTGTCACCTTGAGTTAGTTATCAAAATAGTATTTATTATTATATAAAAATAATATAGTTGGAAAGTAAAAAAAATGCTGCAAGTATTATGTCCATATAACTTTATACATCTTAATAAATGGTATCATATTTCTTTGTAACTGTCCATACATAATCTGTACTTAATCTGTCCATACATAATCTGCACATATGAATAATCAACTTAATTCACAAGTTGCAAGTAGCATCAATCTTCAATCCATTATATAATTGTGGCTATAAATCTACATTTCCAATATCGAAGGACATTTTACGAAGCAATAATAAATTCATATATATCGTTCAATTACTATCTAATAAATATGTATTTCAAAAGAATGTGGATATCTGAAAATATTAAACCCTTATCAAAGTGAAATTAATATGTATAACTTCTTCCCAAAATACAACCATTTTAGGACATCTGTCCATCTAGACTTCTTTAGTTGGATAGATATGTATTGTGTTTGTAAATGTCTAGTGTCTATTTTCCAGGCAGCATTTTCCCCTTTTTATATAGGTCTGTTTTGGATGCATTTATCATTTTATGATGTTACTGTGACCATAAGATTTTATTGAGCTTATTGTCAAAACCTATAGTAAAAGTTTCTTTTTTATTCTTGCTGGACTGGAATACCATAAAAGCCTTAGCAGATAAATAAGTAAATAAATACTGTAAATAACCCCTCTAACAATTAATTTGATCATTCCATTTCCTTCCTTCTTTCTATTAATAACGCAGCCACCAACTCACAAAGCAAATAGATTTAAGGCAGAGCATTACTTATATCTACAGTATAATATTTGGTCCATATTACTCACCATCAACTTGCCTTGAACTGCTCCTAATTTCTTTCATCTTACTGGTATTCTAAACATCTCTCTATATATATTGCATCCTCCTAGCTCCACTGTTTTTTTCATCTGCTCCACCATCTCTCACTATAGAATCTCATTTCCCAATCTGGCCTTCTTGGAGCTTCATTCCTAATACAGGTGGAAAATAGTTCATCATCTTTAATTGTTCTAATCTATTAACATAATATATTGGACGTTCATTTCCGACATAGCTTCTGCCTTGATCCAGGTATCACTCTGTTCTTAAACGGAATCAAACTATTTCATCCTATGCCATCCTGTACAACGATTTATTTGTTCAAAAATTTCATATTTTTTAATTTGAAAACTAGACCTTCATGTAGCATGCAAAACCTACTTCAGCTTATTAGTGATTCACAAATGTCTTATGGAGCCATTGCATCTGCTGGCACTGTTGTCTACGCAGAGGCTTTGCAAGAATTGAAATAGATTGATTTTTTTTAATAAGAAAAAGCTTGAGCAGCATGTCTTTGAAACACAATTTCAAAATAGGTCAGACTCTAACAGTCTACAGAGTATGAAAGTCTGGATGTGTTTTCTCATGCCTGCTCTTCTTCTGGGAGCTCTCATGGATCATTACTCTTTGAAGAAGAAAAAATAGAAAAAAGAGAGAATGAGAAAAAAAGAATCCATTGACAGACTCTCATAAAACAAACTTGAGTTGTCCATGGGGAAACATTAGCAAAGTTTAGATTCTGAGCAACTATGCTACAATACAAAGATATACCTATTTCTTTTCTGCTTCTTTCATGAAAATCTCACACAAAGTACAATCCTATACATGTCTACTCAGAACATACACTTTAGAGGGCATTTATTAATCACAAATAATTGAGGATAAGATTGCAATCTCTTTATTTGAAAAACTGGCACCTGCCTGATACAATATATTAACGTATTGAAATTAAACCATTTAATACTATAACCTACTCAATATCTTATTGATTGTTATACCCACATTACATAATCACAGTAAACTGAAAGCAGGTTGTTGATATTCAAATAAACTAATAGGAAACAAGACAAAATAGCTAAATGCTTGGAAAATACAGTTATGCATATCATATGATCTTTCAAATTTAATCTCCCTGAGAGGGATGGCTGAGGTCCCCACCCTATGTAAGATGGAAGAAATGGGATCCTAGGGACTTGTCTTCTGAATGGTAGCATCAACTGTATAGAACACCTGACTACTGAACGCCTGCTTGTATTTTGCAAGAACTATTCTGTTCTTATTATGCGGCAAGGTAAGGGAAGACATGGAAGGCTTTTAGTGCTTAAGCCAAAAGCTACTGCAAATCAGCCAAAGTACAAAGAAATTAAATATTTGTCTATATTATTTTAGGGTATTTTTATTTATCTGTTTTAAAAAATTTAAAAACAGTAACATAATGGAGATATGAACATTAAACAAATGTGTGTGTGTGTGTGTATGTTAAGTATGTGTTAAGTCTCCCTTTAATTGTTAGCAATCCAAAAAAATTTTACACACACACACACACACACACACACACACACACAAACACACACATTGAAAGCATGTGTTAACCTAATAAACAGAAACTATGATATAGAGGCTTAAACTGGCATGAATTAGAGAGGAAAAAACAGTCGGCTAACAGCCCTGCGAGGTAGACCAGGTCATGAAGCAGATTGCATAAGCTTCACTAAACTTCTATTCTAGTGATATAGATCATAGTACAGAATCTGTGTTTTCCCTTCCCTCCCTCTTACACCCCAATGCATTACAGCACAGCCAGTCCGAGCTTCTTTTTAATGCTTTCACTCTTTCCAAGGCATAAAGCATGCTTTTGTTTTTATAACTGTTTTGTTTATTTCCTCTGACTCATTTATGTAGCTCTCTACAATGGCTAATTCAGTTTCAGCTAAATACCAGCTTCTCCACATGAAAAAGCTAAAGTGAATCTAGAGCCAAGAAAGCAACCAAAATTCAAGATAGAAAATTTGCTTTACACATTTTTTCTGTTCCTGAATTACACTTTCCTCGAAGCAAAATTAACAGTCATCATCACCATCACCACTATAATTTTCATCAACTCCTTTTTTTCTAATTATATTTGCTATAATAGCTGCTATCGTCCCAAGTAGAAAAATTGAATTTCCTTTAATTATGGCTTGCATAATTTACAGCTCTAGACTTAGACAGTTTCAAGAAGCAATTTATTTTATTTTAAATAGACAACAGCTGTGCTTTCCTTTTCCATTAAGTGCAGCTAGGCCTTTCCTGTTAAGATAACACTGCTTCATTTATTTATCAAATTTATATAGCTACCCATCTCACAAATGTGACTTTTAATAAAGCAAAACAATTATTAAATAAACATTAAAACAGTTAAATATAAATAAAACCATGAATAAATTCATCAAAGTCTCATGCATAATACAACCATAGGGAGTGATCAATATAATTAATATATGTAATTAATGTATTAATATATTTCAGTTTAATTAATACAGATAAAAGAAAGCTACCAGAAAAAAGCAGGGTTTGTTTTTCTCTTTTTCTCACATTTTATGACAAACTAAGGCTTAAATATTATGTACATATATGAATATATGAACTGGTATCCAGTATAAACCACAATACTTTCCTTATCTCCCACTGAATATAATATTTTATCTGTAATGTGATAAATACAATATTTTCACTCCCCAAACCATTTTAGCTGCCTCAATATAGTATTTCATTCCCTTCCCCTCAACTGAATCCAATTGAATGAACTCCCAAACCTATTATAACCCTGCATTCAGAGGTAATTTTTAATCCATCAAATGGTTCTTATATCCCATATTTCTACTGTAATCTCAGAGATACAGAAAACAAGTAAACAATACAAAGGAGGCAGAAGATATAATTGGTCACAAATATAATTCAAAAATAAGGAAAATACAGGTTTGTCTGAAAATAGCCCCCCCCCCAAAAAAGTAGAACTGTAGAAAATTCTGCCTTTTCTTTGAAAATCCTAAATTTAAGTTCAAATACAGCCAATATTTGCAGCTCTGGTACTCTTGAAATGCCTGCAATACAGTTGTTTGTTGTTGCTGTTGTTTTTATTTCTTTCCTTTTCCCGTGTAGAAATCAAATGGTCTATATTTTGCTAAAAGGAGATAGGGCAGCTTAGACATAGCAGCAAGGCCATGGACAGGTGCTGACTGTGGTCAGATCATGAACTGCTCATATGCAAGTTATGCTAAATGAGGAGGAAGCCAGTCTGTTTCTGCAATATGGTCTTTAACACCATTTTCAAGGAAAACATCAGGAATTGCTTTGAACTCTGAACCTCATTGTTGGAACCAAAGGAATTGTGGAATAAACTTAAAGAAGATGGAAGTATGAATGTGAAGCAAACTGGATATCAGAACAACATGAGAGAAGGGAACTTAAAAAAAATCAACGTGTGTTAGAAGTTATAAGAAGCAATGTCTACAAACGTTTGTAGACACTGAAAATAGATATGGGAAAAATAATGATTTTGTGGAAGAAATCCTTCAAAATATCTCTGAACTTAGGAGATTCAAACCTTGAATCCAATGCTACAAAAATCCAATGAACCGTAACTGATTCAAAGAAGCTGGAAGGAGTATACTGGAACTGAACAGTAGAGATGTCAACATCCAAGCTTCCTTAGAAGAGATCCCCTACATAGTAGAAGCTGTAACACTAGAAGATGGAAGTTAGATCAGGACTCCAATCATTACCAGGTCAGAAGGCTATAGGAACTAAAGGAATACCTACTGATATAAGGAAAGCCACAGAACAAGAAGCACTAAACTTTTCACCAAACTTTGCCAGCAAATCTGGAAAACATCATTGTGGCTAAGCCTGAGTAACATGTTTCAGATTTCAACTTATATTTTTTTTTTGCTAAGTTGCTCTAGTAGACCCTTTAGCTTAGTTATAATCAGTGGTGGAATTCAGCCGGTTCGCACCAGTTCAGCAGAACCAATACCTAATTTTTTATTCAGTTTGGCAAACTGGTTATAAACCTGGCTGCAGGCCCAATGGTGTTGGAGAAAGGCCAGCAAAGCTTCAGCTGAGTCTGAACCCTTGCTGTCCATTGGCTATGGCTGGAGGGCAGGGGTGAATGTGGAGGCAGAGGAGAAAAGTCCCATTCTGGCCAAAGAAGAGTCCTCCTGGCATGGAAAAGGGGGAGGGTGGGAGGTATTGGGGGGTTCCTGTCACCCCCAGCTCTTTATGACTTCTTCCCTCCAGGGATTCATTGAGGCGCCCCATCTGTTCCCTGCTGTGCACCTGCGCAACTGCACTTCCAGGATCTTCAGGATCTTTGGGATATGCTTGTGGGTTTCTTCCCATTCATCCCCTTCGCACTACCCCAACTTTGGCTCCATGGAAGACCCTTCCCTGCTTCTCTCTCTCTCTTTCCATCTCAGCCATGGAGGGGACTCAGGACCATCTGGGGCAGCTCCTGCTTTTCCCCTGGGAGTGGCTCTTCCTTGGGGTCTGCATCCCCTTCCTGCCCTCTTCTCCAGCCTGTGGGAAACACTGCAATCCTCACAATTCTCTCTTCGACTCTTTGGTGGCCATCATGGAGCTTCAGTTTCCACACTGATGCCGGATCAGGAGACACCCCCAACTGGGCAAAGGAGGCACTCTTTCTGACGCGGATGACCAGCGAAACAAAAGGGAGTCCCGACTGGAAAGGCAAGGGAGGGAAGGGAGGGGCTGCCAATGGGTGGGGCTGAAAGTTGGAGGCGAAGCCCAAGAGGAGAGTAGAAGCCTTGTCCCTCCTCCACCCTACCACTCGCTGGATCTCCACAGACAATGGTTGTTAAATTATTTGAATCCCACTACTGGTTATAATCATCTACTCCAACTAACATCTGGGTATTCTGAATTTTCTGTCATGCATATGGCCAACTGGAGAATGATGATAACATCCAAACATTTCATTTTTTTTAAGGAAGACAAAGTCAAAATCCTAAAATCATAGGTCTAAAGAAGTTTTCTTAAAGGACTGTACTTAATTATCAGTCTGTTTGTAGTTGTTAAAGTGCTGGGGTGGAAACCAAGAGACTGAATTCTACACCTTCTTTAGGCATGAAAGCTAACTCTCTCTCAGATCAACCCACCTCCAGGACTGTTGTGGGGGAAATAGAAGGCAGATTTATTAGGCTTGTTTGCTCCTTGAGTTCACAAAGACATCAAACATGAAGGTTTTTTTTTTTTTTACAAAATTATGAAATCAGATATCTTTCTTCCACAAAAGCATCCCAAGCTGCCTTCTACATTTTTGTTTAGTTCTGCCAGCTGTCACACAAAAAAATCTTGTAATATTGTATGATGTTGCTGTTTTCAGATAGATAAATTTGTTATACAACATGAACCTGTACAGTAAGAGCATGCGAACCAGCATTTCAACTGCTTCAGAAGAATAGGGGCATATCTGACTTTGGAGAACTTATAAAGTGCTGCCACAAGCACTCGGCAGTAGCTGAGAACAATCTGTTTCAAGCTGTTTGGTTGATTTGATGCAAAAAAGTTAAAGGTCCATTCTATCATTGACTACTAGTAACAAGGCACCATTGTAAATACTTTCTGATTGCTTTTTGAGCTGCCTTAATTTATCCTTGGTAATTCTAATCTTTATCAAAGTAAATGTTAACTTCTATTGCTCACTAAAACTGTAATTCTCTTTCCCCCCCTCAGCTTCATCTGGCTCATAATTGAAATTTGTATTTTAAGAGTATAACTCTTTCATTATTTCTAGCTATGCACTGTTTCATGAAAATTGCAACACTGGAGTTAATTTGGCTTTACATCTCTGTTAATGGATACTGTCTGAAATATAATAAACTGTGGGTACTCAGATCTCAGCTGAAATAAGTCAAGGTTACTTTCCTAATTACTGCAGTTTGTTAGCAGCGGACAATTGCATATCATTCCTCTCATGTCTGGCAGATTTCAAATTGCATATAAGACTTTGTCATATTGTCAAAATGATTTTTTCAATATAACATGACAAGATCTCTCCATGTGAACTTTAATGACCAATAACCCAAATCATTAATTGACCTTACCATCATTTTTGGATGATTTACCTACAAATCATTGGATAAAATGTTTCTGATTTTTCTCATAATAGCCATTTGTCAAGTTATGGTCAACTCATGGATGAATGAAATAGGAAAATCCATATGGTATAAGAGAGTATTGAACATGACTTTGGCTGAATAAGAGTGAGTACAAATATTAATTATAAGAATATTTTTCTTTAACATGGCCAAATATTGAGTTTTTTTCTAATAGCAAAGTTATGAATATCTATCCCATTAGCACCCATGCTGATTTGTAAGATGATCTATTAAGATCTATTAATCGGTATATGCAGATTAATTAGCATTAATTAATCTGTGTAATTTAATGTGTAATCATTAAATTTTATATACTCTTATGGTTAACAGTGTGCCGTGCGCCTTTGGCGTCTAGTCATGCCGGCCACATGACCACGGAGACGTCCTCGGACAAGCGCTGGCTCTTCGGCTTTGAAATGGAGATGAGCACCGGCCCCTAGAGTCAGAAATGACTAGCACGCATGTGCGGGGGAACCTTTACCTTTACCTTATGGTTACAAATTGCATTTTTTGTTATGATTATGGATGTTCAGTTCTTTAATTCTGTATTCTTTTAGTGTTTAAGAATGTGTTACTATGTACATTGGATGCTAACTGAATTTGTTGACAATAAACTATAAGAGTATTTTAAAACCATTTTACTAGTAATTCTTATTAAGAAGTGAAGATAAACATATCTTTTATAAGAGACTCATCCACAGTGAAAAAAGTCTGAAGAGAGGTTTCAAAGTCTGGACATCATACTTGAGGTGAAATTTCTCTGAAGCAGAATTACTTCCTGTAATTTGGAAATTATATTTGCTAATTAATAGGTATCAAAATAACTTGTGCCTTCTTTCCCCATTTAAACTAGAAAGTTGTCAACATGGCAAATCAAGAATTTCCAGGAAGAATCATGCTTGGCTGAGTTTGTCTCTCAGCAATCATGCTGTGCCATGCTTTTGCTAAGCTTATTTTTGGCAGCTGTTGTGAGGTGAAACATATCTTATGCCAGCAGTTCATTAGCTAGATAACTCAGGCCATGGGGGCCCAAAAGCGAAGTCTCTTCTGTCAACACATTTTCACAGCTAGCCATTGACACAAAGTTTTTTTCTTTTCTGCATCTTTTCCATGGCCACAAAAAAGGAATGAAAACAATAGGTTAGTGCCAAAACTTGAATTTCCTTCTAAACATTTTGAAGTCTGCCACAATATGGTTCTTTGCCATATCAGTTGTATTAAACAAAGGAAATAATCACTGTAAGCTTGATAAATATTGAATTGCTCTTGATAAATTTTGAATTGGTCTTGTGCCTGTTAGGCAGAACTCCTTATAAATTTATTATTACATTTGTATGCCACCCAACTCCTAATGACTCTTATGGATTTTGTTGGTATACATTTGTTTCCCAGAGTAATGCCTCACCAGCTGACTCTTTCTTTGCAGAATCTACCTAGATGCATTTTCTCTAGGACTCCTTCATCCCGTCTTCTGTTGTACACTTATTTTTTCTTCCCCAACTACTTAAAAACTACTTCTGAATTTCAGTGGTGCAAAATATCATCTACATCTTTTGTTTCTAGGACTTATTGTTATCTAGTGGACTTATTTATTCTTTCTTCTTTCTGTAGAGTTTCTTTCTTTGTCAGTTTTTGTTGCAGATTCTTTTTTTTCTTTGAAGTGATAAATCCTTGTCCTTTCCATCAGCTCTAATGTGACTTACTCACTGTTCCAATTCTTTGCCTCTTTATTCAGGCTTTCAACAAGCTTGTTATATGCAATTTTTCCCCAGAAAAGAAAAATATTCCAGAAACATTATAGGCCACAATGGTAAACTCCTGCTCATTCATCTTAACTTTTGCTTCTTAAAGCTTCATTTATTTTTTTTTTGCTCACTTCTCAGACTTTGGATCTCCTTTAAACTTCACAGATAAAATCCTGTTAACTCTCCTTGTTCATTTGCTCAGTTAGCTTACTCCCTGAAATGTGGCTGCATGATACTCTTACAGTCCCTGATTACTTAACAGTTACCTAATCATTCCTACTTGGTAATCAGCAACTCTCAGGACTCACATCTTAATATCAGCTACTACTGAGAAATCACTTCCTCACACCTCAACATCCAATCTGTCAGACTAGCTTCTCTAGTCACCCCTTTCTCCTATGGGATTTACTAGGAAGCTTTCTGTTAGCTCTATTTATTGCCGGGTGAGTCTATAATTTTAGACCCAGGCAGCAGGTATATGTGATTGGTGGAGTATGTATGATTGCTGGGGTATTTCATTGTATGATGCCATTTGTAAAATTATTTTATATATTTTTGTAATACCCATTCCTTCTTTACTGAAAAAAAGCTTAAAATTATGAGTTTTTCCCCAAAAAATTTATATGGGAAAAATTGTATCAAGAAATAATGTGTATAAAATATACAATAATAACATTGTATTATGAAACCTGCTTTGTGCTAGAATATCAAAACATGATTTAGTGTCACATTTCTGTTAAAGGTACTTTCCCCCCCCTTTTCTTGTTAATTCACAAGAGCCCTGTAATTTCTGATCTGATGGTTCTTTCTTCCCAGATTGTGAAAATCGCAAAGAAGAAGCAGGATTCAGATTCATTGTCTCTGGTATAAATTGTTTCTGCAGCAAGGTGAAATAAATCATAGTAAATAATATTGCTCTGGGACAGAACAATGTCTTGTACATGTCAAAGACACTATAGGTTATCTGTATATTAGTAACTTTCTTGTAATATGTAAAAACATCTATTTTGAAATAAGATCATTTCATTGCTTGAATCAGAATTCATACCTAAAGTAGTAAAGGTAATTTTTTTGTAAATCAAAATATATACTTCCTTTTCTAGAGGGCTTAAAAGAAGAATAGGCATACCATGTTACTGTGACTGTTTTTCCCATCATGCAGTTATCTCAACCATGGAGTAATGCTTGGACTTTAGCTGAAATGTATTACAGGTTACTCACCCAATTCCCATTACTGTCTTCAGTTATTCAAATATAACCTTGCTGAAGAGATTACTATTCCCCCTCCCACAAAAAAATTAAGTTATCTTTCTCAATATCTAAGCAATATAACAAAATTGCACTTCAGTTTGACCTTATTTTAACCTTTCTAGGCAGTTGTTAAGCACATGAGGGTAAAGTGAGTTAAGAGGTTATTGACCCTATTACTGGATATATGAAGCACAAAGCTATAGTTTTGAGACAAGAAATCCTTCTAATATTTAAGTTGAAATCTTTCAAGGTTGACACATATTAGTACAAAATTCTTTAAACTTTGTAATATCGTTTTCTCTGGTTAAGCAGTATATTAGACTTAGGACTTTACATGCTACTTCTAACTTGGAAGATAGGAACATTAAGGAATTTTTTTTAGTTTCTATTTTTTTAAAAAAATGTTATATTACTGTGTTCCATAGACCCTGAGAAAGATGCATTTGTGATCTAGTCCCCTCATATATATTCTCTTGTGTTTTGTAAAGTCTGATAATCTTATTTTTGTTATTAGTTCTTTTTCATTATTTCTTTTGATCATAATTATATATTGTTCACTGCCCAGAGTTGCAATTACAATTGAAGTGACCTATATTGCTTATGATTAAATGCATAGAACTAATAATGTAGTTGAGGAAAAAGTAATATAAAAATATGGCAATTTTAAAGGAAACCATTCATGAAAATATAACAAAGAAAAGAGAAGTAAAAATACATATAACAGTCATTAATGCTTATAAGAATGACTAAAATAATCTATTGTTGTTCCTTATATAAAGCAATATGATTTCTCTAAAGAAGGCATGTCAAACTTCTGGCCCACAGGCCGGATGCGTCACGCTGAAACTATACCCACCCCATTGCCGGCAATGGGGGAAAAGTCACGATACGTCACGCAACATCATGTGACGTCACAGGTTTAACAAACCTGCTCTAAAGCAACAGAATGCTACACCTAGATTTGATATTTCCAGTTATCTCCATTGTAGCAAATTCAGCAGAAAGGAGCAGATGTAGGTCTAACTTTTTTTCTTTTCCTGTATCTCTGTGGTCTTCAAACGTGGCCCTTTTATAACTTGTGGACTTCAACTCCCAGAATTCCTCAGCCACGCATGCTGGCTGAGGAATTCTAGGAGTTGAAGTCCACAAGTCATAAAAGGGCCAAGTTTGAAGACCCCTGCTCTAACTTGCCTTTAATAGTTAGACCAAGATAATTTGTTGTTTTGCAAAGAACAAAATGAAAACCCCAGCCATCTATGAGCGAAAATTGACACCCCTACAGCTGAATCTTTTTTAAAAAATATTTAAAATTTTAATTACAGTAATAAGCACAAATACAAGCTTAATTCAGAGGGTAAAAAAGATAGAAAAAAATAAAATGTGCAGGGAATGAAAACAAAAAAGGGAGAACAAAAAAAAAGAAGAAATAAATATTTAAAGAAGTGATTTCCAATCTTTATTACAAATATGAACAAACCTTTTAATTCCCATAAGGTTACAAGCAAATATCTCTTATTCACAAAACCTATTTCTTATCTACACAAGTCCATAAACCATCAACGTTTCAGTGTTGGTGTCAGCAAAGTTTATAAAGAGTTACCAAAGCTTTATAGAAAAAATGTCTTATTTTAACATTGATCAAAAACTAACTTTATTTTTCTTTTACTTATTCTGCACATTATTTCCCTACTTCCAAAAATCTTCATTCCAAAAACTTCTTCACAACTCCTACCCAACAGAATCAGCTTGCCTTAAGGGGCAGCACTTTTGCCATCATGTTAATTAAGAAGTTATTTATATGAACATAGCTCAGCTTCTTTTCATCTCTTCATTCTGCTTTATGACAAGCAGGGCCACACCAGTCCATCACAGTGAATAACATGACTGGCTTTGACAAAACATTGACATCCCATACTTACTCTACTGGCAACTTACTCTACTTACAACTACCTGGCAAATCTAACATAATATGATATACTTTGGACAAAAATGTTAGGCTGATCACTTTATTCAGCTACCACATGCATACCTAAAATTTTTATCCACAGATTAAAAAGCATTAGGGAGAGTAAAATAGTAATTATATTGCTTTGCAGCCAAAATCATCACTTAACTATATAATAGCTGTTCTCTTAATTATAGCATATACAACCTTTGGGGAAGGGAATTCTGAAATAATAATTAAATGCTTAGTCATTATACAATAATGTATCAGGGTATGGCGGTGGTTATATGGGAGACCTTATACCCACGGGAGACCACTGTTGTACAGATTGGTGGGAGTGAGTCACTCCTCCTGAGGTGTGGCTCTGGGGCTCAGTTGAGCTTGTTGCTGACATACCTGGCACCCAGCTGTGTTGCAACGGCCCTGCCCGGGCTTCTCGACACCCTTTCAGGGCTGGTGGTTGAATTTCCCAGACTTATGGTTCTGGGTGATTTCAACCTTCCATCCCTGGGCGGATCATCAGAGTTAGCTCGGGAGTTCGTGGCCTCCATGACGGCCATGGACCTGACCCAGATAATTCAGGGTCCGACCCATGGAGGGGGTCACACTCTCGATCTGGTTTTCCTATCTGGGCAGTGGTTTGATGATCTGGGAGGGGGCTCGCCAAATGTTGTCCCCCTGTCATGGTCCAATCATCACCTCCTATGGCTGGTCTTCCGATATGCTACCCCTCGCTGCTGGGCTGCGGAGCTGACCAGGTGGTTCCGCCCCAGGCGCCTAATGGATCCAGAACAGTTCCAGACAGCGTTTGGGTCTATACCTATCTCCCTCACTCACAGCCCGGCCGATGCCTTGGTGGAGGCTTGGGAGAGGGCACTTGACCGTGTTGTACCCTTGCGACCCCTGACCCGGCGCAGATCCCGATGGGCTCCATGGTTTTTTGTGGAGCTATGGGAGATGAAGCATCGGAGACGGAGTCTGGAGAGCTGTTGGAGATCCAGCCGGTCTGAATCTGACCGATTGCGACTAAGATCTTTTACTAGGTCTTATCTCGCGGCAATGAGGACGGCAAAGTCTAATTACTTCACTGCCCTCATTGCGTCCGCAGATAATTGCCCGGCCACCCTGTTTAGGGTAACTCATTCCCTCCTTAATCAGGAGGTGAGGGAGGAGCCCTTAAAGGGGCGGACCGAGGAGTTCAGCCAGCATCTGGCGGACAAAATTGCTCAGATTCAGACTGGTTTGGACTCTGACTGGGCAGAGTCTGATGGGGAGGAATCAAGCGGTCTTGAGAGTAGTATTATCTGGACTGAGTTTGATCCTGTGACTCCCGAGGAGGTGGACAGGATTATGGGGAGGCTGAGCTCTACCACCTGTTTATTGGACCCGTGCCCCTCCTGGCTGGTTTATTCAGCTCGGGAGGAGACACGAGGCTGGTTCCAGGCAGTGATATCTGCTTCTTTGAGTGAGGGTGTCTTCCCTGCCGCCTTGAAGGAGGCGGTGGTGAGACCCCTTCACAAGAAGCCTGCTCTGGACTCAGCTATTTTGAATAACTATCGTCCGGTCTCCAACCTTCGCTTTTTGGCGAAGGTTGTTGAGAGAGTGGTAGTGCATCAGCTTCCTCTGTTCCTGGAGGAAACTGATTATCTTGACCCATACCAATCAGGCTTCAGGCCCGGGTACAGCACGGAGACGGCATTGGTCGCGCTGATGAATGATCTCTGGCGGGCTCGGGACAGGGGTTGCTCCTCTGTCCTAGTCCTATTAGATCTCTCAGCGGCTTTTGATACCATTGACCATGGGATCCTGCTGCGACATCTCAGGGGGTTGAGAGTGGGGGGCACTGTTTTACGGTGGTTCTCCTCCTACCTTCTGGGCTGTTCGCAGTCGGTGTTGACGGGAGGGCAGAGGTCCGCCCCGAGGCCTCTCGTTTGTGGAGTTCCTCAGGGGTCGGTCCTCTCTCCCCTCCTGTTCAACATCTATATGAAGCCACTGGGTGAGATCATTCGTGGTTTCGGGGTGGGGTATCATCAATACGCTGATGATACCCAACGTTTTCTTTCCACCCCGAACCAACTCAGTGATGCCCTCAACGTGATGTCCCGTTGCCTGGAGGCGGTTCGGGTTTGGCTGGGGAGAAACAGGCTCTGACTCAATCCTGCCAAGACTGAGTGGCTGTGCGTACTGGCATCTCGAGTGAATCATTCTTCTCCATCTTTAATGATAGGGGGTGAGGTGTTACCCCCCGTCAATAGGGCTCATAACTTGGGCGTCCTCCTGAATTCACGGCTCAATTTGGAAGATTATATTGGAGCCGTGACCAGGGGGGCTTTTGCCCAGGTTCGCCTGGTGTGCCAGTTGCGGCCCTATCTGGACCGGGATGCCGTGCGTACAGTCACTAATGCGCTCATGACCTCCCGGTTGGACTACTGCAATGCTCTCTACATGGGGCTGCCCTTGAGGACCACTCAGAGGCTTCAGCTGGTGCAGAATGCAGCTGCGTGAGTAGTAATGGGAGTTTCCCGATACTCTCATGTAACACCTCTTCTCTGCGAGCTGCATTGGCTTCTAGTTGCCCTCCGGGTGAGATTCAAGGTGCTGGTGATGACCTATAAAGCCCTAAATGGCATGGGTCCGGATTACCTCAGGGAGCACCTGCTGCCAGCATCAGCTTCCCATCGTCCTGTGCGCGCCCATAGGGAGGGCCTCCTTAGGGTTCCGCCGGTCAGAGATTGCTGGCGGGTGATTCCCAGGGAGAGGGCGTTCTCTGTGAGAGCGCCTGCCCTTTGGAATGAACTGCTGATGGAGCTTCGGACTGCCCCCGACCTTTGCTCGTTTCACCGAGATTTAAAAACTTGGTTGTTTGAATTGTCTGGCCTGGACTGAGGGATTTTAAGTTATATAAATTAAATTAAATTAAATTAAATTAAATTAAATTAAATTAAATTATTAAATTAATTTTAATTTTTAATTTTTAATGTTATCTTAATTATGGGCTGTATTAATTTAATTTTATTTTATTCTCTCTTTTGTATTGTTTTTAACTTGCCCTGTGAACCGCCCTGAGTCCTTCGGGAATAGGGCGGTATATAAATTCAACTAATAAAATAAATAAAATAAATCTATCTAAATTAATGGGAAATGTAGAGCATGTTAGATTTCAATTCATATGTGTTTCTATAATCACGAAATCTTGTACTGCATTGTGAATCTCTTCCTATACAATAAAATTTCAACTTTCATAATATCAACAGCCAAAAAAATCTATTAGATTTAAAATTGCAGGTAATAACTGAATATTATCCTGTTTTTTTTGTCTTTCATGTCTTTCATTGAAGGACAAAGGTTTACATTCTTCTTACTCGACACTTATTATAACTAAAGGCTACAAGGTATACAATAAATAACACAGTAATATTGTCATTAGGTAATATAAATAGCTCTGAAAATATATTTTGTTATTAGCGATTAGTAATTCAGTCCTATGTTTTGATGTTACCATTCAATTGTTTTTTGTAGGACAAGATTTTAGTGAAACTGGTTTGTAAATAATGCCATTCAGAAGACTTTAGTCAGGAAAAAAAAATATTGAATGTTTTTGTTTGTACAAATGTTACTTATTTAATAAAATATGAGAATATGCAACATTCTCATTTCAGTAAAATGGGGCATTTATAATATCTTTCTTGTAAACTGATATGCAAATACAATAACTTCATTGTGCCAATATTTCAAGGGTGTTAATTTTTATTCATTGAAACAGTATGAAATCTGCAAAAATATTATGTTTCATTACTTTTAGGAATTCAATTGAGAAGAGTAAAAATGCCCATGACATTAAGATTAAAATTATTATTTTAATTTTTATTTAATTAATTTTATTTTTATTAATAATTGAATTTAATACATAGTGAGCTGTAGAAGATTAGGAGGATTCCCATCCATTAAAACCATGACCCAGACCTCACATGCTTTGACTGTTTAGGTCCATACACTGCAGTAAAGCATAATGTGATTTGTTCATTTGTGCAGGAGTAGCCAACACCCCAGAAGACAAGCTCAGGATCCAAAAAGATCTTGACAAACTTAAACAATGAGTTTTAATGTGGAAAAAAGCAAAGTTTTACATTTGGGCAGGAAAAATCAAAGGTTTAAGTACAGATTAGGTGAGACCTGGCTCAAAAACAGCAACTGTGAGAGGGACCGTGGAATCCTAGTGGACAATCATTGACTATGAGCCAGCAGTGTGCAGCAGCAGCCAAAAAAGCTAATACAATCCTGGGTTGTATAAACAGAGGCATAGAATCAAGATCAGGTGAAGTGTTAGTATCACTTTATAAAACTCTAGTAAGACCACACCTGGAATACTGCAACCAACTTTGGTCACCATACTACAAAAAAGATGTTGAGACCTTGGAAAAGGTTCAGAGAAGAACAACTAAAATGATCAAAGCCCTGGAGACTAAAACATATGAAGTACAGCTGTAGGACTTGGGCTTGGCTAGTCTAAAGAAAAGAAGAAATAGGGGCAACATGATAGCAGTATTACAGTATTTGAGGGGCTGCCACAAATAAGAGGGCATCAAACTATTCTCCAAAGCACCAGAGGGCAAGACAATAAACAATGGTTGGAATCTGACCAAAGAAAGAGGCAACCTGGAATTAAGCAGAAACTTCCTAACAGTGAGGGGAATTAACTGGTGGAACAGCTTGCCTTCAGAAATTGTGGGTGCTCTATCACTGGAGATTTTTAAGAAGAGACTAGAGTCTAGACAATCACTTGTCTGAAATGGTATAGGTTCTCCTGCTCAAACAGGGGATGGACTAGAAGAACTCCAAGGTCCCTTCCAGCTCTATTCTATTCTATTCTATTCTATTCTATTCTATTCTATTCTATTCTGTTCTGTTCTGTTCTGTTCTGTTCTGTTCTGTTCTGTTCTGTTCTATTCTATTCTATTCTATTCTATTTTTTTGTTTAGCACAGTGATATTTAACAAAATCATAGCTCGGGACATTATTATGTGAACTTAGGCATTATTTCAGAGCATTTTGTTCTGCCACATAAATGCTAGGAATGAACCTAGAACTCAGGTGTGTTATTTATTCTCCTCCCATTTTATCACCACAGGGATCTAGGTTCAGAGAGGTATTTCATTTAAATAACCATGGCATCTCTGATTTTACCATTTAATTGTCTTTAAAGATGATATAGGAGATGAATATATGTGCATGCATGCATTTGTGTGTGTGAATGTGTGTGTTTGTGGTGTGTGTTAGTAAATCTCAAGGCCTATTTCAATCTTGCCTCGGGGTTCTCAAACTGTGTGGTAAACTGCCCTCAGGGAGGTGCAGACAGACCAGAGGTGTGAAGAATTTTTCAGCTGTACAATGTTACCATAAATCCATCTTTGCCAAAATTCCATTGTATTGTTTTCACTGTTCATTTTTGTACATTCAGGTGTTTGGATTTTTAGGGAAGTTGTGTACATTAAGATTACATTAAAGATAGATGTGAGGGCCCAACATTTAGGAACTCTGTATAGGAAAAAAAACATGAAGAGAAAGTACTGCACTATTATGAACCTCTTAGTGAAGTCTCCAGAAAAGAAATATTTACATAGTGCATTCTAATCTCCCTTGTTGTCTTCAGCAGGAGTACAGCTACTGCGAATTATTTAAAACACACAAGCTAGGAGTATCTGTAATTTTTCTCAGCCATAAAAAAGTAGAAATGAAATACAGTCTCTCCAATGGGATAAATCTAGCCAGAGGGTATATCATGACTGCTCTTTCTAGGCATGATTATGAACAGATCTCCTTTGAGCTGAAGAAGCAGACCAGTTGTTGAAACCTAAGGCTATAGCTTTCACTCTTTTCATCTGCCGTGAAGGGACCATAAAAGCTAAATAAGTTACAAGAAGTGGTAATTTTATGTTTGCTTTATATCTACATTTAGACTAATTCTAGCCTTAATGTTTAATATGTTTAAATTAAGTTACTTTGTTTAGAACATAGGTTTGGATTTGGTATCTTAAATAGAAGAAACTTTAAATTTATCATAGGATAAAGCACTGAAAATACATAATTTAACATTCTCAATTATGTGTCCAATTAGATTTTCAGGTGGGTGTATGAGCAGGTGAAATCATTACTGCAGACAAGCCAAAATTCCTGTTTGATATAAGTATTGTTTCTCAAAAGGAAGACTAATTTTCTGCCTTTTCTGAAAATAAATCCTTCACTGGTATCATAAAATGTGTTTTCAGTGAAAAAAATGGCTTTTGAAGAAAAAAGGAAAACTCTTGAAGCAATATCTCAAATGAAGAGATTCAACAGCTTCAGAGGCCAAAACATTTTCCAGATAAATGAGGCCATCTGACTGGAAGGGCAATTTTTAGCTACTACAGAGTTATGACAGGTCAGAGAAAAACATACAGCAAGATGGAATAGGGGGGAAAAACAGCTGCCACAGTATGTTTTGAGGTCAAAGTGGAATAAATCAGCGGACATGCAGAAAACTAGAAAAGCAATATGAAACTGCTTTGGAAAAAAAGCAAGAAACCTTCAAAAGGACAGAAAAGGGGCTGATATAATCTTCCATTTCCTGGAGCAAGAACGGAATACAGCCTCAAAATTATGACTGCAAGGCAGACTTGGAAGTCAAAATAATAAATAAAAACACACAAAATAATGAATAAAATAAACAAAAAAATAAGATTCCAGTGGATGGACAAGACTATACAGTGTTTTAATTAATAATTAGGAACTATTAGGAGATAGTAGAAATTAAGGAAAGTTGAATGTAATAACAATACAATTAGGAAATCAAATCCCTGAAAGTTTATTTTTCACTATAAAATAATAAGGAACAACTTACTGGAACCTCTTTAGTCATAATTACAAATGAACTGATGCAAATTTTGTTCTCTATATTTTTAGATATATTATTTTATAGCTACAAGAGTTACAAGCTTAGGATTCTCTTATCGGTCCAAAGATAGAAGATAGACAGAATATAGTTAAGGCAAAGATGGATGGATATAGATATGGATATGGATATATAGATAGGTATAGATATAGATATATATATTGATATTTATTTGGCTTTTAAACCGCCCATCTCTCTCACAGGGGGACTCTGTAATATTCTAATTTCTTTGCTCCTTCTCCGAAGACTCAGGGCGGTTTACAATCTAAAGCACAAATCAATGTGCTTAGCAATAGCCTTCATTCTATGTATATGCCTGCTTATTAGGGTTTTCGGGGGGGCCCAAGCGGCATTATTAGAAAGTCAGCTTATTGCCCCCAACAATCTGGGTCCTCATTTTACCTATCTCAGAAGGATGGAAGGCTGAGTCAACCTTGAGCCTGGTGGGACTCGAACCTGCACTAATTGCAGGCAGCTGGTGTTATTTAAGGAGGCATTAGCCCACTGCTCCACCAAGGCTCTTTTTACATGTCCCTTTCAATCATTGCTACATCTCAGCAGCTTACATACTCTCTTTTATAAACAAGACTAAAACAGTATATATGAGAAGATAAAAAATCAGAACATCTTTTTGTCTCTCGTGGATGGCTTAATTGATTTTCTTGCATATAGCATAGGGTTGAATTAGATGATCTTTGTAATCCCTTCCAGTTCTACATTTTGATGATCCTATGACCCAATTTACCCTATCTTCCAATGTTTTGTGTAAGAGAATATAATATACAGAATGTCCTCTACAGATTTAGACACTGAGCCATTGGGACTTCAGATGAATTTAAATCTAAGTCATAAGGATAATAATTACTAAGTACTAAATGTTGATTCTGTACATAGAAAGTGGCCATGCAAACATGGTCAAGGAATAGATAAGTTATATTGATTGAAGATGCTATAACGCTGGATATGAATATTTAAATAAAGCATCATAGCCCAAACAAGAAGACTGATGTAATGTTTCTATGTAGCAGAAAATAGACCATAGTATGGATTTTCTCATGTTTGTTGGATGACAATGCAAAGCTGAACTGGACAAGAAGAACAAGATTAGAGGAGAGACAATTGTCCAAATCAGTGTAGTCAAAACTGATCAAGGGGTCTATATTCTAGAATCAGAGTCCCAGTCCAAGAATTAATGTTACCATGGTTAATCTTTAAAGTAAAAGGGAGTAAGCTTAGGCAGACACAAAGAAGAAATAAATGGAGTGATAGATATTAGCATCTAATCAGAGACAGTTGGCAAGACATCTAAAAACTCAGAGGGAAGACAAGTTAGCACTATAGTGTAGGCAGGAGAAATCCTTTCAGTGCAACCAGGTATGAAGGAGTACAGAACATGTATGTTCTATAGCAGGAAGATAATGAATAACCTCATTTGAAACATACAGCATTTTATAGGATTTTTAAAAAAACAATACATAGAAAATTTTGTGAACATGGTTTTTCCTTACATGTATGCCTTACAAACTTGGAAAGGTAAGTTATAAATCTAAATATAAATTAGTAAATGCACAAAATATTCTGTTATTTGCCTTTCTTATTGTTGCTATGTAGGTTGTCTACTTCTCCTACAGGTAGTCCATCACTTATGACCAGTCACTTAGCGACTATTCAAAATTATGAGAAAAATTCCTGTGGGTAATTATCACCTGGTTCCAGAGTTCCAATGGCTGCCCCCTCTCCGCAGGGAGGTCACTCCATTTCTGGCCCTTGGTAACCAGTTGACATTTACAGTCATTTGCAGAATGCTGTAGTCACATGACTGATTAATGACATTTTTGTTGAAGAGTGACATTTATTTCTAGGTTTTGGAAAAACCAATCCAAAGCAAAAAAATAGTTTGCTTAATGACTATGGAATTTCTTAAGGATTGTAGCATTTACTTTATGATTGTGGCATTCATTTACGGACCACCCCCCAAAACATTGTAAAATCCGGTCTGTCAGAGGGGTGATCCATTTTATGACTGCTATAACTTATGACTGTAAGTTATAACTTTTGGATTACCTGGAGTACATTATATGGATTATCCCATACTCTGCTGATGGTAAAATATAAATATTCAGAAACATTATCCCTTTATGATCAACAGTCTCACAACTGTCATTTGGGGGTCTATTGTGCAGAGTGGGTAAGAAGCAGCAAGAACTATGGAAAGACTGAAGTGTGGTTTAGAACTATCTTTTTGTTGTAACAGCTTACAGAATTTATCTGGCTTAAGCCAAGACACTGACCAGATCCCATTCAATATGATAGATAAAGTATTGAGGGATGGCAAGAATTTGGGTCCACCACTCAAGATACCAATACATTGACCTGATCTTGCAACCTGAGCACAATCCAAAGTGCTGGTTATCATCTATAAAGCCCTTCATGGCAGAGGGCCTGGTTACAGTATACACATTAGAAAATTATAACATTACATTGCTCTTCGACATAATCGCCATTCAAATTGAGGCACTTGTCATAATGTCTTACAAGGTTTGAAATTCCTGCTGCAAAAAAGTCTCCCGCCTGGGAATGAAGCCACTCGGTAACAGCATCGGGAAGCGCATTGTCATTGCTGAAGTGGTGTGATGCAAGTCACTGTTTCATTTAAAAAACTGGTTCATTTTTAATTGATCTAGCAGTCGAGCCAACTACAACACAACCTTCTCCTTCCACTCCTCACTGCCTACTGAACTACTGCGCACAGCGCTATAGAACGGGCATTGCTATCCCCGCCTATTTCTCGCACATGCTCAAACGGAGGATTATTTCTGAATTGCCCTCGTATTATTCCAAAATCCTATAAATTGTACATTTAATTTGACTAAAAACAAAACACTTTACCCAGATTATTCAGAACTTTGTATCTGCTTGTGAATAGCCTCTGGAACCACTAAAAGTCATCCAAGAATGCTCACACAATTTTTGGAGGTTTCAGAAGCTGCACATGAGCAAAGTACCCTCATGACTTCCAGAGGGTACAGAGGTCTGGTGTGTCATCAGAAATGACATGGTATGTCACAGTTGACACATGAATCATAGATTCATTAATATCAGTCTAAACTCTTATGGAAAATAAGCTTCTAAAAAGAAGAGGGCAATTGCCTTGGATATTACTATGTTTTTATCGTTTAAGGAATATTTATCTAATGGTTTTAATGCTTTTAATATTGAAAGATACTCAGAGTCACTTTGAAACAGATGGGTGGCAAATAAATTTAATAAACAAGCAAGAAAGCAAGCTTTAGGGATAAAGAAAATTTGATAGCAAGTCTTTTGCAAGTCTTATTCCACTTACAACATAACTAGAAGCTCTATTCCTAAAATATTCCTATTATATAAAGCTGAATCAATGGATTTTACAAAAGAACACTTAATTGTTTACGCCTTTTACTGTTTGATAAGTGTCATGTTTATGTTTCTATCAAAATAGTTACAGCTTTCAGGGAAGTTACACAGTACTAATTTGGCAACATAGTGTTTTATGTATGAGGACAACTGTGATAAAAGATCTGTGAAACAGACTGATTAAATGACCTGTGAAAAAGAGGTTGAAAGAATGCTTTACCAGCTTGCGCAGATCTTTTCCTATTAAACAAACAGGGAAGGTATACTGCTGATCAAGCATACAGACTACTTTCATTTTCTACAAAATAATCAAGCGTGCTTGGACTGCAGATTTTAAAATTGCTCATTATTTTATTTATATTATTTAAATTAAAAAGAAAATAAGCCCAGCAAAAACTATTGTACGGAAAGCAAAATTTAAAGCCAGCCATGTTATTGACAAGAAAAAACTGAACACCAGCTGGTTAATGTAAATGTCAATTAATTGAATGCAGAAAAGTCAAGTGTGGTTCTTGTTATATTTTTAATAAATTACTGTTAGTTCTCAGCAGGCACTTATGTCATACTGAAGTAACAGAACAAAAGCTTGGGTTCAAGATAACCCCTTTACAATGCTTGTTCCTTGCCTTATGACAGCAGGAATACAATGTATTTTACACATATTATTAGGAGGATTCCAATTTAAAATATCTCCTCCACCAAGGAAAAATTAACAGAAGAAAACAAAAATTAAAAATAGACCAAAGTACTACATGATCCTTGGCTTCTCCATCCTGTCAATTTGCCATTATCAAGGCGAGCCCAGAATAGTAACGGAAAATTTCTTTCTCAATAAATGAGCATATGATACGTTTCTGCATGCATATATGCATCACACAGTCTATGTACACATGTGGTTAAAACTATATTCTGAAAAAGGAAACACTAGGATTAGGAAACGAAACTACTGATAGAATGAATGACTGATTAATATTAATTGTAAAACAAATGTACATTGTTATAAACTACAAATGAATTTATCTACTATTATCTTTCACCTACAGAAAAGCATGAAAATATGTGCACATAGAGACATGTACCCCTCTCTCCTTCCATTAGGAATAAGAATAAAGATGAAAAATACAGGATGGAGATGGGGCAAAGGAAGAGATAGTTATACAGAGAGGTGAAAGATGGGGAACAAAACTGGATGGAGAGGAAAGGGAAGGGAGGGGTAGGGAAGGGAGGGGAGGCCAGAGGAGAGGAGAGGCAAGGCGAGGCGAAGAGAAGAGAAGAGAAGAGAAGAGAAGAGAAGAGAAGAGAAGAGAAGAGAAGAGAAGAGAAGAGAAGAGAAATCAGACTCTGTTTAGAAATTGCAGAAAGGAGAAAAATTAAGCTGGCAAACAGTCCTTTTGGAGTGCCATGGATTAAAAGGTCATACAGACTTCAAGCACATGCAGACCCTTTTGGAAAGTGCTTTGTTTTTCGATAAAAACTGCATTTAAAAAATTACAAGCATGGGTATTTCTGATAACCTGTCTTCTCATACCAAGCAATGGATGATATTCAGAGGTGTCCATGCTTTCTGATGATAATGTCTGTAGTCATTTGTATCTACTGCCTATTCATTTTTTTTCCAGTGGAAGCTACTATTCTATGGAGTAAATGTAAAATAGCCCATCCCACTCCCGCCCTCCCCCCCAGTCATAGGGTAAACCTTTGGGGAACAGAGATTTTATATTTTTGTCATCTATATTAGTGGAACTACTGTGTGTATTATTCAGATTCCAATATGAGTAATTGGAATATCATTAGTAGTTAAAGCGTATCTTATGAAATATACTGCCACCATTTGGACTAATAAATATCCTTGAATTAGAAGGATCACGGAGATGCTGTAGAATGACAGACCCTTAAATTAAATATATCTTTGAATTCATAATTGCCATAACTGGTTTTAAGATAGGAGGCTCTATAAATGTTTTAAATAAATAAACCTGAAAGTTCATGCAATAGGAGTTTACACATGCATCTGCTTTATATATGCCAATATACACACATATTGAAAAAGAGGTTGGCACATCACTTTTTCAGAACACTTAGATCACTTTAACATCACTGACCTACAACCATATTCAAGTTCTCCCTGTTACATTCCTACTTGTGGTTTAATTTAGCTACACCCCATTGTTTAAATAAGTTCACCTGAGGAAAGCAGCCAAGAACTATAAAGTTCCTCAGTAATTTCTCAGGTTCATTGCAATGTGTTAATAGTGTGTTCTGGAAGTACATATCTAGATTCAGTAGCTTTTTTTTGCAGTTTCTGGATTTTTATGGACACATGATGCTCTAACTTCAAATCCCTTCAAAACCTCTGGGATTTTGTGACATCTGACATTTATGAGAACAGCTACTCATGTTAGCATCTACTGAGTAGAAGGGTGCGATGGATGCAAATGATTAAATCTCAGTCATGACATTTGTATTTACATTACATTGTTGTTTCTGTGTGTATGTATGTAAGAGGCAGGGGTAAAGTTGGGGAGTCTTGAAGCAGAGTTCACCATTTTCATGAGTACTCTGTTTGCTGCCATATCCTTGGCTGACCAGTGAGGTTTATCAACTCATTAAATTCTCCCACTCACAGCTGTTTTGTCTAGCCTTGTCTCTTTGTATTGTAAGTGGGATCTGAAGCTTATTAGCAATAGCGCTTAGACTTATATACCACTCCACAGTGCTTTACAGCATTCTCTGAGAGGTTTACAAATGTCAGCATATTGCCACCAATATACCAACCTCAGAAGGATGGAAGACTGAGTCAACCTTGAGTTGGTTAGGATCGAACTCCTGGCTCTGGGTGGAATTAGACTGCAAAACTGCATTCTAACCACTGCTCCACCATGGTTCTAATTGCTTTTAAGGAGAGAGAAATAAAGATTACAGCTAGACATCACTTTTATAACACATTCTTTTATTCTTATGTGATCCTTTCCAAATCCATATATCACACTATTTCCATTAGTCCTTCTCTGTCTGTTCCTTTCATACTCTTTTAATTATTTATTTATTTATTTTATTTTAATTCCATTTATATCCCGCCCTTCTCCGAAGACTCAGGGCGGCTTACAAGCTTAGCAGTAGCCTTCATTCTATGTATATGCCTGCTTGTTAGGGCTTTCACACACACGCCAAGCGGCATTATTACAAAGTCAGCTTAATTGCCCCCAACAATCTGGGTCCTCATTTTACCTACCTCGGAAGGATGGAAGGCTGAGTCAACCTTGAGCCTGGTGGGACGCGAACCTGCACTAATTGCAGGCAGCTGGTGTTACTTAAGGAGGCATTAGTCCACTGCTCCACCAAGGCTCTTCATTATTGCCATTCCCATCCCCTCAATAATTTAAAACATTCCTCTACAGACTACTTCTCTAGGGGATCTAAAACCATGTTTGGAATTATGCTATTCTATTCAGAATACCATATTTTTTTATCATAGCAAGGTGGTTATTATTATAAACAACAATAATAAGACTGTTCGTCTCTGAAGTTTAACTGAATTATTCAAATAGTTTAATACACTGTGTTATTAAGTTAATTAAAGCTAATATTAATAAAGTGTGACTGTGATTCTGGGAGGAGGAGGAGGAGAAAAACAAAAAGAATCTGCAACACATTCTATCCTCATGTGGCAGGTATCTGTATGGTGCAGGTGGAGAGAACTTCTGTGACAGCTGAAACAGAGGAAAGACCCAAAGGCAGCAGCTTAGCAAATTTCTTTGTGGCAAAGGCAACAGGTGTCACTAGTCTTGTAGAACAGAGGGAGGGGAACATAGCAGAAATGGAGAAAAAAAAACCTCAGGAAATGAAGAGGATTTCACCATTCATTCCCTCCTGAATTTGAGGAGGAGGAGGAGGAGGAGGAAGAGGAGGCGGCAAAATCCAACTCCTCATCTAAGAAGTATGCAGATAGACCTGCATGACATTGCTTGCAGCAGGAAGAAGATAATTTCTACTTTGTAGCTTATAATCACTATACGTACAGCATGCCTGCTGTGCCAACCATCCTCCTATTCCAGAAAACCCAGCAATCACAGATAGCATAACCACACCCCTTTACATGGGAAAGTCAATGGTAATTCTTTGGTACTTTTAAATTTGGAACAGGAAAAGGAATTAGAATGGTAGGAACTTAATTATTTTATATAATCTGGATTCTTAAAAATTGAAATAGGGCACTTTCTGCACTGGGTTTTATAGGTTCCTTATTAGAATTTTTAGAGGCTGATGTGTCATTTTTTTCTCTACCCATCTAAAAACGTACGTGGGAGATATTCTGAAAAGTACGTGCTCGCTTTTGGCAGCACATATACTAAAATTGGAACGATACAGAGAAGATTAGCATGGCTCCTGTGCAAGGAAAAGTACTATGGTAAAGTTTTTGAATGTGTATCCAATTGAAACTTAGCAAGGTTAGCGACAATGAAAGGATCTGTTTTCTTACGCTAATCCATTCTGCCAAAAAGTTAAGCAGTTTCAAGCATTTTGAAACTTTCCCATTATAGCCTGTGGTTTCCCAAGAAGGAAGCAGAGAGAAGCCCAAATTAAGAGACTGTGCAGTCCAAAGTGGATGGAGCAGAGAGGAATAAGTTCAGGGTAGCCATACCCTAGAATCTTCCAGGGTATGTCTAGAAGGTTGTAGCTTTAATATGGCAAGATTATGTCTATGACGTATAAGCAAATAAAGAATTGGACTCAGTTGGATTTCACTATATTGTCCTTGGGCTTTGCCCTGATGTCTATACACTAAATGTGTATGGTTTAAAGACTGAAGTAAAAGTGAGGATTCAACTCACCTCACAGATTGTTTTGGGAAAAAACAGGAACAGGAAGGAGTAGAAAGGCAGGGCAAAAAAATATATATCTTAAAAATGTAATCCATTCCTTGAATGCACTGTATGAGCAATATTAAGTAAACTGGGGAAGCTAAAAGGTTGCTGTTGAACATATACAATCACCTCAGTTAAACCTGAGCCATTTTGTGGCTCTCAAACTTCCCAAATCGACAATTTAATGTGATTTTTACTCTTTGGAGGTGGGTAGGTAAAACAAAGAACAAAAACAAACCCAGTGAGAATCAGCTTCCACTTGGTTTGACATACTTATTTATATTGGAGTATCCCGCAAATCCCCTAGTGGTAGTGATCTTACCATGCTCCCTGCACCTCTCATAAGCAATTAAATAAATAAATAATGGCCCCAGGAATTAAAGGGTTTGTTGAAACTATTAAAATATCCCATTCTAAAACTTTAGGAATGTATGTGTTAATGAATTTATACTACAAGCTTAGTAGAAGACTTTGTAACACAATAGGTACTGTATAATAGTTCTAACCCTACATTTATCTAAAAAATCCACAGGTCAAACTCACATAATCAAAGCTATCAGAGCTATACCACAAAATAAAATAATGCTTCTGAAATTATATCTGATCCAAAATGGATTGTCAATCAAATAAAATGAGGAAGGTTGGTTAAAGAAGCTGAAATAAAAGAAATTATGATTTTATTAGCAGTATAAATACAATTTGCTGTATGTTCGGGGTTGCACGTTCGGGCCCTGCTGCTGCCAGCTTCCGGGGCCTATGCAGCAATGGGAGGTTAGGGAACCCCCACAAGTGAAAGGTCAACAACCTCTGAGCTTGCCACAGCTAATAGAGGCCTTGCAACAGCTGGAGGTGGTGCAGAAGCCTGGAGATCAGAAGTTGGTGGGAGGACAAAAAACAGCAAGGGTGGCAGCAGCAGGGCCCGAACGTGCAACCCCTGAACATACGACAGGACCAGTGGGGCCAGCAGCAGTGGGGGCCCCAGCAATCAATGATGGCCCCACCCTTCAGAGCAACCTTTGATGGGGACCCAGAGAAACTGATTTTTTTCCTAAACCAAGTACGCTCTCATTTGAATTGCTGGGCCTATCTCTACCCGGACCCAGGTGGTATGGTCGATGTGATTGAGTGCAGCCTAGAAGGAGAAGCATCCGAATGGTTAAACAATTAATATAATGAGCAAGCCCCTGAATTGGAGGACCTCCACCTCTTTTTCCTAGGGCTGAGAGAGAGATTTGAGGATCCATCCATGAGTGCCGATGCTTCGTTCTCATTATTATAGACTTTTTTTGAGTAAACAATCATGCAATGTTCTTTGATCTGTCTCATTAGTCGGAACCATGACATGTTACTTTTCCAAGCTTCCTCTCTTTTCTTCCTCTTACTGTGCATTTTTTGGTAACATATAGCCAGACAGGAGGAGGCCCAGAGTAAGCCTGCTGATTTATCATGCTGGCCACATGACCATGGAGACGTCCTTGGACAAGCGCTGGCTCTTCAGCTTTGAAACGGAGATGAGCACTGGCCCCTAGAGTTGGAAACGACTAGCACGCATGTGCGGGGGAACCTTTACCTTTACTTTATGCCCAATAAATGTGCTGTGGAAATGTACTGGTTGCTGAGGATCTTAATCAACTTCTTTAAGAAAGGAATGCCACTACTACTCAAAGAAGGCTAAAATAAACGTATTTTGTAATTTAGTCAGTGTAATTTAGTCAGTGTAATTCTGTTCCATGGTCAGCACACTATCATAATTTTTACAGAGATAAAACCTACCTCTATTAACATATGTTATCTAATTTCTGATACCTATAATGCTGCTGGCTTTCTTATATGCTTAGTTTGATTACTCACATATACACACTGCCTGATCTACTGAGACAAGACAAAGCAGTATGGGATCCTTAGATATTTCAGACTACAGTCATAATCCTTAACCATTTGCTAAACTAGCTTAGACTCCTAGGAATTACATTCTAAAACATCTGAACGTTTGCCTGTCCCTATTGCTAGCTATCATTTACTACTTAAGTGATCATGTAGGGGTAAAGTAAAACAGATACAAGCAAAGCCAATTAGATATCTCTACAATCTGTATCTCTTCTAGGAGCCAATAATCTGTTAATTTGGGTACAAAATACCTATGCAGGAATTGCAGGATTGTCTTTGATTCTTATGATTACAAGTATTCCTTGAGTTATGACCATAATGGAACCTGTCCATTAGGGTCAAAAGTTGGAACAATGTTAAATGAATTGCCTCAGGTAATGATTCCTGCTCTTTACAGTGCATTTGTTAAATAAATGCACAGGTTGTTAAATGCAGCTCGGGGTGTAGGGGAGATCCTGGGAATCCTAGCACAGGCACAAGCCCAGCTGCTCAGGCCTCCCCCACCCTGCACGCAGGCCCACCACACAGCTAACTGCCTTGCCAATGAGCAAGAACGAGGAAGGAAAACTCTGGGCATGCCTGCTATTCTTAATTTTGCCCCTGCCCTTCTCCTGCCAAGGTGCCCTGCTTTTCTGTGGCAAAAAAGAAACCAGTCTTTCAGAGCCTTCTGCACTCATCAGCCTGCTGCTGATCAGCTTGCCTTTGGGAAGCTGCAAAACTCTCCTGCCCCTTGCCTGGCTTTGGAAAGTTGGCCCTTGCATTAAAGGCAGCTTCAGGATGAGCTTCCTAAAACCTGTCCCTCCCTTATTTCCCTTCCTCCCTTCCCTAGAAAACTACATTTCTTCAATAAAAATAAAATTGGGAGGGACAGATTTGTTGATTCCCCTCTGCTCCAATTAGATGCTAGGACTAAATTCTTCCCCTGCTTTCCAATGTTTATCCCTTTTAAAAACCTTATCTTGACTCCAGGCTGAAGGAATGAAGCAATAAGGAAATAAAATCTTTCTGTGGCTTTTTCCCTTGAACTAAAGAAAAAGAAGTCTTCTCCAAAAGTTATGCAACAAAATGGAGGACACTGGTTCTTTTCAAGATTTAGCTGGCCATCTGAAGGGCAAGAGGCAATGGAGCTTTGAAGCCTCCTGATGGACAGCTGATTGGCAGGCAGCTGATCCTGCAGAAAGCTCTCAAAGCAGCTGCCATTTCTGCAAGGAATTGTTGGGACCTTGAAAATGATGGCTTCTTCCAGGAGACATAGGGAGCAGGTCTGAGCACTGCAAGTCCCACTGGGGCAGGATGGAGGATGAGAGGCAGAGAGGGGGATGCTGCAGCATTCCCGTGGTCTGTGTGAGGGTGAATGACCACAGTGTCACTTCAGCTCTCATAACTCTGGAATAGAGTCGTATAAATTTGGAATGATGGACATACTTTTGAACTATCATTAAGCTGCCTGTAGTTTCTTGAGGAATACCTGTATAAATAGACTGGGAAATCTCACACTTATCATATTCCCATTAATAAAGGTCTCAGTATGAGTAACTTGTACATCTAAGGACATATAATGTTTCTTTAAGCTGTTTCTGCTGTTTCTTTAAGCTGTGAGAGAGGGAACTATGGCTATAATGAGACTATCAAATAATATCTAAGCAAGAGGTCATACTTCTATTTTTTCCCTAATCAACCATGTTCTTACTTGTTTCCCTTGAGAGAAAGACCTCAAATTATATATAAGAAATGACAGATATGTTACTTTATAATTTGGAAAAAATATCAGAACATTTTTGTAGAATATACAGTAGATAAACTATGATAGCTAAAGATACAGAACTATGTGACTAAACTGAACAAAAAACTGGTCCTAGTTATGTCAGGTAGTCATTATCAATATTTGCACTTCTCTTTAATTTTAGGTGATGCTTCTAGAATCTATTTTGTGCATTTTACATTATTCCCCTGCTATGTTGTATTGTGTAGCATTTTATAATTTCTTTTTCAGAATGTTGCCTTTACAATTAAAAATGTTGGAATGTATCCATTAATCACAAACATAATATATCCATAAGTAATATCTTTCCAAACATAATATATTAAATCAGAATAAAGACATGCAATGCAAATCACATTTTAAAGTACAATCCTAGTAAATTAAGATGGATATGAGTGTTAACCAGGGGGCACAGTATACTCAAAAGACCAAACATGAGGCTTGTTTAATACATGCAACTAACAGTTGTCCGCCAAAAAAAAAGGGCTGCCAGGTGAGCAGATTGCCATTGCAGGCTAGGCTAATGGATCCTCTGGTGGCTTTTGTTACTGCTCATGTTACACTACTGAAATGATGAGCCTTGAAAATGACACAACATATGTAGCTTCAACTTGTTGGCTACAGGTAATCCTGCTCTTCTTGGTTTCAGAAGCAGATGCAGATGAGACTAGCAATATAAATATGCAAATTGAAATGGTCCCTAGTTGGCGACACAGTGCCTACCTCTAATGGACCTCGCAGAAAGTCTGTTTGCTCAGCTCCTATTTCGAGTGCTACATCCACAGAAGCAAAAGGACGGCTGGCCATCTGCTGTCGCTCTCGCAAAAGTTGCTAAGGAAAGGGAAAAAAATCCCTACATTAATAAAGTATATTTAAAATTGAATATTTAGTACAGTCAATCAATGATACGTTTAACATTGATCCACTAAAGGGAAATGGAGCTTCTGAACTATATGTTCCAAAGGAGTTCAGTTGTGTGATAACATGGCTTTCTATACCTGAGGAAAAACATAATAAAATCAGAAATGTTAGTTTGTTTTTATGAAGACACATCGGGAACACCATGATTTGATATATTTCCTTTGACTTCTATGCCACTGAATCAAACTACAGGTTGGGCTGGGTTGTTTTTGCTATTTTTAGAACCGAATACATAAGTCCTCGACTTACAACAGTTCATTTAGTGACCATTTGAAGTTACAATGGCACTGAGAAAAGTGACTTATGACCGTTTTTCACACTTATGGTCGTTGCAGCATCCCCATAGTCACGTGGTCAAAATTCAGACACTTGGCACAACTGACATATATTTATGATGGTTGCAAGGTCCCAGGGTCATTTGATCCCTTCTGTAACTTCAGACAAGCAAGGTCAATAGGAAAGCCAGAGTCACTTAACAACTGCATTACCAACTTAATAACTGCCATCGTTCACTTAACATCTGTCACAAGATAGGTCCTAAAATGGAACAAAACTCACTTAACAAATTTCTCATTTAACAACAGAAACTTTTGGCTCAATTGTGGCTGTAAGTCATAGGCTCCCTGTACATTTCTTAGAGATAAGCTATTAGGAGCACAGGCTGAAAACAGCTAGTTCAAAACTTACTTCTTTTTCTTAAAAATACAAAAATACACATGTTTTCAGTTGGGGAAAAAAGCTTAGATAGTGGAAAAGAAATAGAACGTTTAAGATTCTATTTCTCCTTAAAATATGCACTATTCCTTACTGCACCATGCCCACTCACACACATCCATCTATTTACTCCTCATATTTATATATGAGAATTACCATGAGCTATGGTTTCAAACAGTATTTAATTATTATTTTATTTTTTCCACTGAAACTTGTTATTAGAAAAAAAATGCTAAAAAAATGCTTCTCCATCTTTCCATATTATTTGTCCATGAAGTATTAGATATATTAGTGGTGGAAGAGGAATTAAAATAGAAAATGACAACTTGATTGTGTAGCAGCAAAAGTAATGATAATAAAAGAAGATGGCATGGATTGTATGGAAAACCATCATAGATTCTTTTCTACAGTTAGAAATCTCAAACCTTATAGCTGACAGAAATTCTGTGTGACAAAATTTGGCAAATTAACAACACTGATATAATGTGATAAGGTCAACATCAAGAGTCAGAATCTGAAAGAGTAACCTTGCTTCCATATGACAATTTGTTGATAGTTTCTTTTAATCAAAATAAATTGTGGTCACTTTCATTTGCTCTGCTAATTACTGCGTCAAACTTTATTTTCTCAGATATTATTTTGCTGCTTTCCTAAAACCACATTCATTAGCATCTATCTTTGCTGTACAACTTGAACTCTTTTACACAAAAGCCAAAGGCAATTCAGTATGGCAACCTTAAGCGTTAAGGTTTTAAAGCAAAACAATACATTACGTACAAGTTATCTTGTACAAAATTAGCTGGCAACCAGTGTATCATGTCATTACCAATTGTTTAGTTCTGTATAAGTTAGAAAAAGTACATATATCATATTTCACAAGTATCAAATCTTCCTCACACATGCATACAATATTTTTCTAAACAAAGAACACATATGAAAAATCATAGCAAGTGAGTATGACCTGAAATCTTATATCATGGAAGAAAGTCTCTGAATCCATCCTGGGAACAAGACTTTTCAGCCTTTAGATTCTCTGTGTATTTGTACTGTAGTCTGATGGAGTTATTACTAATAGTGTCTGCAGATGCTTAAGCATAATCCTTTCTCTGATTACTTAAACATGAATAATAATGTCTGAGTATTAGAGAACATTATTACTGTGTAACTTAAAGACCCACACTAGTCACACATTGTTAGAAACTCTTATGACAGGTGCAAACAAACCCACACATGAAGAGTTCAATTAGCTGTTTTATTGCTCAATCATATATACAGGACCTCCTCAGACTGATGTTTGTAGTTGGGTGAGGTTTAACAGTATTCAAGGTGGGTTGGCCTTTGCCCTCTCTACCCACTTAGGGACTCTAGACTAATTCCCCATTTGACTCTTCCCCTGGCTCGACCACTCTGTCTCCTACATCCAACAATATCACAAATTATTCAGTTAGCCACAATGTACACTCTTCCGAGATAATTTATATTTTTCTTTCAACCTATAACAATAATACTAATTAAACAAAGCAAATGAAAATGACGAGCAGCACTAAATAATACAAATGTTATTTCTCTGCATTCAAAAAACTAATAAAGGCAATATTAAATATTTAAATCAAATTAGTTGCCCAATTAAGTTTAGTTGCTTGTTTCTTTATATGAACTGTGTTTGGCTGCATTTGGAATGAATTGCCTGGACTGAATTCTGTACACACTTAAAATAGTACACCTAGATACTAAAGCATTCCCAGAGGTAGATATTACAATAGGCTTGTAGGATACCAGGGACAGGCAAACAGTGAAGGCAGGAAAAGGGGCTGCTGTAGTGCTTGTCGGCACAAGAATCAGAATCAGAATAGAGCTGGAAAGGACTTGGGAGATCTTCTAGTCCAGCACCCTGCTCAAGCAGGAGATCCTATACCATTTCAGACAAGTGACTGTCCAGTCTCTTCTTAAAAACCTCCAGTGATGAAGCACCCACAATGTCTGAAGGTAAGCTGTTCCACTGGTTAATTGTCCTCGCTGCTAGGAAGTTTCTCTTTAATTCCAGGTTGCTTCTCTCCTTCATTAGTTTCCACCCATTGTTTCTTGTCCTGCCCACTGGTGCTTCGGAAAATATATTGACCCCTTAGGTTCCCCTTGTATTCAAATTTAAAGGGGCAAAATGGCCCTCTGAGGCCATGATAACAGTTGAAGTGGAGGCAAATAGAAGGAGGAAGGAGTGAGAGGCGGAACGATGGTGATGGTGATGCTGTTGCTATTGCTGTTACTACGCTATCACCCTCACCTCCAATGCATTTCTGCTTGTATTCTGAATAGGAGATGACTGTGAAAAGGAGAGATTCTGAGAGAATTTATGAAGTAGCCTAAGGACCACTCGGGACGACAGGCTAGTTCAACAACAGGTTTATTAAGAGCAAGGCAAGCATAGAATAACTTGTCCGGCTTTTATAGCCGGCAGCTGGTAGCGAGGACCAATCAGCGGTGTTCATTTTGGCGCCCTGTCAGGCAGGGACCAATCCGCGTCGTCTTTTGTTGACAGCTCCGGCTTCCGCGTGTCTTGGTGTTTTGACAGCCGCGAGCTGTCAGTGGTTGCGCCTGCGCTGTACGGTGGGTGCTTTGACAGCTCAGGCTTCTTCGTAGTCCGGCGTTTGACAGCCGCGAGCTGTCAGTGGTGGCGCCTGCGTGGTGCGAGGAACTTTGACAGCTGTCAAAGTTCCCGCGTGTATTTCTGTCAGGCGGTTTTACTTTATATACTAGGCGATGCCTTCTTATTTGTACTGTTAACATATATATATACATTGATTAAAGGAATGTTTACATATATAATACACCCCTTACCCCTCCCCTGGTTCGTTTCTTCCTTCTTGGATGTTTGAACCTGCCCACTGATAGTCTTTTAGGTAGGTGGGTGGTCTTCGATTCCTGGTTGAGCGGCGAAGGGGCGGTGGGTGTTCTGGTTCTGGTTCTTCGTCTTGGTGCTCAGCTTCCTGGTTCGGGATAGGCAGCATTTCCGGTGGGGGTTGTAAGTCGGCACTGGTTGGTTGCTCAGAAGCGTGTGGTGGTTGTCTGGGTCTGAGCTGGTCAATATGGCGGCGTATGTTGCCCTGTGCTTGCGTAGCTACAAGGTATGAGATGGGCCCTGTTTGTTTTATTACTGTCCCTTGGACCCACTTGTTTTTATCTGTGTATGAACGTGCCCATATTAATTGACCCGGGTTGAGTTTGCGGGCGGGGTGGGGGTGCTGTTTTTCTTCTGGGGCTGTGTCAGGGTGCAGTCTGTCGAGACGTGTTATTAGCCTCCTCCCCCATCTTAACTCTGCTGGTGATTTGCCAGTTGTAGAGCATGGTGTTGTGTGTTGTGATAAGAGGAACTGGCTGAGTCGCCTCTGCCAGTTTCCTTTAACGAATTTTTTCAAGGCTTCTTTTGTGTATCGTACCATAATTTCAGCCATTCCGTTCGACGATGGGTGGAACGGCGCCGACGTGACCAGCCTAATACAATTCCTCGTAGCGAAGATCTGAAATTCACGAGAGGTGAATTGAGGTCCATTGTCAGAAACTATGGTATCAGGTAGGCCGTGTGTTGCGAATATTTTTCGTAAGGCTTGAATAGTGGCTGTGGACGTTGTTTTCTTAAGGGGTGTGACTTCCAGCCATTTGGAATAGCTGTCCACTACAATTAAGAAACTTTGGCCCTGGATAGGTCCTGCAAAATCTATATGTATACGTGACCAAGGGTTCCTTGTAGTCTCCCATTTATGGATTGGTGCCTGGGGTGGTTCATTCCTGGTCTCCTGACAGGTGTAACACCCACCCACATACTGTTCAATTTGTTTATCTATGCCGGGCCACCACACATAACTTCTGGCCATCGCCTTCATTTTTACAATTCCAGGGTGCCCTTCATGTAAAATGTGTAATGTTTGGTCTATGTTTTTCTCTGGTATGATGACCCTATTTCCCCATAGCAGGCAACCTCTGTGTGTTGAAATCTCATTTTTTCTGTTATAATAAGGTTGGAATTGGGGTTGTGGGTTTTGAGTTGGCCACCCAGTTGTGGCCCATTTGAGGACTCTGGCAAGTATTTTATCTTTTGTTGAATTATTGGCTATAATGTTTGCAGTCAGGGGGCATTCTGGAAGTTGGGAGATTGCTAAAATCCCGCTGGCTGGGGCTGGGTCTGAGTCCCTGGTTTGTATGGGCAGTCTGCTGAGGCAGTCAGCATGGCCCAATTCTTTACCTGGTTTATGTATTAGCTGATAAGAATAGGCTGCTAAAAATGTTGACCATCTTAAAATTCTCGGGGAGAGAATTTGTGGAGTAGTTTTATTCCAAGTAAATATGCCTAGCAGGGGTTTGTGATCTGTAAATATAGTAAATGGTCTTCCATACAGATAATCGTGAAATTTTTTGACCCCTGCCACTATCGCTAGGGCTTCCCTGTCAATTTGTGCATAGTTTCTTTCAGCTTTGGTCAGAGTGCGTGAATAGAAAGCTATGGGTCTTTGTGTACCGTCCTTGAATATGTGACTTAATACAGCCCCGATTCCATAGGGAGAGGCATCGCAAGCGATGCATATTGGGGTGTCTTCCCTGAAAAGGGTGATAGTTGAGCTGTGACAGATAAGCTTTTTTAACGATTGGAAACTGTTCTCGTGTTCCTTGGTCCAGGACCAAGTTGTACCTTTGTCTAGGAGCCTATGGAGCGGCTCTGCAATAGTGGCTTTGTGGGGAATGAAGGCATGGTAAAAGTTTAACAGCCCCAAAAAGGATTGCAGCTCTTGCTTATTCCTAGGGCTGGGTGCGGTTTGAATAGCCATTAGTTTTTCAGCGGTGGGGTGGATGCCCTGGCTATCAATTTTATACCCTAGGAATTCTGTAGAAGTGACTCCAATAGAGCACTTCTCCCGCTTAAGTTTGAGACCGGCTTCTCTGAGCCGGCTCAGCACAGCTGACAACCTGTCAGCTAAACTAGCTTCGTTTTCCCCGGCGATGAGAACATCGTCGAAATAGGGGCAGACCCCGGGTATTCCCTTCAGGGTCTTTTCCATGATGCCCTGAAAAATACCCGGGGCTGCAGATATGCCGAATTGTAGCCTCTTTACTTTAAAAGCACCGCGGTGGGTGACAATAGTTTGAGCTTCCGCGGTGTCGTCTGTGACAGGCAGTTGTAAATACGCCTGAGTGAGATCAAGCTTGGCGAAAATGGTGCCAGAGCGGATGGAAGCAAATACGTCCCTTACCGCTGGCACCGGGTAAGCATGGGGGCTGAGGGCTAGGTTGACTGTCGCTTTATAGTCAGCGCACAGTCTCACTTCGCCATTAGGTTTGATTGGGGTGACAATAGGGGTCTCCCAGGTTCCCCCTTCTGTTGGCTCCAGTACCCCTAGTCCCACGAGTCGGTCAAGCTCGTTTTCAATTTTTTCTTTAAGGGCGAAAGGTACCCTCCTAGCTCTTATTTTAATTGGTTGAATTGCTGGATTTAGTTGCAGGGAAATGGGGGAACCTGTATATTTCCCTAAAGTGCCATCGAAAACGTCGGCGTACTTTTCGCAAACGGTTTCTAGGCTAGGTGTTTGAATGGTATTAACCCCCGTTAAGGCGATGCCTAGTGGAGTGAACCAGTTTAGCCCTATCAAGTTGGTACGGTTCCCTGGCGTAACTAAAACCTCCAGGGGACCCTTGAACCCCTTATACTGCACCAGGACCTTGGCTTTCCCTTCCAACGGAATAGGGGTTTTCTGGAAGTCTGCAAGGTGTACCTGAGTTTGTTTCAGGGGAATTTGACTTCGGCCTTTCTGACAGATTTCCTGATAGGTTGTCAGCGAAATTAATGAGACTGCTGACCCAGAATCTACCTCCATGTGGCAGGGCACCCCCTGAATTCTGACCCAGATCTTAACTTTGGAGCTTATGCAGTTTACCCTGTCAATTGTCTCTACCAGGGGGCCTGGTGGGGTTTCTCTGCTGGCCTGGGCAGCCGGCCTACCTGGGGGGTTTGCCTCCACCTCATTGATGTTGTCCCGGCCCTTGCTGCGGCACACCGGCTTGATGTGGCCAGTCTTCCCGCAGTTGTGGCATTTCGCGTTCCTAAACCGGCAGCTTCCTCGGGCATGGTTGCCCCCGCAGCTGGCACAGGCGGCCCGTTGCTCGTAACGCGGTGGTGGCGGTGGTGGGTTCCTGGATCCGCGGCGGTCCGACGTTTTTCCCCTCCTCGGCTGCCGGTGCTCCATCCTGCGCTGTAGGGCTTCTCCATCGGTGAAGTCTACCGACTCTCCGCTGTCGCTGAAGGTTGCGCTTTCCTGGTAGACGGTCGCGGGGGTCTCTGGGGTCGTGTTCGTCGGCTTCTTCTTGTGGCTGTGTTCATATGCCATGATCTCCCTGGTCAGCTCTGCCAGGTTCATGTCGGGTTTGGACGTCAGTTTCTTCTGTAGCTTCTCGTCCCTCAGACCGATCACCACCTGGTCTCTGATGCGGTCTTCCAGGTCGGGGAAGGAGCAGTTCCGCGCGGCGTGTCTGACCCCGGCGATGAATTCGTTGGCGGGCTCGTCCTGCCGTTGTTTCTTTTGTGCGAATTGCACCCGCCAGTACAGTTCTGAACGCGCTGGCATGTAGTACTTGTTCAGCTGGTCCACCAGGTCAGCGTAGGAGACTTCCGTGATGGGCACTGGGCTGAACAGCCCGACGGCTGCATCGTACACCGGGGGCCCGCTGATGTACAGCAGAGCGGCGGCCTTTGCTCGGTCGTCAGTGATTTTACTGACGAGGAGAAATCCCTCGACTTGGCCGAGGTGTGATTGCCATCTCTCGGGATGGCGGGTATCAAACTCCCTCACACGGCCGAAGTTTGCCATGTCGTCCGGTCCTGGGTTGCTCCGATGGAAGTTAAAACTTCCGTGACAGCTCTTGCCGGGAACTCTCTTCCTCGGCCGTGACTTCAGCTCCGGAGCGATCCCACCTTCGTCGCCAGTGAAGTAGCCTAAGGACCACTCGGGACGACAGGCTAGTTCAACAACAGGTTTATTAAGAGCAAGGCAAGCATAGAATAACTTGTCCGGCTTTTATAGCCGGCAGCTGGTAGCGAGGACCAATCAGCGGTGTTCATTTTGGCGCCCTGTCAGGCAGGGACCAATCCGCGTCGTCTTTTGTTGACAGCTCCGGCTTCCGCGTGTCTTGGTGTTTTGACAGCCGCGAGCTGTCAGTGGTTGCGCCTGCGCTGTACGGTGGGTGCTTTGACAGCTCAGGCTTCTTCGTAGTCCGGCGTTTGACAGCCGCGAGCTGTCAGTGGTGGCGCCTGCGTGGTGCGAGGAACTTTGACAGCTGTCAAAGTTCCCGCGTGTATTTCTGTCAGGCGGTTTTACTTTATATACTAGGCGATGCCTTCTTATTTGTACTGTTAACATATATATATACATTGATTAAAGGAATGTTTACATATATAATACAATTTAGGTCCACTGTGAAGCAGTGGGGAAATGGTTGTAAGAACCTTCTCTTCCTTGTCTTCTCCTTCTCTTCAATTGCTGTCCAGGAACCTGGATGTTCTTATTTTTGAGAGCCCATCTGAAAGCTACTTATACTACTTGCTAAGATTGGCTCGGACAATATATCTCCTGCTTCTTTCCAGAGTTTAGTTCCTTCCATCCTTTCCATCAAAGGGAAGAATGTCCTTGCAGTTTGCCATCAAGGATGAGTTTGCTTTCTTCTCCCTTAATTTGTTACTCCAAAGGGATAACAGTCAAATGTGAGAATGGGGCACAGGTTATCTATCAGTTTTCATACTATCTTGCTGGCTGGGAGGAAAGAGTCCTAATTGATTAAGGAAATATGATCATAGTTGCTAAGAGCTGTATAGCAGTACTGGTAATCCTAGACTTATGACCACAATGGAGTTTTGCCCCATTTTAGAACCATTCTTGCCACAGTTCTTATCTGGCTTCCTTATTGACATCATCATCATCATCATCATCATCATCATCAAGTAGGAAGGGACCTTGGAGGTCAGATAGTCCAACCCCCTGCTCAGACAAGAAATCCTACACCATTTCAGACAAATAGCTGTCCAGTCTCTTCTTAACGTCCAGTGTTGGAGCTTTCACAGCTTCTGGAGGCAGGTTGTTCCACTGATAAATTGTTCTAACTGTCAGGAAATTTCTCCTTAGTTCTAGGTTGCTTCTCTCTTTGGTTAGTTTCCATCCATTGCTTCTTGTCCTGCCTTCAGCTGCTTTGGAGAATAGCTTGATTCCCTCTTCTTTGTCGCAACCCCTGAGATACTGGAACATTGCTATCATGTCACTCCTAGTCTTTCTCTTCATTAAAGTAGACATACCCAATTCCAGCAACCATTCCATATATGTTTTAGCCTCCAATACCCTAATCATCTTTGTTGCTCTTCTCTGTACATTTTCTAAAGTCTCAACATCTTTTTTTACATCTTGGTGACCAAAACTGGATGCAGTATTCCAAGTGTGGCCTTACCAAGGCATTGTAAAGTGGTATTAATACTTCACATGATCTTGATTCTATCCCTCTGTTAATACAGCCTAGCACTGTTTTTTTTGGCAGCCGCAGCACACTGCTGGCTCATATTTAGTGATTGTCCACTAGGACTCTGAGATCCCTCTCACAGTTACTACTATTGAGCAAGGTACCACGTATACAAACCTGTGCATTTGGTTTTTCTTGCCTAAATGTAGAACCTTACTTTTTTGACCACTGAATTTCATTTTGTTAGATAGCGCTCAATATTCAAGTCTGTCCAGATCCTCCTGTATCTTAAGCCTGCCTTTTGGATTGTTGGCTATTCCTGCCAGCTTGGTGTCGTTTGAAAATCTGATGAGTTTCCCATCTACCTCCTCATCCAAATCTTTGATGAAGATGTTGAAGAGCACTGGGCCCAGAACAGAACCCTGTGGCACTCCACTACACACTTCTCTCCATGTAGATGCAGTTCCATTGAAGACCACATGCTGAGTACGGCCAGTTAGCCAGCTACGAATCCATCTGGTGGTGATGTGTCTAACCCACATTTTTCTATCTTATCAAGTAGTAGGTTGTGACCTACTTTATCAAATGCCTTACTGAAGTCCAAGTAAATTATATCCACAGCATTCCTTTGGTCCACTAATTTTGTCACCTGGTCAAAGAATGCAATAAGATTTGTCTGGCATGATCTGTTTTTGACAAACCTTTGCTTGTGAGAAGGTTAAAAAAGGGAATCACATGACCTTGAGACACTGCAACCATCATAAATATGAGTCAGTTGCCAAGCGTCCGAATTTTGATCACATGACGGTGGGGCTGTTGCAATGGTGGTGTGGAAACAGACATAAGTCACTTTTTCAGTGCCATTGTAACTTCAAACAGACACTAAATGAATGGTTGTAAGTTGAGGACTATGGCCAATGAGGTATAGCTGGCAATCATTTGGAGGTTCTCTAGGTTCACAACAAAGAAACAGGGATGTTTTATTCTTTAAATAAATTACTGGGGCATCCAGCCAATCCATTACAGCAAGAGAAAGAAAAAGAAAAGAAGAATCTAATCTTCCTTATCAAAATTTTGGCAAGATTAAATAGTCAGTCAGAAGCCAAGATGCTAATACCTCAATCAAATACAGACACAAAATTAATTTACACCATGTATTCCCATTCCTATCAGGTTTGTTGTCTTCTATTGTCAAATCACTTTTCTTTAAAAAAAAATGTCCGTTACTCTCTGCCTGAATAGGTTCTTGCATGAATAAATAGAATACGTCAATATAGTATTAGTATGAAATCAGAAAGCATTGTGAATTGTTTTGCTCAGGACTAGAATGACCAATAAGCAATGAGGAGGATTGGGACTGCCTAATCAGTCTAGAAAAAAAAGAGTGGCTTTTGCTGAGAAATAGAAAAATTTACAATTAGAAGGGCATGATTGGAGATGTTCAGATAGTATCATTTTCTAAAGGGTAATAAAATTAATGTAGATTTTAAAAATCATTACATTAGAAGTTCCATATTGAATATATGGAACAGATATAATGCAGAGTGTGTTCAAAAATGCTTTTATGGGTCTTAGTACAAGTAGCATTTTACAGGAAAGAAACAATAGGTAAAGAGCATTGTTATAACAGGAACAGGAAGAATATAAGATGAAATCAAAAATCCAATTAGCTGCAGCGAGATTTATTTTTCAATAGTTTTCATATGTACAATTAAGAGAAAGATTTAAAGTAGGTAACACATTTGGAATTGAACAAAAAAGATGTTGAAGTTGAACTATATACAAATGGTGAGCATGTAATTGCCAAAATGAATAAACTTCTATGAAATTTGACACAAAAAATAACAAGGGAAAGACTTGTGCAATAAAATGGGCTAAGAACTTTGGACACAACATAGTGATGGAACAATGGGAAAATATGTGACTAAAATATGTGACTAAAAGGATTGAAATTTATATTGTTGTTAACCTCAAAAAGAATTTTCATAAAATGATGTACCGTTGACATATGATTCCAAAAACAGTATCTATAATGTATAAAGATACCTCAAATGTCTGTTGGAAATGTGATCAACATGAAGGTTATGTTATCATGGTGGACTGGTAAAAAAAGCTCGACATTTGTGAATTCTATTATAGACTGTTATATCCATAAGAATGGAAAGATTCAGAAATACCCACACAGAAGAATGGTTGGTGAAGATGACAGAACTAGCAGGGAAGGCAAAATTAACTTGTTTGATTTGAGAAACATCATCTAGATTTATCTGTGACTGGAAAACCATTTATTGATTTTTTGCAAAAAAAAAGAAAGAAAAATGAACTTGAGATTTATGAGTTTGCAGATTAGAAATGATTAGCGAAAGAAAGAAATTATGCTGTAACCTCAGAAACAGAGTAAAATATAACCATAGTTTTTATAAAATATGGCTATGTATGTATACATACAGTATGCATATGTGTGTGTGTGTGTTTATATAGATATAAATATATTTATATAAAATATAACTACTGTCAAAAAGATTGGAAGATGCTTCTTAATGTCCTCTCCTGTCCTGTTCTACTCTCTCACACACACACGCAAACATAACTGTGGTTTAGTGGGTTTATTAATATTCCCCAGCAACTCCATTCACCAAAAATCCAGAACTGTCCCAGTTAAATCCAGTCACAAGCAGACCATTGCTGGTCCACAGAGCAATGGCCAATGAATCCACAAGGCACTGATCAAAATAAACCCACCAAGCAAAATGAAGTCCATCATACAAGAGGGTTCACGAGGCAAGAAAAGTCCAGAGTTCACAAGGCACAGTCCAAGTCCAGGCATGGTATCAATCCAAAGCAAGGCAAGAATCACAATTATCAGAAAACAGGTGACATATGTAGAGATATCTGAGGAAGCATCCGGGGGATTCATCACACTCCTCTCCTCTCCTGTCTCCCCTCCCCTTCCTTTTTTTTCCTATTTTATTTCTTACTTACTATTTGCCTTATATTCTTTTTATAATATTTGTATTGTTTTTATCTTTTTAAAATTTCAGTACAAATTATATTTTTTTAAAAAAGAAGACCCACAATTCAGATTTGAAATTGCAAACAGAAGGACAGCAAAAGACAAGAGAAAGAGCAAAAGCTCACAAAACAATCCTGAATATTTTGAGCTTTAAAATGCAATCTAGAATGTCAGTACTAAAAGGTACAAGAACAAGAGGGCTTTCTCTCAGAATCCAATGCTTACTAGGCTATTCTTGGCGCTAGCCCTTTCTAAATTAAGTCATACAGTTTCTAAATTGTTCTAAATTGTTGATGGCAAACTGTTATCTGTTCAGGTACCTTCACTGTCCATGACTATAAAATCATGAACTAGCAGAGATGGTAAAATTAACTTGTTTGATTTGAGAAGGATCACATTTCTTCTTTTTTGTATATGGCTTACTTTCAAGATCACCCAAAGCCCATCATTGGTTCTGCCCTTAGTTTCTGAGGATTTGTACAGTCATCACATACATATTTATTGATTTATTGAGCCTTGGTGGAGCAGTGGGCTAATGCCTCCTTAAGTAACACCAGCTGCCTGCAATTAGTGCAGGTTCGCATCCCACCAGGCTCAAGGTTGACTCAGCCTTCCATCCTTCCGAGGTAGGTAAAATGAGGACCCAGATTGTCGGGGGCAATTAAGCTGACTTTGTAATAATGCCGCTTGGGTGTGTGTGTGAAAGCCCTAATAAGCAGGCATATACATAGAATGAAGGCTACTGCTAAGCTTGTAAGCTGCCCTGAGTCTTCGGAGAAGGGCGGGATATAAATGGAATTAAAATAAATAAATAAAATAAATAAATTTTCATCTTGAAAGCCATTAAGTTATAGCCTACATAGAAGAAGACACAGGATTTTCAATCAATTAGTGCTATAGGAAGATATGAAGTTTGGCTCTGGCATGAACCAATCATGTAAGGGTAAGCAGAAATAATAATTAGAAAGAGAATTTTTCTGTAATATGGTTAGAGATTTCAGCTTGTTTAATAGTGAAGCTGGGTATATTCAAGTCCTTTGTGATCCATGTTGATTTACATCCCTCTTTGTTGGATCATTTTTAATAAGGGACATATTGTAACAATCAATACTTCTGTTCCGTATGGTGATAATTTTTTTTCATAGAAACATGAGCGAGCGAGTGAGCGAGCAAGAGACAGAGACAAAGAGCAAGTGTGTTGTGGTCATTGTAGCCTACCATGGTCACGTTATCAGGATTTGCAAATTTCCCTACTATCTTGTCACAAGCAAAATCGATGAGGAAGCTGATAGGAAGTTGTAAATCAAAGTCACATGAGGTTCTCACTTAACAACATGTGGTGATTCATTTAATAATGGTAACTAGGAACTGATGTAACTGATGTCACTAAGCAGTGGGGTGATGTCATGCTTCATGACTGCATTCATGAAAAAAGTTTAATTCATTACTGTCATTAAGAGAGGACTATCAATGCAATGAAAAAAAATCATCCTTAAAATCTTGCCTGAAACTGGTAATCAGGACTGAAAGTATTTACACACTAATTTGAACCTTTCAAAGACTGGGCATAAATTGTTGTATGCATGTTAGCTAATTGTACTTGACTCACCCATACCAGACATCTATCTCCTGTTTTTATTCCACATCACAACTGCCAAAATCATCTCTAGAACACTTCTATGAAGTATCTCAAAGAAGATTCTGTAAAAAGTATAATTGTATAACAAGATGTAAACTAAATTGTTTAGGATTATTTAAATCCATAAAAAGTTGTCAAAGCAATGTATTATTAAAAAGGATTTTTGACTGCAGATTTTGAATATTTCATAATATACTTGTTAACAAAAGGCTTCAGAAATATAAATATAAATAACAGAGTTTTATGACATTTTGGCATAGGACTTTTTAGATTATAACAACCATTTATTATAATCAAAGTAAGGTAGTTGCAAAATTATTGTTTATATTCACATGTTGTCACTGTAGTGAACAAACACAATTATCTATGTGGAAAGTAGGTCTTCTTGTGGATGATGATATCTATGATTATCCTAGATTAGACATTTTGGATAATTCATTTTAATAAATATCTAAAACAAATAGATAAAAAGATTGTTTCTGCAGAGGTCACCAATGTATTCAATATCATTAACTCTTCAAATAGGAAAAGATAGTGTGGTCTATTCATTTAAATGTATGAAATCAATTTTCTCGTTTGTAAGGTTATAGTTTAAAAACATGAATATAAAAATGTAGCACTGTACATCTTTATGATATACTCCATTTATATAGCTTTTAAAAATAGTAACTAAATGCAAATGATTTAGTTACCAATAAAACGTCTATCATAGGAATGTAGGAAAAATCTTTGGCTCCTTCATTCTGTATTCAGGACTTTGTTCAGGATAAAGGGCTAGAATGAGAATAGAGAAAAACTGACAATATTTTACAATAAATTTGGCCATGAAGAAAAAGGTTATGGGTGTGAAGAAAAAGGTTACTAAAAGTAATCATTCATGGGAATGGTATTTCTAAAATACAGTTCCAATATACTTAATGCTTTAATGTATAAGCTTTAGCTTTTAGTGTAACAATAATTTTAAAAAGGTCAAAGTTTATTAATGTAACATTTTCCTCAAACAGTCTCCCTGTTATCTGCATCAGGATATTTTTGAAGTATACAGTTGGTGGGAGAACAAAAGGAGTAGAATACACAATCAGTATAAAATTAACTCTCAGTGTTCAACTGAACTTCACCGAGAGAAAATAATCCTACCAAGTTTAAGACCATTATGGGGTAAGGTGTAGTTTATTACCCTAGAAAAACAGAAGGGGGGATCACAGTCTGAAAAGTTGTTCCACATTCATCACAATCCATATGTCAAAGAATTTTGGGAAACCTTCCAAAGGTTGATGTGCCAAAATAAAGCAAAATATGTCCATGTATAGATATGCATCCATATTTCACACAAGCTGTCCTCCTGAGAAATACCACCTGTAATAATCACATTATTCTTTGGATAACTAAAAAGAACAGGGGACAGATATTTTATATCTTGTAGCTTGTATATAATGCTGGAACTAAATATTATCTTTTTTTAAAAAATACAAGTAGAACATGGGAATCACTTGTAGGAAAACTCAGTATGAACTAAGTGCAGCATTTACAATTTAATCCATGGCAATACTGAAACCAGAATCTCTCAGACCAGAGATCCCCAACCTTTTGGGCACCAGGGACTGGTTACGTGGAAAGAGATTTTTCCATGGACTGGAGAGTGTATGGTTTTGTGTGCAGACTGGCTGCTGGCATGCCGTGGCCCAGTACTGGTCCATGGACCAGGGGCTGTGTACCCGTTTCAGACAATGTAGGGCAGCTGGTTGAAATAGCAAAATGTCCTTGGCTGACTTATAGTGAACTCTTAATACAGAAAATTGCCTATTTCCAAACATGGGGAAAAGGAGGGCAACCCAGCCAACTGCAAGTGGACCAGCTGTGCAGTTCTGCTTACATAGCCAGAAACTGAACATAAACATAAACGCTATCATAACAATATAGATGAGGACTTGAAAAATTGCTATTATTTTTCCTTAAGGGCTTTTGTATAACTACTTAGACACTGAATGTATAAAGTAAATCCCAGTAAATCTTGGTATAACAGGGAAAATGGATAATTATCTTTGTTTTGTTTTGCAGGAACTACAAGCTATTTCTGCCTTATGACAATTGACACTTTTACCATCATAATACACCTTTGAAATGATATAATTGCATGTAAGCATTTTTACAGATGTGACAATGTCTGAAAATTATTGTAAAGTTTTATTTCAGAAATGATACATAAGACTTTTCTTAGAACATTTCTTTAAAATACTAGATCATTTATTCCACTACTCATGAATTCCATTTCCCATTTTAAAAATGACAAGAAATTAATTTAAAATCCTATTCGTATTTCTACAATCAGATTAACAACATAAATAGTTCAGAAATAAAATCTATTCCACAAAAATAGGTAAGAGTAGTGTCTTGGACTTAAATGACATATTACATTGTCTTCAACAAGTTAACTTGCTATATTCAACATCAATTGAGATCTAGAAATAATCACATCTAGTTAGTGAATGATAATAAAAGTTTTGGGCTTCCCAGTTATTGACTAAATATTATCACTGGGGTCTCAAAGAGTATATGGGTTAAATTATTTCCCAATTATATATGGTATTTTGAATCTCTTCCAGAAAAAAAATAGATGTGATGGAAAAAAGATATGCTCCTTTCAGTCCTTTTCACCGGACACAAAAGTTCCAGCAAATTTTATTCCAAGGCAGTAATACTGTCTTATATGAGGAAAATTATAGCTTTCACTGGCTCCCACATCTTATGTGGCAAAAATGTGAAAAGTGTTCTCTAATTCTGGGACAACTAGCAGTATCACTGTCAACAAAGAGATGGCAGAGCTTTCCCACTGGTCAGTGGAGAGTACAAGCTATTTTTCTTTCTCATACTTTCTCTGCTAGTATTATGTATTGATGTAGCAAAGTTGCTGAGATACTCTAATATAAGTCATAGACAGTAGTCAATGGTCACTGGGAAAGGATCCACTGGCACCCTAAAATTACAATTGCACCCAAATGCCCATTTGCACTGAGAATTCACACTGAGAATCTTTAAGATAAATTTTAGGATTTAAATTTGCCATACCTTCTATGCACTGGTTCACTATTTTCAGTGGAGGAAATATCTTCAAGCTTAATCAATACAGTATATTGGCAAGGAACAACTGCTTTCTTTAACTCTGCAATTATACTAACAGGAGACTGAATGCTTTTCCTTCTATTCACTCTGAACTTGCCTATTATTTTTCCAGCTAAAGAAGCACATTGAAGCAAAAAGTCACAAGAATTTCCCTTTGACTGGCAATATACCACAAAACAATTTTATTACAACAGGTTTTTAAAAAATAAAAAAGCAGGAAATATATGAAATTATTCTTAGCATTAAGATGTCATACACTAAGGCCCAAATTCTGAATATTTTATTAATTCATAAATCTAAGGATAAAATGAATTAACCAAATGTACTCTGCCAATTAAAGCCAGGGCTTAACCAAATATATTGCAACAATCTAAGAAGCAACCCAACTCAAAAAGGGATATTCATACTAATCACCTGAAAGTATCAAGCCAAATGATAATAAGTGTTTTGTTTATTGGATAAATATGGCTAAATAAAATACATCTAGCAAGGATACATTCCTTTTTAAGCTTTTAAGTTATGTTTCTTAGTAAAAAGGTTAAAGTGATGCATGATCATTCATTATTCTATATCAATTAGAGGTTTTAATTTAAATTTAATTATATTTCACTCTAAGAAAACAAAGACAGTATAGTTTGACTTTTGTACTAAAAATGTGGCAGCATTATAGGTACTGTAACAATAAACTAAGGAAATAAGTATTCATGATTTCTGCTCTTGCATATTCTGTGGTATTCTCTTCTCCATTGTAACCACAAATGGTTACAGATTTTACTTTCACATCAGATGAACTGCTGCTTAGCATAATATAATCAATGTTCAGTATGATTTGTTAAACAATAATTTGGAACATATTACAGCTTTTCTGTGTTTAGCTGATTTGATAAATTTACATTAAAGCCATAGCTTTAGTTCAATAGTTTCTGAACTCTACTTTAGGATTATATTATAAGATAGATAGAGGAAGATACAAGCCTGAAGCACATTGTGGTTCATTTTTGTAAACTTGAAGTATAAAACTTATCTATTAGACAAACAGCTTCAGAATTATTCCAGTAGGCATATATAAAATGTGTAGAAATGTGAAAAATGATTACATAAAATGGTTCATCTTTGATTCTAGTTTTAAAGTGAGATAATTCTTGGAACCTTACTTTGTAACATTTATTTCAAAAGACTGAATAAGCCCTACCAAACAACTCTTCTATGATTCTTGAGCAAGGCAGATGAAGAAGGTAGTTTATTACAGTTTAACCACAGAAGAGACAAAGAATTTCATATACTTTCATTCATCCTCTAAACTCTGCTGAAGATGTTACCCAGCCTGGTAATGAAACATTCGGAAACCAACCCGCAAGCTTGGAGAATGAACCCTCACCCTCATCCTACACCTGAGTTACAGATATTCACCACTATTGCAAACTTTCATTCTAATTGTATACAAAGTGATACAAAAAATTAAGAAAATGTAATTCAAAGGCAGTAGCTAAAATGCACTTTAAAATAAAGTGATTGCTTGTTCTTTGTCCACTTTTATATACTACAATCCCATCCAAACAGTATCAAAAGGCCAATTTCGGAATCCAAATATCAGGTGCTTGCAATTTCCCCAGAACAAATCAAAAAGAGAAAAAGGATGAAAAGGTCACTGTGTATTTAGATCCAAGGAACATTTAGCAAACTGCATGTTGCTTCTCAAAAAACAAAATATGAATGTTCCCCTACCACTTTAGATTCAAGTTTTGTTCCCAATGTAAGGTTCCATGAGGAATTATATCTGTCTATAATACCTGAAAAAATAAATTCCTGAACTTATATATGTTTGATGCAAAGCCAAGCAACTATGTACTGTAGCCTAGCAGATCAATGAGATATCCATAGGCACAAACTTTGTACAGACACATCTTTTGTCTCTCTGCCAGGTCCTTTCCCCATTGTTTCTCACATTTGAAAAAGATTTTGTTTTGGGATTCAGGGATATATTTTTGGATTTCGAATAAATTTTTAAAGGAAATATATTTTTAAATCTGGCATGTTTCAAAGCTACTGCTAAAGCTTGTAAGCCGCCCTGAGTCTTCGGAGAAGGGCGGGATATAAATGGAATTAAAAAAGAAAAGCAAGAAATAAATCTTCATTTTTATTTCTAAAAAGTCCTCTGAGCTCATATGCACTCCATAGACGTAAATGGAAGAAAATCATGGTGGATTGTGATAGTCCAGTGTTTTTATAATGATGTCCACTTGTCCAAAGTAATCTCTGAATTAACAGTGAATATTTGGGGTTAAACACTGTATGCAACAGCCTCATTAATTTGCTTTCCAGTAAGCTGATATTTTTAGCCTAAACACACATGTCCATATCTTTTGTATGGGCAAAGCTCCTCTCTCTAGCAGCCATTTTCTTTGATTTGCTCTTAGAATGACATATGCGCCCTGTAAACATGAGGCATTTGCATAATACTCTAAAGAAATGAAGTAAAACATGAAGCTATCCAAACACATAAGACTGCAATCCAATATTAAAGGACTGTCAGTTCTCTTTAGGGAGATTATTCATTATATTCACAAAGTATTTTGCATTCATGTGTATGGAAATTGTCAGCATTGTATATGCTTAAACAACCTCTCCAACCATTTAGCCAAATGTACAGAAAGCTTCAAGCTAATTAGAAAATGGAGGCAGCATTCTTTCTCCAACTTTTTCTCTCTATCATTTCCATGCATTCAGAGAGACTTCTGAAGATTTATATTCATGAATGCATCAATAATGCAAATAAAATCAGAATAAGCACAGCAGCATTCCATGTAATAGCCATATTTTTACAAATGTATGTGTATTCTATTACTAAGAATTTGGGTTGGTTTCAGAAGATATTGGAAATTGTCTGGCTACTTTATTTATTTTAGGCAAAACTGACAGAAATATCAGGATTGGATTTGGTATGATTTCTTCTAAAATAGAATAATTTATAATAAACTGCCAAAGTGCTGTGATGCTTAAAAATGGAATTAACCCTATTGGGAGAAGGAAACAAAAACTCCTTGGATCAAATAACTACTACAGTTGTTTTCTTATATATGTTATTATGACTCAGGAGACTTGATCATGAATCTCTCAAGTCACAATTAGTGATGCCCTAAATTTCAGGAATTATTAAGGCACAGGAAATTATTAGCACAGGAAAATGATTACTGATAGTGCACATATAATTTGACTGAAGATTCTTGTTAAAATACTGATATACTGTGTCTATTATTTCCTCTAGAATCATTCCTATGGAATGATTTCTGTACAACTACATTCAACACAGAATTCAACTCCCTGTTCAGAAGTGCTCTGCTTTATTTTCACAACTATAGTGCAGAATGAGGTCTTCAATTTTAGCAATTTAGGAATTCATGCTGAACATTTATGTTCTCAGTTATATTAATCATGCTATAAATTCCTCAAGAGATACTATATTTGCCAATAGTCCCACGAGATTTATCTTTTGTTCTTAACAAAGAGCATTTCAAAACAATTAAAAATCTACTCACCACCAAATGTAGTCATTTTGCTATTAGTCCATGGAATTTATGTTTGTAGCAAAAGGTATGAAAAAAACAATTATATGCAACAGTTTGTGTAGGTATATTGTTACGTACACTTCAGAAGAAGGTTACAAAACGCTTGAATATCTGGAACCTCCATCATAAAATGATGTGGTCATTAAGTGAATCATCACATAACCATGCCAGATTTTATGACATTTTTGCCATGGCCATTAAATAAATCACAGGTAATTGAGAAAACTGGGCTCTCCCTATTTACTTTGCTTGTCGGAAGCCAGCTGGGAAAGTCGCAAATGGCAATCATGAGACCCTGGGACATTACAACCATCATTAATACACGCCAGTTGCCAAGCAGCCAAATTGCAATCACATGACCCCTGGAATACTGCAAAGGTCATGAGAGTGAGGACCAGTTGCAAGCCACTTTTTCAGTATTGTTATAATTATAAATAGTTGCTAAATGAATGGTTGTAAGTTGAGGAATACCTGTATTGCTACACATTATGGTCCAGTATTTAGCTGCGTGCAATTGCACATGTATGACAATGCTAAAATATTGGTTTTATTCCAGAATGGAAAATACTATTGTGGATTAATACTGCATACATAAATGTTTCTGAAATGTCTAAGCTTACATTGCACATAGTTTCATGAAACACATAAAATAAATAACTTTAGAAAGAATGAATAAATCCTAAATGGGAGTCTAAATTTTTACACTTAGAAACAGTGTTCCTTTATTTACCCTATAACAAGGAAAGCTTCATTTTCCTTCCTAATTGTAGAAATGACATGGACATGATTAAGAAAATATATCTGTGGTAGACATATACTTTTCTGCTGCAAGTATCTTTAAAGTTATAAAAAAAATAACAATGTATACTCCCAAAGTTGCTTTTTTCAAGAAGCAACTGGACTTTCTTGTTTGTCTTCTCATCCAAGAAGTTTTTTCAGCTTCTTCTTCAGTTTCAACTTCTTGGATGGGAAGCAAAATGTCTTCAAAGAAAAACAAGAAAATCCAGTAGCCTCTTAGAAAAAGCACCTTTGGAAAAAACATGTATACTATCTTGCGCAACAATCTTGCGCAACAACCACTCTTCCCAGCTATTGTTAGGTTAGATTTTTTTTCTTGTTTTCATTATTTTATAAATAACCCAAGCCAGTGAACCTTACCTTATCCTGTTTTCCTCACAACACACCTATGAGGTGAGTTAGACTGAGAGACACTGACTGACCCAAAATCACCCATCCAGCTTTTATACTTAAGATGGGACTAGAACTCACAGACTTCTGGTCTAGCCAGGTACTTTAACCACTGGACCAAGCTGGTTCTCAAAGGCAATAATTATCATTGGCCACAACTATGTGATGAAATCTCCCATCCTTTTTTAAAAGAGTGATTCTCATTAAAGGATGGAACTTTAATCATATGGTTGTGTCTGTCATAACCTCCACATTTATTAGTGAATATATCTGCAATTTTGCGGTGAAAAATTGTTCTTTTTAAAAATAACTTGCTTCCTTGCAATCATAAAAGTCTGCTGTATAGATCGATATGAATATTTGAAAAATACTTATTGAGCTAGAAATTACCTTATTTATGCAACTGACAAATGGAAATAGTGATATATGTTTATTACATGAAATTAGCACTCAGGCAACAGTGGGAGATCTAAAAAAAAATCTGTTATGTCCAATTATTTGCTAAGTAATTGTTTCCTATCTCTTAAAGTAATTTCGATGAAAGACATTAAAAAAGGCAGATATTGAATGTGGCACACTTATAGATCCCAGAATGAACATCAACAATATTTTCTGTCTCACATTCCCAAAGAACAAAATACGGTAACACTGATTTAGTTTACTGAATTCATTTAAAAGGGAATAAAAATATCTATTCAGGATTCAGGATAAAGGATGGGAAAGGGAAATTAAAATTCAGATAGCTTATCACAGTTTAAGCAGGAAAAATCACTTATGAAAAGAGAAAAAATGGCTGAATCCATTACTTGCTATGTGACAGATTATCATTTCTCATAGAAAAATGATGTAGGAGAGCATGGCCTCTAAAGGAATGGAATCAGGGAATTTTGTTTTTTTTTAATCTTTTCTCCTCAGCAACTTCTTGTCCCTCCTTTCTCTAAATTTGTTATGTGAATATAATGAAGTCTTCCAGGTCTTGAGAGGTTAGAAGTTAGCAACAAATAAAGAAATAGCTCTAAATAGAAAGAGTTCTGACTAGAATCCGATTCAAATTATGCTACCATCAACCAAAACAAACTCTATATTCTATCTCATATCATTTTTTACTCAATCTTCATAATGCAGTCATAGACCCAAGATGAATGGGCAAAACTACAGATGACACAGTGGAACAACTAATTATGTTCAAATCCTTAGCAGCTGTATGCACGGATTACAGAATCACACTTGATAAATTGATTAAAAGTTGTAAATTTATTAAAAACTGTTAAGTGACTAAAATTCAGCATTGATTTAAAATGTGGTCCCATGAATATTCTTAAATGGTTAATTTCTAAATCTGAGCCTTGATGCATTCTTTCTCCTTTTTCTGCCTTTCATCCAACTTCTACATATCATCCAGTCAATGCATTTGGAAGAAAGAATCTTTTGTTTTTTTCTTCAGTGTACCTAGGCTCCAATAATACCCAATCCTTAGTCATGATGCATGGAATAATGGAACTGAAATAAATATAAGGAAGGTATCCTAGTTGCCTACCTATTGTCGGAAGAATCCAGAGAAACAAATATTTTGGGGAGTATTTAAAAAGGCAGAATATATTTCCCCAAAGAAATAATGGAGAAGATCTTTAAAAAGACAGAAACCAGACCCCCAAAACCAGCCCAGCCCCTCTCCCCAAAGCAGAAACTAGGCAGAGGCCAGCTTTTAGAAATGCAGATGTGATATTCCTTTCAGAAAGGTTGGAGCCAGGAAGCTAGAAGCTGATGAGATTAGGAAGACAAAGACCCCTAAAAACTACATCCTCCACCCAAACTCTAAGGACAGAACACATAATAGATTAACCCACCAATACCAAAAAGGACACACTGAACCCCAGGAAAAAGTTCATGCCACAGGATCAGGAACTCCAAATACAAAAGCCCAAGAAGGTATAAAAACCCACCACTCCCAGCAACATGTGGTCAGATTTTCCAAAGCCACGCTTCTGTCTGGCTTTGCTCTTCAATAAACCATAACCTTCTTTCTAAAACAGTCTCCATTTTGTTTATTCCTGGCTTGGACTGGACCCGATGAAGTTTTTTCTTTCAACATTATGGTCAATTGCATCAGATAACACCTCACTGGACTTTCAAAAAACCTAATGCTTCTTCATGGATATACAAATGACCATGCCAAGATTAAACTTGCAAAGCTCATATTATACTATAGTGCAGACATGTCAAACTCGCAATGTCATCTGACGTCGTGCAACGTATCAGAAACCTTTTTGCCATTTCCGGCAATAGGGTGGGCGTGGCTTCCAGATGACACGTCCGGCCTGTGGGCCGGCAGTTTGATACCCCTGCAATAGTGTGATAATTACATTTCATTGTAATTTTCGTAACTATTGTATCTATTCCTTGAGCCTATAACTCACTGATTAACATGGAAATCATTTTTTTCACACATTGTTATCAACAACTTCTATCTTCCTTGCTTGTTTGTGAAAAGACTTTGGATTAGCTGGTTCAGTTAATTGATTCTCAGACTAGAATTAAGGTGTTAAGCTATGTAGTTATATATAGCTTTATTTTGACAAACAGAAATTGACTTTTTAGAACCTTCTGAACCCTTTGTCTGAACAAAAAGTACAAAGAATTAATAAGCATTGTGGAAATAGCTGTAAAACCCTGTTTATGGATCTTCGTTGCAAAATTCATGTGAATATATCATTCTGATGCATTATTGTGTTTGAATGTTTATTGTATTCTTAACTATCTTGAATACGCTGCTTGAATTTAGAGGGAGAATGTGAATCAAAGAAGCATAAAGACTGTTTTTTACATTACAAAATATTTCTGGGTTCTGTGAATAATCATGAATGGAAAAACAATCCATCTCAAATATTTTCAAACCTACCTATGAATTATATAGCACATAACATTAGTCTTCATTTACTTTACTGAATTACTACAAGACCTTTTACATCTGAATATAGTTTTCTTTTTTAAAAGAAATCTATTAAATTGTACTTTTTTCTAGACAAGAATTTTTAATCATCATGCAATGTGTACAAATATTAAAGCACTTATATTATTTAGAGCTCTTCAACTAGAAATCTAAATATGGGAACATTTTAAGAAACATAAATTACAGGAATTTATTCCAAATTGTGTTAGACACAGTCATTTTCACAGAAGAAATGGAAACAAAAAATAATTCTCTCTTGCAATATACTCTCCTAGGATCTGCTCTTGAAAACTATTGGGAAAATAGACTGGTACAGAATACAGCGGCATGAGCAGCGATAGGTGAGTGCTGCATCATTCCCTTGATCTATGAGATGCACTTGGTTCTAATTTGGCTTCTGGGTGCAATTCAAGGTGCATGCGATCATCTTTACATGCTGTAAGATCCAGTTTTATAGAGATCACCAATCTCCCATGGTTTATCTTTCCCTTTAGAATCATCTGGCAGAGACGACTCTTTCCTGGTTTTGTTCTTCCATCTCTCTCTTATGCAAAATGTGATGATAGGAAACTACTGTTCAACATCGCATGCACGATCTAGAATGTCTCACAACCTTATCCCCTATGCAGGAGGTTTGACTGAAAATGACTACTCCAGAATCTGTAAGGTCACAGTATGAAAATGTTCCACGTCCCCAGCTGTAAATGGATTTGCAGATACAATTGTGATTCTTTCTTAAAACATTGGATATGGTAACAATGACGTGTGACTTGCTATAATTATCTTGACCGTAATGCACTCAAGGTAAAAATATGCTTGAAAAATGTCCAAAAATTAGAATTGATGCAAAATCCAGCAGTCAAGCACTTCCTACTGCAAAAAAAAAGTGCTGAAAGAGCTACAATGACAGGCAATTGCCTACTGGTCTAGATATTCTTTAGGGAGTTAATTTTTAAACCACAAATTGTCTTAGGAATTCTCTTTCCTGCTACAAATCTGCTTAGACGAGCAGGAGAGGCTGTTGGCACACACTTCCACGTCTACAAACTCATAAAGGAAGATATGGTGTGCAATGCTTCCACATATTTCTGTTGAATCTCATATTTGTTTGTTCCTCTTTTACAGGTAGCTTTGTGTATACTTTGTGAATACTTATTTTCCAGCAGCAAGGAATACATTGTGACATGCTGAAATTCCTATCAAATATATAGAATCTTGCAACTGAAAAAGCAACTAAATGATTTCCTTTATATTTTACTTTAGGCAAAATTTATGAACTCAAAATTAGAGGAAAAGGTCTCTTTGAAGCCTTTTCATAAAGCGAACATTAAGAAATTTAAAAGGGAAAATACTCTTGGGTATCAAATATACTTGACTATTTAAACAGTGTACATATTTCTTTATTATTACATCAATTAGATTCAATCTTTCTTGCCTGCGTTAAGTGACAGCTACAATGATCAACCATATGAGTATAGAATAAGTATCACTAGAATGCCCTATGTTAGGCTTTGTTGAATGCAAACCGTTTCCATTTTCCAGTGAAAATTTTATTTCAAATGATATGGAATCTACATGGAACAAATAATTGGAAATCATTGCAATTTTACCACCACACTAAAAAAAAGTATTATAATTCAGAAACAGATACATTGTCCTATTTGGTTTGAGAAACATAATATAAATTTAAATTTAACATTTCGTTTAAATAATATGCCATTGGCTGTTATCCATAATGATATGTTGGCTACATTTTCTAGCAATCCTGTCCTTCAACACAAAAATCGACACACAAGCTTAGCACCAAAGCTATATTTGTAACAAAACTCAAGTGGGTCAGCTTGTCCCACCATATGAACAAGCATTATGTTGTAAAAAAGAGGGGAGCAGAGCGGTAAGTTGAAGGGGCTATGGGCAAACAAAGCATTGCAAGTGAATATGCTACCGCTGTTGCTCTAATCATTTCACCAACAGGTTTTTCTGGTGGAGAGGTTCTTCCACAGGCTAACACTGTTCTATATTAACCAATCAATAGATTGAACTGAAAGATGTTTTAAACAGGCCAGTCAGCCATTAGATAATGCAGCTCTTAGCCAGGAGGTAGATCAAGACAGGACTCAGCCTAGAATCATTATATGTCCAAAACCACTCCAAATCCAACCCTGCCCCCTTGAATCCAATTGACTTTTCTCTAGTGACAATTTAGTGCTGATCATTAGTTGACCAGATTCTTGTTTATAGGTTTGAGCAATAAACCTTCTTAATTGGAACTTACCATATAGTCCTGATTCTTTGTGCCTGACACCAGGAGATATATTTCCTGATATGGCCCTGACTCTACTATGCTTTCACAAATTGTAAAAAAAACATGTTCTTTTAGCAGGCTGTGGGGTAGGGTTAGGTGATTATGTATTCTCGTTTTTGTTATTATGATTGAATTGGTTATCCTTCCCTCAATGCACTGAATGCATTACGGGTTTTTTTGGCTTTGGTTTTCTTTTTATTACTTCCATTAGACTTTTTAAAAATTCCAATCTGGAAGCTACCTAAGAGTTACGTTGTTGGTTGAAACAACCTACAACTTGGGGAAAAAAGGAAGTAAAGGTCTCCAAGAGAAAGACTTTGGCTTGAAAAGATTTGCCTTTCCGTAACAAATAAGAGACTATTAGGAAAGCCACAGCCATTAGAGTAGATACTGTTTTCTGGAGGTAGCATGAAGAAAAATACATAAGAGAAACAAATGTCTTTATGTCAGCTTGGTCACACAATATATATGTTTTATGACAACCATAGATCTCTGGCAGACTTTCCTAATAGATACTAGTACAGTGCTAATCCTCCACAGGGTGCTTTCCTTCAATGAGTTTTGAGTGAAGCATTTCTTTACAGCAGCTTGGGAAATATGTTAGAACCACTCTGCTTCTAAGGATAAAGCAATGTTCTCAGTCTTGACAAATACTATAAAAAACTTCACTCTCTGCCAACTTTGCTCCAAAGCTTTGGTGAGTACTGTAAAATGGCAACCATTTATTTTCTCTTATGCTTATCCTACTTGACAAATTCCACATGAAGATATGCCACTCACCTTCTTTGGCTACTTTCAAATTAAACTTTTTTTTTGATAAATGTTGGGGAATTAAACCTGTCTGTCTCTTCCAGGATTCACCTGCTGGAGCTGGAAAATGACTCTTCTCACTTTGGCTAATGATAGATAGAGGGAAGAAAGATTTGAGCCAATGTATAATATTTGGTTAAAGGACATCACATCAAGTGTACTGATGCTGTTACCTAGTTTGGTAATGTAATGTCTGCAAGAAATAAACATGCTGAGATGGCACAAAAGATTCCATGGAAATCACAGTCTTTTCATTTTCAAGAACAAAAATTCATACTCCAAAAAATAATTTGTTTGTTGTTAACTCTGTCACAGAACTATGAGATAGTCTCCCTTACTTTTGGCCAAATGCTTCCAGACAGAGTGCATGGAGCCACTCTAGCAATCTCCCTCTCCAGACCAGCATCAATGTGCCATGACCATATGATGGACAGCTTCAGCAAGTTTTCCTGAAGTTCAAGTACTTTGGACAAACCTCCATCATTTCCTGAAGCTGTCCAGCTACATGTTGTGACTCAGGGCCAGCCTGTGGGTCCGACAGCCGGCTCTGATGTATCGGATGACTCAGATGAGGGGGAGGAGGGAGACGAACCGGCTGATGATGGCTTGGAGGCTTTGCAGAGCCCTCAGCCGGGGACCTCTTCTCAGCTGCGTGAGCCCGATAGTGCGGAGGATGATGACCCACAGCTGGCCCTGTTCAAGGACGCCCGACGCAGGAGGCAGTCGAGCAGAAACAAACAAAGAAAGGCTGTGGGACTCCTCGGGAGGAGGCACAGGGAGACCACGCCCTGAACTCTAAATAAAAGGAGTGTTTGGGGAGGGGCTGGTTGCTGAAAGCAACCCTTCCGCTTGAGGATTCAAGTTCCTGTGTTTTTGTTTCTTGTTCTGTTAATTGACTAATAAATTTTGGCAGACGCCTTTCAGCCTTGGACGCTCTCCAGTCTCTTCTGTTAGAATAGGGGTTTGCCTTACTACAAGGCTGGAAGAGGGCTGGTTCAGAACAGTTTGCTTTCAGCCTCCCACCCCTTACTACTACGATGGAGCAGCTTCTTGCCGAGAATGCTCAGCTCACCCAGCAACTCACTTTGCTGGCAGCTCAGGTGGCTCAACTGCAAGCTCAGGTACATGCTGCACACCCACCCAGGAGAAAATGTCAGATAGCTATGCCGGATAAATTTGCTGGCAATCCAGAACTGTTTCCTGCCTTCCTGGGACAATGCCAGCTTTTTATCAGCGTGAGAGCAGCTGATTTCCCCACTGACCGAGATAAGGTGGGATTCGTGTTGAGCCTTCTGTCGGGGGATGCAGCTCGTTGGGGCACGCCTCTGCTGGCACAGCCTAGCCCTTTGTTGGATAACTTTGGGGGGTTTTGTGACCATATGCGCCTCATGTACGAGGACCCAATTAAGGCGCAGACCGCCACCCGACGCCTGAAAGCTTTGAGGCAGGGTCAGCGCCCCCTACAGGCCTATATCAGTGATTTCCGGCTGCTTAGCCAGGATTCCGCCTGGAATGAGGCTGCGCTCGTGGATGCCTTCCAGGATGGCTTGTCGGAGGAGGTGTTGGATGAGCTGGCCCGCGTGGACATTCCCTCAGACCTGAATGGGCTGATCCATCTTTGTCTGCGGATCGATGCCCGGCTGCAGCAGCGAAAGAGTCGCCGTGCCACCCCACAGACCCCTGCCGCTCCTGTTGTGCGTGAGCCCCCAGTCCAGAGGGAGGAGCCAATGGAGCTGGGTGCCGCCAGGTCCCGTCTCTCGGTGACGGAAATGGACAGACGACGATCGGGGGGGTTGTGTTTTTACTGTGGGGACCCTGGACATTTGGCTGCTTCTTGCCCGAAGAAGTGTCAGCGGGCATCAGTGACCAAGCCGGCCCCGAGAAAGTCTTCTACTTTGCTGTCGGGAAACGGCCCGAGCCCGATCTAGACGGTGTGATAGATCGGGCGACCCACAACGACCACGCCGAGCGACGCCGTTCTGACGGTGCCTGTGAACCTCCACGGCATTTGATTTTGGAGGCACGTCTGATCCTTCCTGGCAAGCCAGAGGGGATTCCGGTCCATGCCTTAATTGACTCTGGGGCTACCACTAACTTTATGGACTCGGCCTTCGTGGCCAAATGGGCTGTTCCCCAGTGTCCGGTGGATCCGCCCATGCTTGTGGAGACCATCGATGGTCGAGTGCTCCTGTCCGGGCCTATTACGGCCGCCACGCAACCCGTGTGTATGGCCATCAGTTCTCATGTGGAGGCCATCCAGTTCTACATCACTTCGGATCTGCACTTCCCCGTGGTCTTGGGACTGGCGTGGCTCCGGGCGCATGGTCCACAGATCTATTGGTCTCAGAACTTGGTCACCTTCCCAAGTTTGCAGTGCGTGGACCGCACCCGCCATATCTGTGCCGGCCAGATGGAGGGTTTCCCAGGGGTTTCCTTGCCTCCCGAACTGTCCGACTTTGCTGACGTGTTCAGCGAGTCAGAGGCGGACCAATTACCCCCGCACAGGCCCTACGACTGCTCCATTGATCTAGTCCCTGATGCGCCTCTCCCAGTGGGGCGTTTGTACTCCATGTCGGAGCCCGAGTTGGCTGCATTGCGGGACTTCCTGACAAAGAATTTGGCTCGTGGTTTCATCCGGCCCTCGTCCTCGCCAGTGTCTGCACCCGTGCTCTTCGTCAAAAAGAAGTCGGGCGAGTTACGGCTTTGCTGTGACTACCGGAAACTCAACGCCATCACGGTGCATAACCGCTACCCGCTGCCCCTCATCCCCGAGCTCTTGGACCGACTCCGGGAGGCTAAGATTTTCACGAAACTGGACCTGCGTGGAGCTTACAACCTCGTCAGGGTTCGGCCGGGTGATGAGTGGAAGACAGCGTTTGGTACTCGCTATGGACATTTCGAGTACACGGTGATGCCGTTTGGCCTGACCAACGCCCCCGCTGTGTTTCAGCATTTTATGAACGACATCTTTCGAGATCTGTTGGACCAGTTTGTCGTGATTTACCTGGACGACATCCTGATTTACTCCCCGTCGCGTGAAGCGCATCATCAGCATCTCCGTCAGGTCCTGCAGCGCCTCCGGAAACATCGGCTGTTTGCCAAGTTGGAGAAGTGCCAGTTCTACCAGGTGACCATCGATTTCTTGGGTCACCGCATTTCTCCTGAGGGCATCGCCATGGAACCGAGTAAAGTTGAGTCGTTGCAGAGTTGGCAACCCCCGCGTCGCGTGAAGGATGTTCAGCGACTTCTTGGATTCGCCAACTACTATCGAACATTCATCCCTGGCTTTGCTGCCTTGACAGCCCCCCTCACCCGGCTCCTGCAGAAGAAGACTCGGTTCCAGTGGAACGCCCCCGAACAACAGGCGTTCCAAGCTTTGAAGGACGCCTTCATGAAGGAGCCCATCTTGAAGCATCCTGACCCGCAACGGCCGTTTGTCGTGGAGGCGGACGCCTCCGACATTGCCATTGGGGCCGTGTTACTCCAGGCAGCGACGCCCAGCGGTACCTTTTTCCCTTGCGCGTATCACTCCCGGAAATTGAATCCCTCGGAGCGCAACTATACCATCTGGGAGAAGGAGCTGCTGGCCATCAAGGCGGCGTTCGAGGCTTGGAGGCATCATCTGGAGGGGGCGCGGCATCAAATCGAGGTCCGGACGGACCACAAGAATCTGGAAAGCCTGCAGACCGCTCGGAATTTGAACCAACGCCAGATCCGGTGGTCCCTCTTCTTTGCGAGGTTTGACTTCCGGGTGCGGTACATACCAAGCGGGCACAACCAGAGAGCGGATGCTCTGTCCAGGAAGCCCGAGTACACCCGAGCGGAAGACAAGCTTCCGCCCAGGACCGTGATCCCCGTCGAGTCTTTTGCTGCGGTGCGGGAGCCGGTGGATATACGGGCTCGGATCCGGGAGGCGCAGCAGCAGGAGGCGTGGGTGGCTCAGCGGAAGGAAGAGGCGGGGCCAGATTCGCCTTGGTCGGTCACGGATGGACTCCTGTATTATCGTGACCGGCTCTATGTTCCGGGAGGGCCACTCAGGGGACTCGTCCTCAGCCAGTGTCATGATAACCCGGCTGCGGGGCATTTTGGCCTGTTCAAGACTCTGAACCTGGTCTCCCGTACCTTCTGGTGGCCCCGAGTCCGACACGACGTCCAGTCTTATGTCACCTCCTGCATCCCATGCAGGCAGGCCAAGTCAGCGACAGGGGCCCCGCCTGGTTTACTGCAGCCTTTGCCAACGCCCAAGAGACCCTGGGGGGCTGTGTCCATGGACTTTTTGACGGATCTACCCCCATCCTCCGGCTTCACGACAGTGTTTGTGGTGGTGGACATGTTGACCAAGATGGCGCACTTCATCCCCTGTCGTGGCTTACCGTCAGCTCGCGCCACTAGTCACATGTTCATCCAACAGGTGTTCCGGCTGCACGGCCTTCCAGATAGAGTCGTCTCCGATAGGGGGGGCCCAATTTACAGCCCGCTTTTGGCAGGAGTTGATGCGGGCGTTGGACATCAAGGTTTGCCTCTCGTCCGCGCATCATCCTCAGACCGACGGGGGTACCGAGAAGGTCATCGGCATCTTAGAGCAGTATCTGCGCTGCTACGTTAACCTGCAGCAGGACAATTGGGTGGACTATTTGGCCATAGCCGAGTTTGCCTTTAACAACTCACAGCACACCTCCACGCAGATGACACCGTTCTTGGCCAACGTGGGTTATCACCCCCGGTTTTTCCCTCTTTCTCCCGTGGACTCACCGGAGCCGGCAGCGAACGAATTCATGGCGGAGCTACAGGCGATCCATCGGTTGGTGCGACGGCAGCTGGAGAAGGCCAAGGCCGACTACAAGAGGTTCGCCGATCGGTCGAGAAGGGATACGCCTCCACTATCGGTGGGGGATCGGGTCTGGCTGTCCACCCGGAACCTACCATCCACTCGGCCGGCGAGAAAGCTGGACCACCGTTACCTTGGACCATTCCCAGTCGAGGCCGTCATCAACCCGGTCGCCTATCGTTTAACTCTGCCACGTTCCCTGCGCGTGCACCCCGTCTTCCATCGGTCCTTGTTGGTCCCCGAACAACCGGCTTGTCCACTTCGCCAAGCAGAACCTCCCCCATCAGGACCTCGTGATGGTGGCAGCACCCCCGAGTACGAGGTCGCCAGCATCCGGGATTCCCGCTGGCTGAAAGGTCGCTTCCAGTACCTAATCGAGTGGAAAGGGTACGGGCCGGAGGACTTCACATGGGAAGACGCGACCGCCGTTCATGCCCCTGCGTTGGTGACTGCTTTTCACGAGCAATTCCCATCCCGACCGCATCCGGATCGGCAGCCCTGGGGGAAGGGTCCTGCGGTGCGGGATAGTGTTGTGACTCAGGGCCAGCCTGTGGGTCCGACAGCCGGCTCTGATGTATCGGATGACTCAGATGAGGGGGAGGAGGGAGACGAACCGGCTGATGATGGCTTGGAGGCTTTGCAGAGCCCTCAGCCGGGGACCTCTTCTCAGCTGCGTGAGCCCGATAGTGCGGAGGATGATGACCCACAGCTGGCCCTGTTCAAGGACGCCCGACGCAGGAGGCCGTCGAGCAGAAACAAACAAAGAAAGGCTGTGGGACTCCTCGGAAGGAGGCACAGGGAGACCACGCCCTGAACTCTAAATAAAAGGAGTGTTTGGGGAGGGGCTGGTTGCTGAAAGCAACCCTTCCGCTTGAGGATTCAAGTTCCTGTGTTTTTGTTTCTTGTTCTGTTAATTGACTAATAAATTTTGGCAGACGCTTTTCAGCCTTGGACGCTCTCCAGTCTCTTCTGTTAGAATAGGGGTTTGCCTTACTACAAGGCCGGAAGAGGGCTGGTTCAGAACACTACAAAATGTTCTGGGTAGAATGTAAACAAATATTTACTAAGCCTAAGTGAGACAACTTACAGATTTCCCTTGACAAAGAGATTTATGCCAGTAAGGTAACATGATTTTATTTATCAAAAGAAAGCCACAATGTTATTTGTTTGTCAAAGCACAGATCATGTAGAAAAACCTACAAAAATCAATATATAGTATGTATGCTATGCCCACAACAGAAAGCACAGATAAAATTGTAAGCTAGCTTTACAAAAAACATTGCCTCAAACCTCCCATTAGTCAAACTAATTAAGCTAGAGCCCCTTCGCATGTGTCTGCTGAAGTCTTCCAGGATGATGTCTTAAGTAAATACTCTGAAAAGATGCTTAGAAGGGAAGTTGAGAGGTGTATTTCTGGCCCAAAGCAACTCAAGGCCATACAAATTGTTTCAGTGAACAAATTACTTATCTCAGTGAAGCAAATTTAGGCACCTGCAGGGGATGACTCATTTAATCAAAATGAACCTACTTTTACCTTTATTTATTTATAATCAGTAATAATCAAAGAAACAATATGATAAAGTAAATGTATAAACGAAGTTCTATTTTGGCTAGCCATAGAGAACTTCAAGTAGTTTTAATATGTACTGGTTATAAAAAAATTACACACATAAAAATATTATGCTCTATATGCACACAAATATACACTCTCTAAAGCAGGGGTCCCCAACCCCCAGTATGCGGCTCAGTACTGGGTTGCGGCCAGTTAGGAACCAGGCCGCGCAGCTGGAGGTGCGCTGAAGGTGCATCTTCCATCTCCAGGCATGCGGTAAGTCTACAGGGGTCTGGACAGGGGCGGGAGAGTGGCTGGGCAGAAGCCTTCTTGCTCAGTGCAAAGATCCTCCAGTGGCTGCGCTTGCAACATGTGAGCTCCATGTCCTTCCTCTTCCTGCTTCTTCTGCTATCTCTTCTTCTGCCTCCTTCTCCTCTTCCTGGTCCTGCTTCCTCTTCCTCCTGCTACTTTTTCTTCCTCTTTTTCTTCCTCTCTTTCCTCCTCTCCCTCTCCTTTTGTGCAACTCCTCCCGCTTCCTTCTTGCAATTCTTCAAGTTTGCAAGACAAGTGGAAGCCAGCCCAACTTGCAATTGGAGGCTTCCCCAAAGCATTGTTTCAGGGGGACCCCCCCAAGGTATGTGTGTCTGGGGGTGTTTTTTTTTTCCTTGGGGAGCAAATAGGGCAGGGAGAAGCTTGCTTTCACCTTAAGCACTGCATCTCCAAGGGAATCTCTCTCTCTCTAGACCTTTTTTTAAAAAGATTGCTGGGCTCCATTGCACTTCAACTGGAGTTTTTTGCTTTTGTTTTGATGTTACAGGTATCTCATGTTTTGGCAACATCCTGCCTGTGATTTAATTTGGTGTGTGTGTGTGTTCCTACTGTCTTTGTGCAGCAAAGGGGGGGGGGAGGGGAGAAGCTACACTTCCCCTTAAGCACTGTGTCTCCATCTGCACCTTTTCCAAGACTGCTGGGCTTGTGCAGCGCCAAGTTGGATTGGTCTCTCACTCCCTCTCTCTCTCTCCCTCTCTCTCTCTTTTGAATGATTTTCTAAGTACTTCCTCAATGTGCTGGGTTCTTGGTTTGTTTTGCTGGAGGGCTGAGTTTGACTTTTTTCCTACCCACTTTCTTCGAAGCAGAAAGTCACTAGTCTAATCTAATACAATGTAATAATAACAGAAATAAAGTGATTTATTTGTTTGTTTATTTATAAAATTTGCAATAAATGTAATGCACTTGAAACCTCTCCTCCCCCCCTTCCCGGTCCATGGAAAAATTGTTTCCCATGAAAACGGGCCCTGGTGCCAAAAAGGTTGGGGACCTCTGCTTTAAAGGATCAGAAAAGTATCTTTGTCCTGTATCACTAAACCTTGGACAATAAACTAATAAGAAACTTTATTTCAGAAAAGAGGCAATATGAAGCATCTTACGAAACAATTCTCCAGTTCGTAAGAAGGCAGATTCTACTACCATTAATTATTTATCTTTGGCAGAAAAACAGGACAGAACAATTGGAGATGACATCAGATTAGCATTTGGTGTTAACCACTGGGGGAAAGAAACTGTGTTTATTAGTCTCCTTTGAAAAACTCATCTTGTGTTCTGGACTGCATTATTTATTTGTTTAAGCCAAACAGGCTCTTCATCAGCTTCTGTCTTTCATTATGTTCTCATTTCCCTGCAAATTTATGATAATCAAGGCCTTTTTAACAGATGTTCCTCCAGACTCATTAACTTCTGAGCTTCACTGTTTATATAATTCAGAAAAGCTAGTTTATTACAGACAAGGAGCAGAAAATAATAAAAAAAATGAAGAGCGTATACCATAACACTGAATTCCAGCCATGTACAATGTATGAAAATTGGAGGGAATGTTATTTTCAGTAGAAGCTGTCTTAGGTGAAAGAAGGAGCTCCTAATATCTCTAGCCAGAAAGATCATTTACTCCTATATGACTTCTGGCAAACAAGTGTGAGTATTTGCAAGCAATCCAAATAGATGCTTGTTGGGTTATTGACCAATGTCTCAACAGAACACAAAGTACTTTTGATCTGACTTGCCAGATGATAAGCCCTTTAATTCTTTTCTTCCTGATGGAGGGAACAAAATACATACAGTATTTATGAAAATAAAATATCAATAAGTCCTTAACTATTTCAGCAACATACTGTAAATACAATCCTCTAAGGCAGGGGTGTCAAACTCAATTTCACTGAGGGCCGCATCAGCATTGCAGTTGCCCTCAGGGGGCTGGGTGGGTATGGCCTGGGTGGGCGTGGCCTACTGGGTGGGCGTGGCTAGAGTGCGTATGGCCTACTGGGTGGGCGTGGCCAGCTCTACATCGTTCGCATCAAGGGTGCCTATGGGGGCCTGGGCAGGAGTGGGACAGATCTGAGGGTCTCGGGCAGAAGGAGGGTCTCAGGGCCAGGACCAAGGCAGTGGGGGCCATTCCCTCACTGTTTCCAGGATGGCTTCGTGGGCCACATGAAACCACTTCGCGGGCCGGATCTGGCCCCCGGGCCTTGTGTTTGACATGTCTGCTCTAAGGGAAAGGAAGAGATAAACTGCAGGCAGGAAGGGAAAGAAATGAAACAAACTGACCTTATACTACAAATATGCAGTATATATATATTTTTTCTTCCTAGAAAATAGTAAGTGAAAGAATTTGGACCACATCAGGTGATCCATCCCAGCACTACCTTGCAAAAACTATAACAAACTACTTCTGGAAACTCTACAGGAAGACCATTTCTTCACTTTTCCCACAAGAAGTGATACTGAAAGACATGCCACTTTTGAGCACAGCTAATTCAACTTCCTCATCTTAAACAAGTTACACTTCATATCAAGGCAAATGCATTATCTTCAATAAATAAATTTTTGTATTAAAAAAAAGTTACAGACTCAAGAAAATTTAGTGATCAAAGTATTCTTGGCCAAGAGAAAAGGCTACAGGGCTGATGAAGTGAGAGGTGTCTCACATTCCATCTCTGAAGGTTTTTAGGAAAAGTGCCAGGTCTTTATGAGTCTTCTAAGCAACAGAATTGGAGCTATTCAGATCTCAAAGGGAACCTCATTCCAGAGAGCCGGTGCTTTGATAGAGAAAGCACATTCTGGGTGTGTCCTATAATATTCATTAATCTTTGGCATGGCAACTCTGCATGATCTAATCGACCAGACAAATATTATGGGAGACAGGCGGTTCTTCATTAGAAATATTAGATAGTAGAATATATTAAAATGCTAATAAAATTCTCTACCCTCTAAATGATAATGAAATTCAAAATGAAATTCAACGGTGAAAAAACTAAGGTTCTACATTTAGGCAAGAAAAACCAAATGTACAAGTATAGTATAAGGCAGGAGTCAGCAACCTGAAACAGTGAAAGAGCCACTCGGAACCGGTTCCCTCACAAAAGGAAAAACTGGGAGCCGCAAAAAATGTGTGCGCATGCGCGTACATGTGCACATGCGCAGAACAGGGTTTGACTGAAGAGTGGAGCCAAGGTGAGATATGCACCTAACCTGCATATTTGAATTGATTGAACTTTTTTAGTCCCACTTTTTTTTTTGGACTGCACATGGCAGAGGATTGGGAGCTGTGGGAGACGGCTGAAAGAGCCGTATGTGGCTCCGGAGCCACGGGTTGCAGACTTGTGGTATAGGGGGTACCTTGCTCAATAGTAGTAACTGTGAGAGGGATCTCGGAGTCCTAGTGGACAATCACTTAAATATGAGCCAGCAGTGTGCTGCAGCTGCCAAAAAAGCCAACACAGTGCTAGGCTGTATTAACAGAGGGAAAGAATCAAGATCACGTGAAGTATTAATACCACTTTACAATGCCTTGGTAAGGCCACGCTTGGAATACTGCATCCAGTTTTGGTCACCATGATGTAAAAATGATGATGAGACTCTAGAAAGAGTACAGAGGAGAGCAACAAAGATGATTAGGGGATTGGAGGCTAAAACATAAGGAATGGCTGCTGGAATTGGGTATGTCTAGTTTAATGAAGAGAAGGACAAGGGGGGACATGATAGCAGTGTTCCAATATCTCAGGGGCTACCACAAAGAAGAGGGAGTCAAGCTATTTTCCAAAGCACCTGAAGGCAGGACAAGAAGCAACGGATGGAAACTAATCACGGAGAGAAGCAACCTAGAACTAAGGAGAAACTTCCTGACAGTTAGAACAATTAACCAGTGGAACAACCTGCCTCCAGAAGCGGTGAATGCTCCAACACTATAAGTTTTTAAGAAGAGACTGGACAGTCATTTGTCCAAAATGGTATAGGGTTTCCTGCCTGAGCAGGGGATTGGACTACATGACGTCCAAGGTCCCTTCCAACATCATCATCATCATCATCATCATCATCATCATCATCATCATCATCATCATATTATTATTATTATTATTATTATTATTATTATTATTATTCCTAAAATTTTAAAGTTAAGTAACCTGAATTTGTACAGGCCCAAATAATTCATAATATGGCCTCATTAGCACACACTGCTGTTGCTATTGCTATTGCTGCTGCCAATAAGCGATAACATAATCTTTATTGACATTTTTTACTGTGGGCACAGCGGTACACATCAAAAATGAAATTTAGTTGCCCACTCTCAAAAGTGACACATACCTACATGACACAAACCTAAAACATAACAATAAAATATTAAATACTGTCCATCTTGAATATATAACAGAAGGAGGAAGCTTGAGAGTTCACAAGATTAATGCTGTCTGGAATGAAGCTATGGCTGAATCTGGATGTTCTGTTATGGATACCATGAAGCCTCCTCCCAGAAGGTAACAAGGAAAACAGGTTGTGAAGAGGATGTGTAGTATCCCAGATAATCTTACGGACCCTGCTCAAGCAACGCTTCTGTGCTATGTCCTGGTTGGGAGGGAGGGAACTGCCAATGATCTTTTCAGCCATCCTCATCACTCTCTGCACCGCTTTCCTGTCTGAAGCAGTGATGCTTCTAAACCAGACTGTATGCTGTATGACAGGAAGCTCTCAATCGTACCCCTGTAGAAAGTGGTCAGAACAGAGGAAGGAAGATGAGCTTTTCTCATGCGACGCAGAAAGTGTGCCCGCTTCACCAGTTTCTCACTGTTGAGTGACCAAGCCAGCCTACTCGGTAGCTGCACACCCAGGAAATTGATGCTGGTAACCATCTCCACAGGTGAATCATTAATGCACAGAGAAGTCTGGCTGTGCCTGCCTTTTCTGAAATCGACAATGATCTCTTTAGTTTTTCTGGTATTTAAAACTAGGCTGTTTTCCTTACACCAGTTCACCAACCCCTCAACCTCCTTGCGGTAAGCTTCCACCTTGTCATCATGAATAAGGCCCACATATCATCTGCAAACTTCACAATATGGTTGGTGGAAAACCTAGCACAGCAGTCATGGGTCAACAGGGTGAACAGCAGTGGACTTAGGATGCAGCCCTGAGGAGAACCTGTGCTCAAGAAAATGGTATTAGAGGTATTTGTTCCAGCTCGCATATATTGGGGCCTGTTGGTAAGAAAATCAAGAATCCAGTTGCACAAAGGGCTGTTTAAGTCTAAAGGCCCAGTTTGTCTACTAGATGCTGGGGAATGATTGTGTTAAATGCTGAACTGAAGTCGACAAACAATAAACACACGAGTATTTCTTTCCTCTAAGTGCTTCAAGTTCAGATGGAGAACGGAAGAAATAGCATCCTCTGTAGAGCGATTTGGTCGGTAGGCAAACTGAAGCAGGTCAAATGCTGGCGGAAGGCTAGATACAATAAAGTCCTTTTTGAACTTCTCAAAGCATTTCATAATGGTGGATGTCAGTGCAACCAGACGGTAATCATTGAGGCCTGTAATTGTGGACTTTTTTTGGCACTGGCAAGATGATGGCCGTCTTAAAACATGATGGAACCATTGCCTGCTGCAATGAGAGATTGAAAATATCTGTGAGAACACAAGCCAGCTGATCTGCACAATCTCTAAGGACACGTCCAGGGATGTTATCTGTGCCTGCTGCTTTCCAAATGTTAACCCTCTTCAGCATTTTCCGGACAGAGGTGACATCAAAGCTTAGCACTTGCTCATCAGGATGGGGCACAGCTTTCCTAGCACGAGTGCTATTTGATGTCTCAAATTTACCAAAAAAAATGCATTCAGTTTGTTTAGGAAGTCTGTGTCGTCCTTGCATCTCAATGGATTCACCTTGTAATCCATAATGGCCTGGATTCCTTTCCACATTTGCGTGTTGTTTGTAGGGTCTTGAAAAAAGTTCTGAATTATCTCGCAATGGGCTTGCTTTGCACCTTTTATGGCACTTTTCAGATTTGCTCTGGCTGTTCTAAGTGCCAGCATGCTGCCAGATTTGAAAGCCACATTCCATGCTTTCAGCATCTTGCAAACCTCATAAGTCAGCCACGGTTTATCATTCGCACTCACAACAACGCTTTTCAGGACACAGACATCATCTATGCACTTTTGGATATATGCAGACACAGTGGTGGCATACTCCTTAACATTTGTATGTTGGTTATCAGTAGCTGCTTCCTTAAACATGCCCCAATCTGTGCATTCAAAGCAGTCTTGTAATGCTTCTATAGCTCCCTCTGTCCAAACCCTCACCTGCTTTACTGTAGGTTTCACTCTTACTAATAAAGGTTTATATGCTGGAATAAGCAGCACTGAGAGATAGTTGGCGGAGCCCAGGTGAGAGAGGGGGATAGCTTTGAAAGCCTTCTTGATATTGGAATAAGCAAGATCCAGTGTATTATCCCATCTGGTTGCAAAGTTCGCATATTGATGGAAATGTGGCAGGGTAGCTTTCAAATCCACTTAGTTAAAGTCTCCCACTGCAATAAATACACCTCTGGGTGAGTAGTTGGTAAGTCACTGATGGTATGACAGAGACCCTAGTTTGTACTTTGATAACTAAGAGTGCCCCTTCATGGATTACTGCCTTGTCGTGGCGAAGGGGCTTGCATAATTCAATGAAGCTATGAGCTATGCCGTGCAGGGCTATCCAAGACGGACAGGTCATAGTCGAGAGTTCTGACAAAACGTGATCCACTGGAGAAGGAAATGGCAACCCACTCCAGTATCTTTGCCATGAAAACCCTATGGACAGTACCAAAAGGCAAAACGATATGACGCTGGAAGATGAGCCCCTCAGGTCGAAAGGCGTCCAATATGCTACTGGGGAAGAGCAGAGGGCTAGTACTAGTAGCGCCAGAAAGAATGAAGCGACTGGGCTAAAGCCGAAAGGACGCTCAGCTGTGGATGTGTCTGGTGGTGAAAGGAAAGTCCGATGCTGTAAAGATTTTTTCTCCATAGGAACCTGGAATGTAAGATCCATGAATCAAGGAAAGCTGGACGTGGTCAAACAAGAGATGACAAGACTGAACATCGACATCTTAGGTATCAGCGAACTAAAATGGACAGGAATGGGTGAATTTAATTCAGATGACCATCAGGTATACTACTGCGGACAAGAATCCCTCAGAAGAAATGGAGTAGCCTTCATAGTCAATAAAAGAGTAGGAAAAGAAATACTGGGATACAATCCTCAAAATGACAGAATGATCTCAGTTCGAATCCAAGGCAAACCATTCAATATCACAGTAGTCCAAGTCTATGCCCCAACCACCAGTGCTGAAGAGGATGAAATTGACCGGTTCTACGAAGCCCTACAGCACCTTATAGAACTAACACCAAAAAATGATGTCCTTATCATCATGGGGGATTGGAATGCTAAAGTAGGAAGCCAAAAGATAACTGGAATAACAGGCAAGTTTGGCCTTGGAGTACAAAATGAAGCAGGGCACAGGCTGATAGAATTTTGTCAAGAGAATACGATGGTCATAGCAAACACTCTTTTCCAACAACCCAAGAGACGGCTCTACACATGGACATCACCAGACGGTCAACACAGAAATCAGATTGACTATATGCTCTGCAGCCAAAGATGGAGAAGCTCTATACAGTCAGTAAAAACAAGACCAGGAGCTGACTGTGGCTCAGACCATGAGCTTCTCCTTGCAAAGTTTAGGCTCAAACTGAAGAAAGTAGGGAAAAGCACTAGGCCACTCAGGTATGAATTAAATCATATCCCTGTTGAATATACAGTAGAGGTGACAAATAGATTTAAGGAATTAGATCTGATAGACAGAGTGCCTGAAGAACTATGGACAGAGGTTCGTGACATTGTACAACAGGTAGCAACCAAAACCATCCCAAAGAAAAAGAAATGCAAGAAAGCAAAATGGCTGTCTGAGGAAGCTTTGAAAATAGCTGAGGAAAGGAGGGAAGCGAAAGGCAAGGGAGAAAAACATAGATATGCCCAATTGAATGCAGAATTCCAGAGAATAGCTAGAAGAGATAAGAATGCCTTCTTAAATGAACAGTGCAAAGAAATAGAAGAAAACAATAGAATAGGGAGGACCAGAGATCTTTTCAAGAAAATTGGAGAGATGAAGGGAACGTTTAATGCAAAAATGGGCATGATAAAGGACCAAAATGGCAGGGACCTAACAGAGGCAGAAGAGATTAAGAAGAGGTGGCAAAATTACACAGAAGAACTATACAAGAATGAGCTTTACGTCCCTGATAATCACAATGAGGTGGTCACTGACCTCGAGCCAGACATCCTAGAATGTGAAGTGAAGTGGGCCTTAGAAAAGCTGAGCAACAACAAAGCTAGTGGAGGTGACAGTATTCCAGCTGAGCTATTCAAAATCTTAAAAGACAGTGCAGTAAAAGTGCTAAACTCAATTTGCCAGCAAATTTGGAAAACTCAACAGTGGCCACAGGATTGGAAAAGATCAGTTTACATTCCAATTCCAAAGAAAGGCAGTGCCAAAGAATGTTCAAACTATCGCACCATTGCACTCATTTCTCATGCTAGTAAAGTCATGCTTAAAATCCTACAAGCTAGACTTCAGCAGTATGTGGATCGAGAACTACCAGAAGTACAGGCAGGATTTCGAAGAGGCAGAGGAACTAGAGATCAAATTGCCAACATACGCTGGATCATGGAGAAAGCTAGGGAGTTCCAGAAAAACATCTACTTCTGCTTCATTGACTATGCTAAAGCCTTTGATTGTGTGGATCATAACAAACTGTGGCAAGTTCTTAAAGAGATGGGAGTACCAGACCATCTTATTTGTCTCTTGAGAAACCTATATGCGGGTCAAGAAGCAACAGTGAGAACTGGACACGGAACCACTGATTGGTTCAAAATTGGGAAAGGAGTCCGACAAGGCTGTATACTGTCGCCCTGCCTATTTAACTTATATGCAGAGCACATCATGAGAAAGGCAGGGCTAGATGAATCAAAAGTTGGAATTAAGATTGCCGGAAGAAATATCAACAACCTAAGATACGCAGATGATACACTCTAATGGCAGAAAGTGAAGAAGAACTAAAGAGCCTCTTGTTGCGGGTGAAGAAGGAGAGTGCAAAACTTGGGTTGAAACTTAACATTAAGAAAACCAAGATCATGGCATCTGGCCCTCTCAATTCCTGGCAAATAGATGGGGAAGAAATGGAAGTAGTGACAGATTTTATTTTCCTGGGCTCCAAGATCACTGCAGATGGGGACTGTAGCCAAGAAATTAAAAGACGCTTGCTCCTGGGGAGAAAAGCCATGGCAAATCTAGACAGCACACTAAAAAGCAGAGACATCACCCTGTCAACAAAAGTGCGTATAGTCAAGGCTATGGTCTTCCCAGTTGCAATGTATGGCAGTGAAAGTTGGACCATAAGAAAGGCTGAGCACCAAAGAATTGAGGCCTTTGAACTATGGTGCTGGAGAAGACTCCTGCGAGTCCCTTGGACTGCAAGGCGATCAAACCGGTCAGTCCTAGAGGAGATCAATCCTGACTGCTCTTTAGAAGGCCAGATCCTGAAGCTAAAACTCAAATACTTTGGCCACCTAATGAGAAGGAAGGACTCACTGGAGAAGAGCCTAATGCTGGGAAAGATCGAGGGCAATAGAAGAATGGGACGACAGAGAATGAGGTGGCTGGATGGAGTCACTGAAGCAGTAGGCGTGAGCTTAAATGGACTCCAGAAGATTGTAGAGGACAGGAAGGCCTGGAGGAACGTTGTCCATAGGGTCGCGATGGGTCAGACACGACTTTGCAGCTAACAACAACAACAACTAAGAGTGATAACTAAGATATAATAAAATAGCTATTCTTAATGTTTGAAAGGATAACAGATATGACAACTTTGTCCAGACAGCCAGAGGTGTAAGGACAACCCTACAATAATGCCAACCTTTCCAAAGTTAAATTAAAATTAAATATTGTTTGTTTTTTCAAAGAATACTCCAGATCTCACAATATCATAAAATCTTACAGAGATTTTACAAGATGTCCTGCAATATTTTGAGATTCAAGTTGATGTTACTGAAACCTTGGCATATTTGGTTTAGCTATTTCTTTTTTTTAAAAAAATGAGAACTTTGAATATGATTGTATGAAATAGCCTCTAAAAAGGCTGCTGGCTGCAACTCCAGAAAACAGAACTTAAACTACTATTAAAAGAGAAGTCCTCTAAATTGGGTAAATTCAAGAAAACTGATGGTCCATTAAATAATAAAAAGTAAAATTTTGTCCATGGCCCTGTTTGATGAAAACTATTTTCTAGAAATCTATTCTTTTTAATGTATATTTTATTAATTTTTTACAGTAACAATCTCAGTATTTAACAAGCAACACATTGTCTGGATTTTTGTGTTTAGCATTGATAGCAATACAATTTTCATTCCTACCCTTTATTCTGTTTTTCTAACCATTTATAAAAATTTTCCCATGTTTGAGTCTTGCTTCCCCTTCATCCTCAATGTGAGCCTATCCATTTCTGCACAGTCCAAACTTTTTTTTAATTATGCCTTCTTCAGATGATATTTTTTCATTTTTCCAGTATTGAGCAAATATAATTCTCACTGCTATTAATATATGTAGTATTAAGTATACACATTACTTATCATAATTTTCTGATATTACGCCTAAAAGAAATAATTCCGATTTATCTAATGCAACTATACCACAGGATATAAATTATTTGTTTTTTCTATGCCTTCACAGCAGGCATCAGCAACGCTGGTTCTTTAATAAAGCAGGATATTTGGTGATTTTTTTTTGCTTTTGAAACATCACTGAGCTATAAGCTTCTGAACAAAGATGTATTTATATTGTTTTGTGTCTCCTGCACTGCATTCCATTCTGATAGTGAGCTGTGCAACTTAACTTTGATTAGATATATATTGTCAGGAAATAATCCAATAAGAAGCAAAATATGTTATTGTTGAGAATATGTGTCACAGATTTAATTTTAGGAATTCTCCACGCATTTGTTTTTCTGTCCATGCTAAACATAATAAATTATATCCCTACAATTGAGGGAGATGAATAATCTCCACCTTTAAAAATTGCATACCAAGAAAAGGCAAAGTATACATGTTAAAAAAAGAGGGTTTATATAACTTACATGTTATAGAAAATATATCAAGATGAATGAAGGGATGGATGGATGAAGTGTGGAAGAGAACATCTATAATTTAAGATACAATTGATAATATTTATTAAATGATATACTTCTGCACATATCTCATAACATGAGCAAAATGGATTTATAAAACAAATACATAAATCCAAATAAATTTACAGGACCTGCTCCCCTTTTCCCATGATAAAAAGGACACTAATTATTTTTTTCTTCAAGGATTCCCTTACTTTTCTGATAGCAATTTTAGAGTTTTTTAATGCTACATTGGTTTGTTGCTTAAATGACAAAAATAATAAATTACATTACCATACATTGTTTACTTAGTAAGGATAATATCCATGTTCTCACACTTCAATTTGTTACTAATAATAGTAAATTTTTAATTTCAGGCCTATAACTGAAAGTACAAGATCTATCGTACAAACAACAGTATAGCATATGCAACATAAAATACAAAAAGGCAAATTATTCCTCAACACAACAATGTAGCAACACACCTAGTTACACAAGACAAAATAAAGTTGGCATAAAAAAACTCAAGGTAACATAAATATAGCCAAATAAAATGCATCCATCATCCCTATACTTTACTATGTTTGTGAATAGAAATGAGTTTTCAAAGTACATTTATTTATTCCTAAAATAATTATAAATTTTGTCATTGACAAAATTAAACTGGTTTCCCCTTAGACTTTCTCAGTGTTTATTTTGTTATTTAACAGACAATATTATTAAAGATAAAATAATCAAACATAGAGAAGGACAATCTTGGTGAAGAAGAATTAAAATTGTAATAGAAAAGTAAATTATTAATTTGTTGTTCCACTTCTGGTGACCCTGTGCAAATGGAAAACTTTCTGGAGCAGATTTGGAGATGGAACTACAATGGAAAATAGGAAGAACTGTAGCCTTCCAGCCCAATTATTGTTAAATTATCATGAAATAGCATTAAGTCTTCCACTATAATAAAATATTAAATAACATCAGTTTGAAGTCTTTTTGAAATTAAATTAACACAGTCTCCTGTGGAAAGGCCAAAAACAGTTGGTTCCCCTAAACCAAATCCCATCTTTAACTAGATGTCACAATTCAATGAATAAAAGTAGCTGCAATCCTAGCTTCTTGGTTCATAGACTGACTTATTTGCACAGAGACTAAGAAATCAATAAACTATAAAGGATATGCAGTAGTTCCTATGTAAGAGCCTGAAAATGCTAGGAGAGGGAGTCTAAATTGATACACATAGTCCTCAACATATGATCACAATTGGAACTGGAATCTTTGAGTAAATCTTTGAGCCATTGAGTAAAACAGTCATTAAGCAAGATGACCCACGAATGCTTCACTCAATGAGTGCAATCCTGGCTCTCCCAGTTATAAGAGAATGTTAAAGGAGAACCAAACAGATGCTTTAAGTACATCCAAATGGCCACTGTTTTCAAGGCCCACAATCCAATGTATCATAACAGACACTGATGTGAAATAAGTAGCTTGCCTTATTTTGCTTTGCTGCCCCTAAATTCTGATAAATTCTGATAAAATAAGTTTGCTTTCCCAGTTAAAGAAGATATTGATAGCATCAGGAGTGTACTTATGACAGCAGAATAGGTTTGTAAGAGGCATTGTCTGCAATATGGTAAGGATTCATTTTACAAAAGATATACAAATCTATGGATAGCTTTTTGTCTTGACTTCCTTTTGTATGTCAATCACAAATCAAAATGATAGTTTGCTTATATTTTTTCTATCATTCATATTCTTTTCTGATCAGGGTTCATGAATATTCAGAAATGAACTGGACTCTGATGCCAGGCTCTGTCTCCAAATGAATTGCACATTATAATGTGCTTGAATAGATTTTTATAGATGGAAACTGTTCTGAAAAATAATGAACCTGCTTTTTTGATACACGTGTACAATCATGCATATCAAACACATACACATATAAATCAATCAAATCTAATGAATCCATTGGAACTAAGTACAAAGGCCACTATTCCAATTCTGTTTTGTCTACTCCACTTATGTATCTGGTTCTTATCCCAAAATTGTTTTTTTATTTCATACCAGATATTCTGCTTTTTGAAAAAGTCAAATCCTAATTTTTAAGACTGAGCACATCAATGTTCTGCTACATTAGATTACATAAAGCATATCAAGTAAAGTTCACATATGTGAATTTCAACTTTAATTTTTCGAAACTGGAAGCACAGCATTCTTTAATAAGTTGAAAAGTAGAGGTTGACACAATTAACTTGATTTCCTTTTCAAACTATTTGCAATACTGAGCAATTGTTCAGAGTTTTCAAAAACCTTAATCAGTAAAATTGCTGTTTTTGACATGTACTCTATTCTTTTGCTACTAAGCATACCCAAAAAGATTAAATATTTTGTAAGTGCTGGTCTTATGGAAAATGCCCATAATCTATAGCAGCATCTTACTAGAATTATAAACAAAAAGCAGTATTTGGTGCAGTGTCTAGGCCTAGAGTATCTAAGGTAATTTAATATTTTACAGTCTATGTTATTCAAAATATACTGTAAGTAAATCATGTCCTAGTGAGTAATTGATTAGTTGCATTTTTGTCTCTTAAAGAGGTAATAAACCCTAGGATGTGCTTGTATGTCACCTTACTGAAGTGGACTTGTCCCAAATTGCACTACAGTTCATTCTTGTTTTTCCAATGCATGTTTTTACATATCACTGAAGTTGCATGAGTTGTCAATGCACTTTGTTAACAAACTTATTTCCCAGCTGTGGCTAAAGCAGGGACAGAAGGCTCAAATGTTCTAACATACCTAACAATTCAATTACACTTATCTTATGGTGCCATCACATACTTTTCTTCAACAATCAAACAGCCTCAGCTGGAAACCCTAAGCAATAATGTAAATAAAGCACCATCTGGCAAGAATAATTAAGGAAGGCTGGAAATAAAGATTAATTAGCACAGTATTTCAAATAACCTTCAGAGTCTTGATTATGAAATTATATCCAAAACAGGTAATCACTTATTTCATGTTGTAGTTAAATCTAACTAAGCATGAATAAATAATTTCACACTTTGAATCTACTATTGCATGTTATTGGCTACTGACACAAACCAAAGCTCAAAATTGTTTCATTCTGGTAGGACAGGGAAATAGATAACAAATAAGCTACACTGAATTTCTGCCTTGGATATTTGAGATAGTGAACATGAGATAGTTGTGACTCCTACATGTTTCTGTTTACAATATTTTGTTATCTATTGATTTTCATTAATTTTGAGTCATCTTTTCAGAAGCATCTGCCACTAATAAAAATATTTCTTCATATACCTTTTTATTGCTCACATAATCATATGATATTTTTGATCTACATGAACCCAATATTCCAAGCTCAGGAGCAAAACTATATAACTAGAATAACCTTTGTCCTGTAGACAGAGAAATCAGCCATCTGTCACTAGGAAAAATTGCCTTCACTACTTTCAGCCAGAAACTCAAGATGGGAAAATGAAGAGAAACTGATGGCCTAATCTATTATGTCATGTTGAAAAGAACACCTAGAGTGAATTTTTTAAACTTTAGCATAGTTAGGGGCAGTAATCTCAGCAGCAGCACCCTAACTTACAGTACTTTACAGTATAACATGACTGTTTCAGTACTGATCCTAGTTTACAAACAGTTGGTAAATAAATACTTAAATCTTCTAAGAACTCAGATATTAGGAGGCATCCTGATGTCAACAGTATTTCAGAAACAATATAAACAGGACAGAAAGATATGTCTTTTCTCTGCTATGGGCTTAGTGCTAGAACTTGTTTGTATTAATTTCCATTTGATGAATAAGCTATAGCAAACTACGTAACTTAAGTATGGTTTATAAAACACATTTGGCTTCTTGTGTCACATTAACCTGGGACCAAGAATAGTATAGCAGAAATCATGAGTTAATGGACTAGTTAATGATATAGAGTTATGTGTGAATTCAAAAATGTGTTTAGCAAAACATAATTAAAATAAAACATGACTTCATGTGACACATGGAGTGAGCCAAGCAAGTGACAAACATAAAATTTTATTTCATTCAGATGTTTGTGGCCTCCTTCAGAGTATTATTGTAAGGGCAAACAAAAAGGATCTAATATACTTGATGAAAAAAATGCTAAAGATAATTAAGAAAGTTGGCAGAAGATGAAAACTATCTTAGTGCAGCACAGATTTTGATATCCCGTTTTTCAGGACAATGCCCTTCATCTTCAAGGAATGCCTAAAAAGCTTAAAAATAGGTATTTAAGAGCATGGGACAGTTGGCTCATTTACTAATGCTACCATAGTAATAGGCCAACATACTAAATAGCTCTTTGTTTAATTAATGCATGTTTAAATATACCATCTAGAAAACTTGTAAAGTCAGCATAAAATTTAGATCACTTTGCTTAATTGCTCTGAACACTGCTTAGGGTCATGAGATGCAAAGAAAGCTAGTATAGGATAAATTGTCCGATGAAATAGCGATCTATTGTCCATGAGGAATTCTTAAGTATATGCAAACACAACAAGATATTGAAAAGGATTATAAAGACTGTATAGAGAACTCACCATAATGATTTTATAACAAGTTCATCCTTAACCTGTTTGTGTTGGCTGACTTGTTATTCATTTAACGTAAAACTAATTAAGCATGGGTGTTACTGCTTGATTGAGAGACTTGATCCATTTTCTTCTCATTTCATTTCATTTTACTGATATTTACTAACTATCCCTAATATGAGTACATAATAATTATGCAGCTATAGTATAGAATAGAAATTCTAATACACGCTATTATGACTGAGACACTAACAGATGAATTGCAGATTCATTGATCAGGACAGTCCCTTTTGTTTTTGTTTTCATTCCTTTTGCTTTTGTTCCTTGCGCTAAGTTATTTGTTTGTTGAAGAAATAATATCCTGGATTTGCACAAAATGTTATGCCATAAAACCATGATTTACAAACCATAATGGTTGTGTTTGCACTTAATGTTAAACTAAATTAAGCAACACCAAATGATATCAGAAATAGGGTTCTGAGTGACAAATATCTTTTGATGATATAATGCTTCACAAAAGTATATGAAGCAATATAGACACTGTAAATGTCTGTAGAAATACAGATGAACTTTAAATACTGCCAGCTCCTGAAACTTCATGTAAACTTTTACTTTAATATATATATATATTATATATTATATATTAATATATATATATATATATATATATATATATATATATATATATATATATATATATATATATATATATATATATATATATATATATATATATATATATATATATGGTTAAATGAACAGTGGCCTACAGATTTTTTCATAGGAATCAAGTAACCATTGTAACAGCAAACAAACCCACAGTCACTAACACAAAGATGGCATGAGTTACATACTTTAGCTGCAGTCCATTTAGATCCAAATAAACTAACAAAGCAAATTATTTTCAGGACGTAAATGACTTGACTTTCAGAGTCCCTGAGAGCCCAATGGACTAACTTGTAACCATCAACTAAACAAAACAATACAGTAAACAAAGAATTAGTCCAAGTAAACCAAGACAAACATTGAGAAAATCTAATCTTTCTTAAGAGGAGAATCCTAACAACAGAACAAGTACAGAAAGAAATATATTCTATATGTCTAAAATTCAGCCTCCTGGAGGTTGTAAATCTAATCGGGACAGATAACAGGGTGTCTCTCAGAGTCTAAATTTTATATGTACTAAGGCAAATGTAGAAGGAAACACTACAAAGATATCTTAGCCTACTTTTAGTACAATACTTGATAGGTTAAATACCAATGGCCAGCTATGTAAAAGGAACTACTGAAATCCCATCTATTTTGAGAAGAAATGGGCATGTCTTTGTGATACATGTCAAATGAAGGAATAACAAACCATAAACAGTGCAAAATCCATAAACTTCATTTCAAGAGTATACCACATTAACCAGTATTTCTGTTCTGTTAACATTAAATGGATGCTGATGAATCAATCTTTGCCAGAGGCAAAATTATAGAATTCATAATCACATACAATGACCTTTTCATAAAGAGAGAAGAAAGTCATTTGAGATCAGAGTAACTCACCACTAAAATCTTTGTTCTGAGTAAAAAAGGGATAAAAACACTGGAATATTCTCCTGGAAGAAAGCCAAAACCACTATTGTATAAAAAGGTCAAACCAAGGGAGAATTTAAAGAAGAAAAATATTGTAAACTTATTACATTCACTAGATGCCTCAAATCCCAGTGAATTGCAGCCCTGTCCCTCTCTTGGGCATGCATACCTTTACCATTTATGGTTCTGTTAAATTGCCAGGCTTCAGTGTCAAAGATAGTTATTGGTATATATTCTTGTCCCTTCCCTGCCTGATTGTTATCTGACAAAAGTAGGTAATATTCACTGTGCTTTCCAATTTAACTTTATCCTTTGCAGCATAACTGTTCCCCTCAATCTCTGTTGCCCATTTTCTTCCAGTCCCAAGTTTCAATGCTTATCCAAGCAGCTTCTCCAGTCTGAAGAAGTTGATTAGGGTGATCTGATTAGGCAAAGACTTCTTGGAATGTACCAACTCTTAAAATAATCTGCCTACTCAGATTCCCCTAACCAATTTGGTTCAGACTGAAGAAGCTACTTGCATAAGCAGCAATACGTTTTAAACCAACAAGAAACTAAGACTAACTGCCATGACTCAAGTGCCAGACAATTCTACTTGGATGATTGAGATTCTTTATCTAAAAGATCCAGTTTGCTTACACCTTCTTGGATCAATTGCTTTGACTCTTACTTTGATGGTTGAGAAAAACGACATTTAAAAACACTGGGTCATTTTGATAATTTCTTTTTGTCCCTCCATGAATTATAACTCCTCTGCCATATTCGCTCAACCCAGCTTTATGCTTTTTTATGCGGAAAAGCATCTCCTTTGCTCTCAATTCCAAATATGAAAGGTTTTTCAATTCAGATACACAGCAGCCTAATGATTTACTTTAGTGTTTGGAAATGTTCTATGAATTCAAGCTAGTGTCATTAAATATTTTATATATAAATTTATGCAGACATATCCTCTGAGTAAGAAAGCATGGCCTAACCCTTTGCAACACTAAAAATAAATATATCAAAGGGAAAACAAAAACACTTTGTATGAGAAGAGCGCAACAGTAACAAGAAATTCATCTCAGTAAAGCGCTAGCATAAGCAATTTTAAATTAGTTATTCTATGTAATCTGCAAAGTAATATTGCTTAGTATAGCAATGGATTATAGCTAGATTTAAAATGTTATGCCTAACGATTCCTGAATATGTGGAAAGTAGCTTCATTAGCCTTTATAGACTTCTAATTATATGGATTTTCTGCATATTATTTGCTTACTAACCAGTGCCCAATTAAATTCATTGTTCCAGTTTAAATTTTAGCTCCAATAAAATAGTGAGCTTAGTTTTCTGGACGGCATGACTATTTCAACCCAAATTTAGGTACTGAGAATTCTCCGAACCATATTGTAAATAGGTCACCATTTATTATGGTTGATAGAATTCAACTGTCATTAGAAGCACTAATGAATTGGTTTTTTTGTGTAGCATGAAATGGAAAATCTGTCCAGCTTAAATCAGTCAAAGAACAGCAAGGATAATTTGGCAAAGATAATAAAAGTTCATGATAACTATGACATAATGCATATCAGAAATATGGATTTAATGAATAAGGCTTAATATGTTAACTGTTACTGGAAAAAAAAGATTATATTTTATCCATTCTGTATTAATAATACGCTTTTAAAGATCAAAGGGACGCAGTGGCTCAGTGGGTTAGGATGCTGAGCCTGTCGATGAGAAGGTCAGCAGTTTGGCGGGTCAAATCCCAAGTGCCGCGTAACAGAGTGAGCGCCTGTTACTCGTCCCAGCTTCTGCCAACCTAGCAGTTCGAAAGCACGTAAAAATGCAAGTAGAAAAATAGGGACCACTACGGTGGGAAGGTAACAGCATTCCGTGCGCCTTTGCATCTAGTCATGCCGGCCACATGACCACGGAGACGTCCTCGGACAAGCGCTGGCTCTTCGGCTTTGAAACGGAGATGAGCACCGGCCCCTAGAGTCAGAAACGACTAGCACGCATGTGCGGGGGAACCTTTACCTTTACCTTTAAAGATGAATGATTCAAGGACTACTAATTTTGGTCTGTTTAATTCAGTAGAACTCCACCAATGTAAATAATCATTTAATCACCTTCTTCTTACCCATCACATTTTTTTAAACTGATAATGCTCTACTGACTAAACATTATTTCTCACACAGATGGTATTAGGATAAGCAATGGTTTAAAAAAGCAATCAATTTGCAAAAAAATGTCACTATTCAGTTTTGATTTAACTACTGGTGCACAGTGTACTTTAGGGTCCATCATATCTTGATTAAGAGCAACCTATCAACTGGGGACATGTTGGGAATAACTATTAACCATAACCATAACTATTGCAATTGTATGAGTAGAAATGCAACACCTTCGTTTTTAAAGTTAAATAAAAAAAGATTGAATGGATGTGGGATGATGGAATCTTGAATTGTCCTACTGATAGTGAAGTTTTCAGTCTCTTTGTTTTTGAGTATGCTACCATTTATGTCCCAGAAAGGCAGAGAATATAAATAAAATAATTAAACAGTCTCCATTAAAAAACAAGCCATTTTTTTAAACTCAAAAGATATGCAATGTTGGGCATGTTTTATTATTTTATAGGAGATAGGGAAGGAAAACAGACTCAGACTGGCCATATATATATAATCATATCTCTTCGTCATAATAAAATTACTGTTTAGTAAGCATTTGAGAGTCATTATGTACAGTAGTTAAAGATTTGGAATAGGAGGATTAGGGAGATCCATTTATGGTTATGGGCATTCGGACAGTGGCTTAGTCTCACTGAGGACAGAATAAAAAAATATTAGCATGTAAGCCATCTTGATCTATTGGAGTAAAAACAAGATATACAATATGGAATCCCAGTCCGGGTTTTCTCTTTTCAATTCCTGGACTGTTCATTTTATAGTGCTACATGTTTTCCAGATCTAAACCTGATGGCTGGCTGACTGGCTATGGAAAGGAGTTCAAACCAAGTGATTTTTTAGGGTATGTAGGAGCCATTGTTCTAAAACCCAATACACTGTCTCACAAACATTCTTATATGAAGAATAAAACTTATTATTGATTTTAAGTACAGGTCCATCTGGAAACTTACATAGTATTACTATAATATAATAAGACTTTTAGTACTTGCTGACTTATTAGAAAAAAAAGTATTTATTTTCAACTGTTACTGTTATGCAGGAGTGAAACATTTATTATAGACCAAGAATAAAAGGAAATTTAAAATATTCAAACTAGTTTGTAAATCACACAATTTACTAACAGAATTTCAAATAAGTAAAAAAATTGACAAAACTCTTGATTATTTCTTCTTCAATGGAAATATGCATATATTTTTAATGTAAAAATAACAGAATTCCAATTTCATGCAATGTTGTGTCTTAATAAATAAGAATTCTAGCTGAAAAAATTCACATATAATTTGCCTGGAATCAAAATAACGCTCAATACAAACAGAACATATTGTAACACTAAGGCATCTAATTCAAGGACAGATGTCTAAACAATATAGAGTCCAAACATTATACAGGGCCAAAACCCAGTTAAATGATAAGCATCCTAATTACAGAGACAGCTGATGTTTGAAATGAATTTGGCTGATACACATGTTGTGCATACTGTATTGTGTTCTTCAAACTTAGAATCAAACAATGGTAAATATTATAGCTTTGTAAAACAACCAAATATTCTCATTTTGAGTGTATATTTTATGTATAATTAGGTGTAATCACATATACACTCAAGAGAAAGAATTTAAATATTGCCCTTTCTATGAAAAACATATTGGCAAAAAGTCTGATCCAGGCTAACTGTGCCAGCTAGGGAGCAAATTAAACTAACATTCTGCTTGCTGCTCCACAAGGACAAATTTACTGCTATTTCATCAATATTAATTCATATATTAATAGCTAGTAACAATCAATGCTAATTATTTCTAATCAATGCCAAATATTTTTTTTAAAAAACCTAATTTTGAGGATCTGTAGTAATGATGGAAAATTCTAAAAATAAAAAGACTTAAAAAAATTGAAGGAATGTCTAATTTTAGAAATACATCTACTGACTCCTATGCAAAAACAGGAGTCCAGTTATTCTGTTTTGAGATGTCTTTTAAAAACAACTGTATTTTATGAGGGAAATCACTGCTCAGATTCAAAAATGGATATATTCCAGCATGATTTAACTGATTGCATTTAACTCTGATTTTTTTATGCTTGTCATTTTATTTATTTATAGCCCACTTTTATTATTCTTATAAATGTCACACACGATACTCCGTCTTCCTCCTATTTTCCTTATAACAACAACTCTAGGGGTAGATTAGGCTGAGGAAGGGTGTCCCCCAACCAGCTTTCATGACTAAGGCAGGAATAGAACTCAGTCTCCTGGCTTCTAGCCCGATACTTTAACCACTAGAAATTCAAATGTAACCTGATGATACTCTAATAAAATATTTATAAATATATTTCATATGTATAATAAAATACATAAGAAATTTGTCATTCTGTTGTCTATATGGAAAATGATCATTGTAACACCATCCCTTAAAAATGATATCTAGGAACAATAGTATAAACTGCACATGGTAGTTTTCTTGCAATCTGGTAAAACATAACATAAAGAGTTAACTAAAGAACTTTCTTATAAGGAGGGCAGTCAGTCAGGCAGAAACTGGAAGAACTGAGGGAGGTACCAAAAGAAACAGTTGTTTGACAATTGTGCAAACTATGGGAAAGGGAAAAGATATATTGTATAATTGTATATTTTAAAAAGAAAGTAAAGAAAGAGAGAAAAAACTTGTGACAATTATTCTCTAATTGTCACCTCTAATTAGGAGCCTTGATGGTTTTAGGACAATATATACTATGCTATCTATTCACTCACTTGGATTGTTAAATTAAGTTTTGCTTGTTCATATCTTCAATGAGTTCTTTGAATATATTTATCTAACGCATAATCCAAAAAGGATGACCTAAAAGCACATCGGTATAAGTTAGTTGTTCAGGATGTGAATGGAAATGTGTTTTCAAAGGACATTTATTTATTTCTAAACTAATTATAGAGAAATTTTGTCATTGACAAAATGAACTTGGTTTCCCCTGTGTTGTTTTGTTATTTAGTAAATAATATTATTAAAGATAAAACCATCAAACACAGACAAGGACAAATCTTGATGAAAAAGAATTAGAATTATCATAAAAAAGGAAATTATTAATTTGCTGTTCCATTTCTGGTGACTGAGCAAATGGAAAACTTTCTGAAACAGATTTATTTGAAAAAAAGATCTACAATGGAAAATAGCAAGATCTAGACTGTGAATAACATGTGGTTTCACATTACATGATTCCACCTAAGGACACTTGCTATCTTTTATATGATAACTAAAGATCATTCTCATGCCAAAGAATTATTTTAAGAATTTCAGTTTCTTGTCCTGATATTTTTATGATAAATCACTCTTGTTACTATTAATAGATTTAGAAATGTATTTTAAGAGCAATGTCCTCATAACTGTGGATGATATTTCTGTTTCAAAATAAAATGTCAACTTCCTAGATAACAACTAATAAATTATTTAAATTCACAGGCTTCTTATAAAACAACGTATGAAAAATTGTGAATTGAATTACTTGAATAGTCAAGTAGTTATATATACATAAGAATCAGTTATGTTACAACCATATTAAAAGGTCATAACAAATGGACTACAAATAAAAGCAAATGCCTACAGCTTTTCTGACAAATTTAATGTTTGCTCAGAATATAAATGGATATTGACATTATAATCTACTGACTATGCTTAAAACTATGTATTAATGAAATTAATACATGTTAGTTTAAAAAGGCTCATTTAAATAAATTATACTTAATCAAATCCCAATAAATTAGACTATATGAATAAGTATGGAGACAAAAGATTATTTTCAGTTATGTAGACAACTAGGATTAACCACTAAAGTTTTGAAAAATATTTTGAATTTGAAATACTTCTAAGTTTGAAACAGATTGTGCCAACATTGGTAACAGTGGCACTGTTCTACCCTTGGCAAAAGTGTTCTGAGCTTGAAACATTTTGGGGCTTTTCTCAGCTGGAGCAGCATTTCTAGTTAAGGAATTTAAAAAAGGAACAAGTAACTCAAAGCTTGATTTGTTAAAAATTCAAAATTCTATGCACATCATTACTGTACAGTTATGAAGTTAAAATCAATAATAGAATATAGATATATGATGATATTTAGATATAAATATATCTAAATCTAATATCCCAGTTGCACTGCATGGCAGTGAAAGGCTGAGCGCTAAAGAATTGAGGCCTTGAACTGTGGTGCTGGAGAAGACTCCTGCAAGTCCCTTGGACTGCATGGCGATCAAACCGGTCAGTCCTAGAGGAGATCAACCCTGACTGCTTTTTAGAAGGCCAGATCCTGAAGTTGAAACTCAAATACTTTGGCCACCTAATGAGAGGGAAGGACTAACTGGAGAAGAGCCTACTGCTGGGAAAGTTTGAGGGCAAGAGAAGAAGGAGACGACAGAGAATGAGGTGGCTGGATAGAGTCACTGAAGCAGTAGATGTGAGCTTAAATGGACTCCAGAAGATGGTAGATGACAGGAAGGCCTGGAGGAACATTGTCCATGGGGTTGCGATGGGTCGGACACAACTTCGCAACTAACAACAACAACAACAATATTGTCTATTTTATACTCATCTTTATGGCATGTAGAAGACAGGGAACACAATGAATATGTCAGGATCTAGGGAATTAGACAACTATCCTTGGAAGAGATACACAAAAATATGAAGGATCAAGATGGCAAACATCTGTCACCAGGAAACAAGAACTGATTCAGTGGCTCTTAATTAGCTTTTTACTTTTTAGCTGACTGGGAAATGAGGGATTTGCAGTTCCAGGAAATGAGGGATTTGCAGTTCCAACATATTCAAAGGGCATCTGCTATGTTTAATCAATCTTCATTATAAAACAACAATCTTCATTATAAATCCTTCCTTCCTTCCTTCCTATCTTAATTTAAGGCACATCAAACTATAACTCTATTTATTGAGTTCCTCCCAAAGGCCTGGAGGGATGTTGTCCATAGGGTCGCGATGGGTCGGACACGACTTCGCAACTAACAACAACAACAATATATAAAGAGAAAGAGATGGAGGAAGGGTGGGAGAGAGGGAGACAGAGAGACAGAGAAAGCGAAGAAGGAACGTTTAAAACTGAAGTTCCCCTACATAAAGGTAGAGTATTTATGGGCGTTCAGATATTGTTCAATTATCATTCCCATTTATTCTAGCCATATCAACTATTATTAAGGGATAAACAGGATTCTACTTCAGCAGTAATTTTAGAAGTATCTGATGCACCATAGCTTCCTTATTTCTGGTTGCACTTATGCAAAACTGGGAATAAAATTTAACATGCACAGGTTTACCCTATGCCAAGTTTAGCCTTATTCAATTTTGCAGATCCTGGACATCTCTCTCCCTCTTCCTGTCACATCAGCTCATCACAGGCAAATGTTTCATCAATATCCAGTACAAAATCATTTGATGCCTTACATACAATGTACTGTAGATACTCCACTGAATACATTTAATAACTATACCATGACTTACATATTAGGATTTGATTATTTTTTTATATCTGAATTAGATCTTATGTTGTTAATTCCTCAGCACTGTTGAGGTCCATCCTTTATTCAATAGAAAGCAAACTGTAAAATGTCAGGTGCCATGCTTCCATTATTACTTTAAATATAAATCTTGCCTATTTGCCAGAAAGCAGTTTCATGTTTTTAAAAATCTAATCAACATAGTTATGAGGAAACTTGTAGTCTCTAAGATTTATTTGACAGAGGACCTGAGGACATGCTTTTTACTCCCACACTTTACCTCATTGCAAGATAATTATTTTTTCTGCTAGGCTCAGTGCACAACTCAATGAAGGATTAAAAATGATATAAATATAAATATTTTACACTGCATTTCTGTATCAGTTATTAGCTGTCCTTCTTCCAGAATTGCATGATCACAAATTCTTTGTAGAGCTCAGATGTGGAAGCTAATCACAATTTAAATAATCACACAGATACTATTCAAAACAATATTTACATAAAGAATAGAGAAAGTATATTATATTTAGTAAATCAGTCTTCAGTATTTGTTGCTTTAAAAACTGTCCCTTCTTCATAAATTGCACTAATTAAGGAATCAGGTACAGAGAAAGGTAAGTCAAATTTTTATCCCCTTTCCTTAAAAAAATTAATTTCTTTCTTTACTTTAGCAGAGAGGGAAGAAGGAACAGTTATTTTAAAAAATAACTCTTTCCCTGTCAAACACATGCACAAACATTTTTCATTACTTCTAACATTTTTCTACAAGACCAAGGCAAACACATTCTGCATGGTACAGTTAACCAGAGAAGCAGCTTGCCTTCAGAAATCGTGGGTGCTCCATCACTGCAGGTTTTAAAGAAGAGACTAGACAGTTACTTGTCTGAAATGGTATAGGTTCTCCCAGTGCTTTTTTCTAAAAAAAAAAAAAAAGTGCCGGAACTCAGAGGTGCTGTCACGGGGAGCGATGCCGGTGTCTTGCTACGGCGTTGCCGCCCGTCCTTTGCACCCCCACCCGTGGCTCGGAGCGACATGCAGCGGGGATTCCCCTCCCCACAGCCGCCGTGGGGATTCCCCTCCTTGCAGTTGCCACGCTGCGGCCCGTGCTGAGCCCCCACCCAGAGCTCCTTCGAACCCCGACCCAGAGTTGTGTTCCTTGTGGCAGTGGTCTCCAGCGCCAAAGAGCTGATGGCCTCTGGCACCGGCACTCTTTCTTTCCTCCCCCCAAAATTGTGTTAATGAATCCTCTCTAAGCTCTGCTGATCAGCTTGTCATGGATTGTTTTGCCGCAAAACGGAATGGTTTGCAAGTTGCAGTTGAGACAGCCCATCTCATTTTAGATATATCACATATAATTGAAAATTGTAATTAGTTGCGTGTGCACGTTCAGCAAATGTGATGTATTTGTGCTGGCATTTCTAGGCCTCTTTCCAGCCACATCCAGAAAAATTTGTAACAAACATTGGAATTCTCAAGGCCATGTTTGGTATCTCCCAGCAATCTGTTACTGGAAGGAAAAAGCAATCCCTGCTGCGTTACTGATCCCAGAGAAGCATTTGCATGTATGCAGGTATCCTTAGGGTGCCATAGTTATGGATGAAAAATATTGGTTGCAAAGTTGGCATTTCTGGATGTAATACAGATATTTTGGACTTATTTTTGTTTCTTTGCATGTTTGATATTTTTTAAAAGGCATATGCTACTGACTACGCTTATGCACATATGTAACATCTTTTGCTAGAATACATGACCACTGCTTGTCCAGAATGTGAGAAGTGAAAGATTGTGACTAAACAAAATTTTAATGTACAGATAATACCACCAGAAATGATTTTAGCCTTTTTAATAAATGTTGTTATTGATGTTAAGCTCATCATGGAAAACATCATATATTGTTACGTATATACTAGGTTAATTATTTAAAGACTGAAGTGCAACATAACTAGATTCTAAATAATCTATTTTTCAAAACACACAACAGTCCAAACAGTAAAAGTAAAGTCCAAATTAAGAATATTTCATTAAGAATTGTTTAATTTAAAGTGGTTTAGTTGTAATAGATGGTTATAGATTCAAAATAGTTTTCAAGAGTATTTACAAAAGATACTATTTTTTCTAGCATCAGCTAATTTAGACATATTACATTGAGAAAAATGTTTCTCATTTCTTTCCTGTTTCCTTTATTGATTTCATTGCAGAGATGATAACACAGGAAATAGATTATTTTGTTATCTAATTTTACCTTCCAAAAGACAGAAGCAGATGAAAAATGTGAGGTTCTTTCCTGTTGGCTGTTTTAGATTCTAAAAGTTTAGTTCCTAAAGAAGTAACCTTGTAAATAAACTTAATGTCCTACTCTAGTGCAGGGTAGGCAACCTTGTCTCTTTTATGACTCAAGGACTTCAACTCCCAGAATTCCTGAGACAGAATGGCTCAGCTTGGAAACCTTTCTTTTTCCCCTGTCTGGCTCAGGATTTCTGGGAGTTGAAGTCCACGAGTCATAAAAAAGAGCTAAGATTGCCTACTCCTAAAGCCAATAGGGGACGCGGTGGCTCAGTGGGTTAGGATGCTTAGCTTGTCGATCAGAAGGTTGGCAGTTTGGTGGGTCGAATCCTGAGTGCTGTGTAACAGAGTGAGCGCCTGTTACTCGTCCCAGCTTCTGCCAACCCAGCAGTTCGAAAGCACGTAAAAATGCAAGTAGAAAAATAGGGACCACTATGGTGGGAAGGTAACAGCATTCCGTGCGCCTTTGGCATCTAGTCATGCTGGCCACATGACTACGGAGACGTCCTCGGACAAGCGCTGGCTCTTCAGCTTTGAAATGGAGATGAGCACTGGCCCCTAGAGTTGGAAACGAATAGCACGCATGTGTGGGGGAACCTTTACCTTTACCTTAAAGCCAATAGAGGGAGCTTTTTTGCGCAAAAAAAGGTGCTGGAACGCCGTTCTGAGTGTTCTATGAGAAAAAAGCCCTGGGTTCTCCTGCATGAGCAGTGGGCTGGATTAGAAGACCTCCCAAGGTTCCTTCCAGCTCTATTCTATTCTATTCTGTTCTGTTCTACTCTACTCTATATTTTTCATAATTGAGTTGTTTGCATTACTAAGCTATATATGTTCTAACATGGAGACAATATTACTAGAAATTCTCCCTCTTAAGGTGAGGTGTATTTACTGTACTTTTTAAATCTCTATTTTTTGTGTTTCTATTTAGAATACATTTATATATAAAGTATAAAATACTTCCAAGGAGGTTTAAAACTAGCAATGCAGAGCATTCATAGGGTGAGTGATAGAATACCAGAGCCTCAACAGACAGTGGGTGATGGAAGATTAACTTCAACAAGCCTTGCTTTGATATCCTCTCAGCTTATTAGGGGCAATAGATGAAGCTCTAAGAGATAGCTTTCTTTGGCTCCTTTCCTTTACCTCTTTGAATATATTGAGCATATCTCTAAATTCATATCTCTTATCTGTAACCAATTCCATTGTCTTTTTGCCCCAGTTTCTCTTTATCTTCTGCAATGGAGTAGATAATTATGTCAATCTTCATGTAATTTAGCAGATTACTTGGCCTTTCATTTATTTACTTAGAATACAGTCAGGTCGTATATTTAAATATTTAAAAAGATAAGCCTTCAGAAACATTTCCCTTTTTTTAAAAAAAAAGAGATAAATATCAGATCCCAAAAATATAATGGTATGTGAGAAACACCTTGGAAAGAAAAGTCACAACTAGAGCAACATTGTCCAACAGATATCTTAACCCAGAGAAGGAACGGGATGGTAAAAGCATCTCAGAAGGAATCTTTCCTAATTTTCTGGAAAGTAAAAGTAAGATAGGGGAGAGTACTTTCAGACTTGCAAGATTCAATTACTGTGATGTGATGTTAAAATAAAAATACCATTAGCACTCAAAGTTTTGGTTTCTTGTCTGGACTACTTTGAAGGGTGATATTGCTTATAGATATTTAGGTTGTTTTTATTTTTGTCATGTTGTCTACAGGTTTTTATGTATTGCCTAGCTGACCAGAGTCATGATATTGAAACTGTGGCCATATAAATCATTTAGAATTAGATAAATCAATAAAGACATACAGACCTCTTATAACAGAGTGAGAATCCAAGTGCAAAATACACTATCAAAAGATGGCTTTATGAACTTGTTGGCATAATATGCAGAACCATAGTACAATTTGTTTGCTTTCTGCTTCAATATCCAACTGAGGTCAGCTACCGTGTTTTGCAATTCATTGTCAATGGCTAGAGAATTCTGTGCACAAAGCCAATTGAGACACATTCAATAAACTGTTCAAACAACCGTAGATAAGATAACCTTTATTGTCATTTTTTTACTGTGGGCACAACGGCACACATCAAAAATGAAATTTAGTTTAGTTGCCCGCTCTCAAAGTGAAACACACATGACACACACCTAAACATACTATATACAACCTATGTATAGTCCCACACCCCTACATATACATAACAAATACACATTAAATACTGTCCATCTTGAATATATAACAGAAGGAGGAAGCTTGAGAGTTCACAAGGTTAATACTCTATGGAATGAAACTATGGCTGAATCTGGATGTTCTGCTATGGATACCACGAAGCCTCCTCCCAGAAGGTAACAAGGAAAACAGGTCATGAAGACGATGTGTAGTGTCCCAGATAATCTTACAGACCCTGCTCAAGCAACGCTTCTGTGCTATGATCTGGATGGGAGGGAGGGAACTGCCAATGATCTTTTCGGCCATCCTCACCACTCTCTGCACCGCCTTCCTGTCTAAAGCAGTGATGCTTCCAAACCAGACTGTGATGGAATGAAATGTGATGTGATGGAATGTGATGCTGTATGACAAGATGCTCTCGATCGTCCTTCTGCAGAAGGTGGTCAGGACAGGAGAAGGAAGATATGCTTTTCTCATGCAATGCAGAAAATGCAGGCACTGCTGTGCCCACTTCACCAGTTTCTCACTGTTGAGCAACCAAGCCAGCCTACTCATTAGCTGCACACCTGTGCCTGCCTTTTCTGAAATGATGATCTCTTTTGTTTTTCTAGTATTTAAAACTAGGCTGTTTTCCTTACACAAGTTCACCAAACCTTCAACCTCCTTGTGGTAAGCTTCCACCTTGTCATCATGAATAAGGCCCACTACTGTTGTATCATCTGCGAACTTCACAATATGGTTGGTGGAAAACCTAGCACAACAGTCATGGGTCAACAGGGTGAACAGCAGCGGACTTAGGACATGGCCCTGAGGAGAACCTGTACTCAAGAAAATGGCATTAGAGGTATTTGTTCCAACTTGTATATATTGGTAAGAAAATCAAGAATCCAATTGCACAAAGGAGTGTTTAAACCTAAAAGGCCCAGTTTGTCTACTAGATGCTGGGGAATGATTGTATTAAACACTGAACTGAAGTCAACAAAGAGCAAACACACGTATTTCTTTCCTCTAAGTGCTTCAAGCTCAGATGGAGAACGGAAAAAATAGCATCCTCCGTAGAGCGATTTGATCGGTAGGCAAACTGAAGCAGGTCAAATGCTGGTGGGAGGCTGGATACAATAATGTCCTTTATCAGCTTCTCAAAGCATTTCATAATGGTGGATGTCAGTGCAATCAGACGGTAATCATTGAGGCCTGTAATTATGGACTTTTTTTGGCACTGGCAAGATGATGGCCATCTTAAAGCACGATGGGACCACTGCCTGCTGCAATGAGATTGAAAATGTCTGTGAGACATAAGACAGCTCATCTGTGCATTCCCTAAGGACACATTCAGGGATGTTATCTGGGCCTGCTGATTTCCAAATGTTAACTTTCTGCAGTGTTTTCCGGACAGAGGTGGCATCAAAGCTTAGCACTTGCTCGTCAGGATGGGGCACAGCTTTCCTAGCAGAAGTTCTATTCAGTTTGTTTAGGAAGTCTGTGTCATCCATGCATCTCGATGCAGTCAAAATGTGTGAATGCAAAAATAGAAATGAATTTATGCTTTCCAGATATTACTTTCTAAAGCACATTGTAATTAAGAATAAAATAGTAGAATCATTTCCTGTTATTACTTGGCTTTTTATGTTACCGGTATTCAGTTTATTTCAATCTGCTTATTTAACTGTTCAATCTCACAGTCATTAAACAATACCACAGAGTTATACAAATATGCAACCCATATTTAATCATAATAGTAAAGTTGGAAGGGATCTTGGAGGTCATCTAGTCCAACCCCCTGCTCAGGCAGGAAACCCTATCCCATTTCAGACAAATGGATGTCCAGTCTCTTCTTAAAAACTTCCAGTGTTGGAGCATTCAGTTTCTGAGGCAGGTTGTTCCACTGGTTAATTGTTCTAACTGTCAGGAAGATTCTCCTTAGTTCTAGGTTGCTTCTCTCCTTGATAGTTTCTATCCATTGCTTCTTGTCCTGCCTTCAGGCGCTTTGGAGAATAGTTTGACTCCCTCTTCTTTGTGGCAGCCCCTGAGATATTGGAACACTGCTATCATGTCACCCCTAGTCCTTCTCTTCATTAAACTACATACCCAATTCTAGCAGCCATTCCTTATGTTTTAGCCTCCAGTCCCCTCTTTGTTGCTCTTCTCTGTACTCTTTCCAGAGTCTCAACATCTTTTTTACATCGTGGTGACCAAAACTGGATGCAGTATTCCAAGTGTTGCCTTACCAAGGCATTGTAAAGTGGTATTAGTGCTTCACATGATCTTGATTTTATCCCTCTGTTAATGCAGCCTAGCACTGTGTTGGCTTTTTTGGCAGCTGCAGCACACTGCTAGCTCATTTTTTAAGTGATTGTCCACTAGGACTCCGAGATCCCTCTCACAGTTACTACTATTGAGCAAGGTACCCCCTATACTATACCTGTACATTTGTTTTTTGTTGCCTAAATGTAGAACCTTACTGTTTTCATCATTGAATTTCATTTTGTTAGATAGCGCCCAGTGTTCAAGTCTGTCCAGATCCTTCTGTATCTTAAGCCTGTCTTCTGGAGTGTTGGCGATTCCTGCCAGCTTGGTGTCATCTGCAAATTTGATGAGTTCTCCATGTATCCCTTCGTCCAAATAGTTGATGAACATGTTGAAGAGCACTGGGCCCAGAACAGAGCCCTGGGGCACCCCACTACACACTTCCCTACGTGTAGATGCGGTTCCATTGATGACCACGTGCTGAGAACGGCCGGTCAGCCAGCTATGAATCCATCTGGTGGTGATGCTGTCTAACCCACATTTTTCTATCTTATCAAGTAGTAGGTTGTGATCTACTTTATCAAATGCCTTACTAAAGTCCAAGTAAATTATATCCACAGCATTCCTCTGATTCACTAGTTTTGTCACTTGGTCAAAGAATGCAATAAGATTTGTCTGGCATGATCTGTTTTTGACAAAGTCATGTTGGCTTTAAGTAATGATTTTGTTTGCCTCTAGGTGCTCGCTGATTTGTTGTTTGATTATCTTTTCCAGGTACTGAGGTCTGGCTGACAGGTCTGTAATTTCCTGGATCCATTTTTTCCCCTTTTTTGAAGATGGGAACTACATCAGCTCTCTTCCAGTCCTCTGGTTGTTCCCCAGTGCTCCAGGGTCTTTGAAAAATATAGTTCAGTGGTTCTGAGATCACATCTGCCAGTTCCTTGAGAACTGTATCTTATTAAAGTTGTTTCATTGTTATGTGGCATTCAGAATAAAGTGATCATGTGCTTAAAGAAATATTAATTAATCTGTCTAATGAAGTGATTATTGAAGTTAAAAGATTACATTTATCAATGAAACAAATAATGGTGTTAAATTTTTATATTTATACAAATTTTTCTACCTTTTATTTATTCAATTTCTATAGCCACCCAAGTTAGCACTCAAAAGTGTAGTACAATAATAGTACAAAGTCAGCATTTATAGTTTAATGATAGCTGATGAATTTATTGAAAATATCAGAAAAATATGAAAAGTTATAATGTGTTTACTTCAGGAATGACATTGTTGTTTTAAAGAAAAGAAATAATAGAATTTATATGCACAAACAGCATGCTGTCTTAAAAACTGTTATAAGAGTTCATAAGCCTCCAAAACTGACATTCTTAAATCACATCTTTCTCTTAAGAAAATCATATGATTGCCCTTAATTTGAATGGTCACGGTAATATAGACACCAAATTTTTTGGAATCAGTCTGCATCCTAATTAAATAAAGAAATAAAGAAACAACCTTGCAAGGAATACTGTTTTAAAAGATGATTTTTATTTAAAGTTGTTTTAATTTTAGATTACAGAAGACCTCACTTCAATCCTGTCTGTACATTGATTCTTTTTCTCTGCTTTGTTAATTTTAATATTTTTATTTTCAAAGTCTAATATTTTAATGTGTATAGCCTTTTAATTGTTTTGTACCATTATTTATGGTATTGTAAGCTACCTAGATTCACTTGATAATGAGATGGGTGGCATGTAAAATTAAGAAATAAATTATAAAATAAAATAAAATACATTTATAAAAAACTAGTGATGAGTCAGGACTTAAACTTGGGTCTCTCAAGTATCATGCTTGAGAGGCTTTAATGTTTTTATATATTTATCAATGCCAAAAGAAGTGATATACAATCTGGGACTTTCAGCAGACATTTTAGATTACAGTTGTCAGCAATTTTAGCCAGTATGGCTAATAGCAAATACTATGAGACTTGCAGATTCATAAATTTTATACAAGAACCTGGAAAGGCTGAATTGTACTTCACAAATAATTCAAAAAAAGGTTCTACAGAGTGCATGTGCTATTACATAGTAATTGATTGCAACTTTTTAAAGCAGTTATATCTTGACTGCCATGATTATTTCCACAATCTGAAACACTGCTGAAACTAGCAAAAAGTACTTATACTTTATGAATGCCATTTTTCATTTGCAAGGTGATAAGGATTTAGATATATGATTTTTGTGTCAAAAGAAAATGAAAAACATGTTAAGTGTTACATTTCTGGTGGCATGGTGATATAACCTGGCTGAGACACACAATAACCTTGACACAAGGTGTTGAGTAATTACACAGATTGTCAAAGTGAAGCAATTTCAACAAAAAATAAATAAATGAATACCGTATTTTCCGGCGTATAAGACGACCCCCTACATTTCCTGTTAAATTATAGGGTTTGGGCTATACTCGCCGTATAAGACCACCCCTCTTCCAACGCACACCAAATAAAAATTAAAAAACATCAGATTTGATTTTAATATGGTAATTTTAATTCAAATGCTTATAACATGCAGGTGCTTAGTAGGAAAACTGTCACTTATAAACAAGGCTGTTTGTCATCAAACATGTAAACATAAAACAGTGCAAGTGGATTAAACAATAATAATAATAATAATAATAATAATAATAATAATAATAATAAGAAGAAGAAGAAGAAGAAGAAGAAGAAGAAGAAGAAGAAGAAGAAGAAGAAGAAGAAGAAGAAGTAGTTGTTGGAGGGGACCTTGGAGGTCATCTAGTCCAACCCCCTGCTAAGGCAGGAAACTCTATACCATTTCAGACAAATGGCTGTCCAGTCTCTTCTTAAAAACTTCCAGTGTTGGAGCATTCACCACTTCTGGAGGCAGGTTGTTCCACTGGTTAATTGTTCTAACTGTCAGGAAGTTTCTCCTTAGTTCTAGGTTGCTTCTCTCCTTGACTATTTTCCATCCATTGCTTCTTGTCCTGCTTTCAGGTGCTTTGGAGAATAGCTTGCCTCCCTCTGCTTTGTGGCAGCCCCTGAGATATTGGATCACTGCTATCATGTCACCCCTCACCCTTCTCTTCGTTAAGCTACACATACCTAATTCCAGCAACCGTTCCCTATTTTCCTAATTCACTTTTTCACTTTTCCTAATTCACTCTAAAGCTTTCCCTGCGCAGAGCCTTAAATAACACCAGCTGCCTGCAATTAGTGCAGGTTCGCATCCCACCAGGCTCAAGGTTGACTCAGCTTTCCATCCTTCCAAGGTAGGTAAAATGAGGACCCAGATTGTTGGGGGCAATAAGCTGACTTTGTAATAATGCTGCTTGGGGGGGTGGGGGTGAAAGCCCTAATAAACAGGCATATACACAGAATGAAGGCTATTGCTAAGCACATTGATTTGTGCTTTAAATTGTAAGCCACCCTGAGTCTTCGGAGAAGGGCAGGATATAAATGGGATTTTTTAAAAAAAAGACCAAATGGGAGATCCGCTCCAGGTTTTCCAGCCAGCCCGCCCAGTTCCTGAGTCAAATGTGTCCTTAGAGCTAAGCTGCTGCTCTGGCTGCTGCCTTCCCCACCTGCCTTTCAAGTTGGGATATACTACAGCTGCTCTTCAACTTTAGAAGGAAAGACGCCCAGACCCCAGCCTGTAAAAAATCACAGACTGCAGCTTCTTCTCCAATTGGTCCCGCTTTCCCTGCGCAGACTAAATGGGAGAACCGCTCCAGGTTTTCCAGCCAGCCCTGTCCCTAAATTTTCAGCACCCGGCGTATAAGACGACCCCTGACTTTTGAGAAGATTTTCATGGGTTAAAAAGTAGTCTTATACACCGGAAACTACGGTATATGTAATGTTAGCTGATGTTAGAAAACGCCATTACTCTTTTATTTAGGTATTTATTTTCATTTTTTAAAATATATTTTATTAATTTTTAACAATAACATTCTTTAATGCTTAGTAAACAGCATGTTGTCTGCCTTCATATGTTTAAAAAACAATCAATAATAATTTCCATAGTTCCAGAATCAATATAATAATTAATGATACATTTCTTTGATCTTCTCTTCATCCAATGATATTCTCCTTTTGTCAACATTAAGCAAATATTATTCTTAAAATTCAATACATATAAAGTAAAATATAAACTTTTTTCTTGTATTTATACAGATAACAGTAACATCAGCACATAAGATCTTTTCTTATCAGTATATATTTAAATTGTATTTATAAAAGTCATCTTGTTAAGTCACTATATGTCATGTTTTCAAGATTCTTATTTAAGCTTAATTTCCCCTCTATATTCAAACCATTCTTATCAGTTAATAACTTTTAAATACCCAACTTTTTCATTCATGTGTACCATCCCAGTATTTTTACATTTCATATATTATAGAAATTACTATACTACTTATATATCTTATCTCTCTTACTGTGAGACCCCCTTTATATCCATAATTTATCTATTCTTTTAACCATATTCAAAAGGTGTTTAACCATATTCAAAAGGTGCATCTGGTAAGTCGCATCAAATCTCTCAGGTCTAATTCTAGCCTTCTTCTTTTGCCAGGTACCTTTCCAAGTTAGTGTGTTCGACTTGCTGAGAGGGTTTTCTGTATTTTTGTAAATGTTGTTCGGAATAGAAAAAACAAGTTAGATAAGACATGTATTTTTTTTTGTCTTTCAAACTTCAATGATTGTCCTGGTTGCTCTATAGTCCATTTTGTTAGGTCTTTCCAGTCTTCAAGTTGATTTTGAGGCCCTGAAAAATAGGATATCATTTCCATTTCTATTGTTGTGGCAAAATCTTGCAAGTTTTCTTTTGTATGTATTAATTTGTAGTTCTCTTCATCTGTAGTTTCTCTTTTTAGTTCACTGTCCTCTGATTTGTATTCTATTATCTGATCTGTTTGTTCATTCTTTATCATCATTTTCTGAGGAGTTTTAAGTTGGCAATGTGCTCATTTATGCCATCAAAGTTGTTTTTAATCTCATCATGATTTGAAATCATTGTCATTTGAATCTGTCACAGCATTGTATATATTTCCTCCTGGAAATTATTTGCCTTGTCTTGAAGCATTGCTCCTGCAGATCTCTGATGTTCCGGGCTGGGATCTTCAGAAGGAGATATTAAACATAGTTTCCTGCCACTTTTAGATAGATATGCAACATCCATTTTATTTTTCACCGGTACAAAAGTCTCTGTGTTTAGCCTTTTAAACCAGCCAGTCTTAAAGTCCAAACAACCAATTCTTATATAATTCTTATCTTTACATATGGTTTTTTATAATCCAATATGTTTCCAATTATCAAAGCACCACTGAAGACAGTATTTTATAACAGTTCTTCTGTTCAGGGGTCTGACAATTTATCTACCAGTCAAAGTTTGCAGTCCAGAATGTTTGACTATGCATTAAAATTCCCCCCTAGAAGATTTGCCAACAATCAAAGTTTTTCTTTTTCTGCAGACAATTCTTAATCTTAAAGATCAGAGCTCAATAAACATTTATAATCCCAGAAGGTCAGCAGTTTTTAAAATAAATATAGTTCTCAGTCTGCAGTAGATGGCCCAGTATATTTTCTTTCCTTGTTCCCAAATGTTTTTTATTTGGCTGAAGGTCACTAAGGTTCAAGGGAACAGATTATTCTTTGTTTCTGGGTGTCTTGCCAATTTCTGAGTCAGTGTTGCTGTTGTTCTGTACTCTAATTCTCCACTAGATGTCAGTAGTTATTCATTTTCCAACTTTACAAAGAATTATTTTTATAGTTTCATCAAAACTCTTCAAATGTAGAATCTTAACGATTTTCTTAATTTTCAGATTTATCCAGACTGTAATATTATTAATTTCATTTCAGTATATTTCTTTCCCCCGTAAAAATTAATTCGCTGCTTCTGTCTATGGAAGGGTGGGGGTATGGTTCTCTCCCTTCTCACTTTCTGAGGATTTATTGCTTTGGAGATCTTTTCCAGGAATCAATTACAAAATATAAGAGAGAAGATTGATATTCTCACCGAGTTCCAAGCACGCTGTTCACTGTTGTTCTAGTTCATGCTTTTGGACTTTGGCAGCTGGTAGCTTGGGCTAGACACTGATATGCAGCTAGCCTTTGTCCTGTTGGGTTGGAGGGCTTCTCCCAGATCAAATGGATCAACCACCATCATTCCGCGATCATAGGGTTAGGGTTAGGGTTATGGACTATGTTGTAAACATAGCCATATTACATTTACTTCCATTGCAAGATGGCAAGTAGAAAAGGTGTTTTATTTCCAAGGTGAGCAATTTTGGGAGCCTTATTAGGATGTAGACTGAGCTTAATGAGACTCATGAAATATTTAACTCTGGAAAAATTCTACTTTAAATACTGATAGGATTTGGTCTTCCCAATTCACAACCTCGGTAGAAACTCTATCTTAATCAGGTTTTAATGGAGCAATTTGGCTACCCCAAAGACATCTGAGATGCTCTCACACTTGATGGAATCCATGGCAGAATTAGAACCTATAAGATATCTCTAGCAAAAGTTCAAGAATGTTTTTAAGGTGGATATTTATTAGATATTTCAAATATGGATTAAAGAACTAGTATTTCTGATAATGCCCACCAATGGAATTTATGTTCTTAAAAATGTTTGAATGTGTTAAAAGATCTCAGATTATAATTGATTCATCAAAAAAAATCTCTATTCAGTGAAGTAGCCTCCATAAGAGAAAGTACTTTAAATTTTCTATGTTGTAAGTGTAAAAAAAAAGATTCACTGACCTATATAATATGGTTATGTAATCATTTGATATCCTTTGGAGAGAGTATATATAAGAAGATTTATGGGAAAATGGTTAAATGTTAGAGGTGAATTATAAATCAAAGCTTGGGAATTTGCCTGTTACCAGGAATTATGGTTGGGTCAAACATATTGGACATATGATATTATATTAAATATATATTTGTCAGAAAAGTGTTATCTCACTGTTTTGGAAATGGTAACATTTTTGATTATTCAAAATATCCAGCAACATGTGCTATTATAGTATACATTTGGTGACATTTTATAATAATAATTTGTATTGATTAATGTATTTATTAGCAAACTATATGCTATAAAGTATGTATTTAGATTTTATATAAAGTAGTATTCTCTTTAATATGTATTTTTAATTTGTGCACATCTCTTTTCTACTTGTTATCTTTATTTTACTTTAATTTGAAAGATTGTTTAATAGTGTATGTTAAACATTTTTTAAAAAAGTCTATAAAAAGTTGGAAATGAAGTAAATGCCTTGTTAATAAATATTTTTGGGACAAAAGAGTTTTTATATAATAGAAATTGTCCAACACAATTCCTATCTTTTGTAACAGTATAAATAGTCTATACAAATCATGTCTCAATACAACATACTTAAAGAATAGTAAATGAAACTATTAAACAGAGATCATTTTTCAGAATAACTGCCAACATTAATACATTATTTCAGTAATACTCAAGAATTGTCTATGACGTGTTTGGTCTATTTCAATATATAGTAGTAATAAACTTTCATTTAACAGCCATATACACAATAGCTTTTGTAATGATTGTTCTGTGATGCAAATATAATTATGACATGGGAGTTTACTTTTGTCTCAAACTTTTACAGTAGTGAATATATATTGGTCCAAGCTCCAAATGAAATGTAGGTTCCTAGGTTATTTCTGTTTTAATAAAGAACAGCTGCAAGTACAGCCATATTAATTGATACCTCTGAAACAACAATTTGCAGGATTAATAGTTTTGATCAAGAGCTTTATTAAAACTTTAGCTACAGTCTGCAGATGGGTCAATAAATACAAATTAAAGGTTGAATTTATTCTCTTTAATTTGCACTGTGTGGCAGCCTTTTTATAGTAGACCAGTAGTTAAACTAAAACAAATAGGCCCATATGCTACAGATGCTGCAAAGATCAATTCAGCCATAAAACTTAGTTGTAAAATTTATGAAAATTTTTCATTATTTGAAGAATTACACCTAAAGTGTTTACTTAAAATGTTGTAGTAAGAGTCAAAGATTAATAAATTAAAATAGAAAAATAATGATTAAGAGGTAACATGAGGTAATTAATGCAGTGCATATTATTTTAGAATATTAGGTCTAACATTTTGTTTCATTGATTTCATATATATGAAATCGTTGCCTTTATGGTACTGATATAAGAAATATTTTTTTTAAAAAAAATGATAATTAATAGTTTATTATACCAGAACTTCCATGGTAGTTTGGATGTTTCCTTTTCCAGCAATTTTTAAAAAATGGAAATATTTGGAAACAGGATATGATAAACCTAACAGGAAAAAATGGATATTTTAAAAATATTAAAGTTGTATCATTTGACAAAAACATTATTCCAACATTACTGACAACAGATTAAGAATAAAAGAAATTTTTGAATAGGAAATATTTTTAAATAAGAACAATTGTTAGGTCCATATTGCATGATGGAAAAACTCAACAGCCTATTCTTTAATTTACACATTTTTTATTACATGTGTTTGCAGCTAATGATTAATTTTCAAAGGACCACTTGTTATCAGGATATAGATATATATAGGGGTGGGTGTGTGAGAGAGAGAGAGAGAGAAAGAAAGAAAGAAAGGGAGGGAGGGAGAGGGATGGAGAGGGAGAGGGAGAGGGAGAGGAAGAGGAGAGGGAGAGAGAGATCTTCCATATGCTTTACTTTTCATTTTGTCCAGAATGCTGTTTCAGGTAGGAACATTGTTTTATTCACATGCAGGTTAGATCGCAACATAGAATTTGTGCATTTATGTTCTGAAATTAAATCAACTTCATAGTTTTTTTAATTTGCAGGGCTGTGCAAAGCATTTACAAAATTGGCCTAAAGAAAGCACTGAAGTGTTAAAGCAGAAAAGCAGAAAAGTCTATGAAAAGCTTGCATAACTGTTTCAAAGCTGTATCCCTGTTTTCTGCAGGTAAATGGACATGAACAAACATGAACATGAATACATGTGACCAAACACTTCTGTTGTTGCATTTTTAAGAAAATTGGACAAGTCTTATCATGTTTCAACTGTGTGCCAAATTAAGTTGAAATATATCATTTTAACCTTACAAATGGAAGTAGGATTTCACCCTGCAATATGTGATAATCTGAACTATTCTAGAAGGTTTAGCATTTGGAACTCCCTGAAAAGCAGCTCTTTGTGTGTTATTCTTTGTTGCATGATTTTTTTAATGTTTTAATTTTCAATTTCTATTAAAACTAACATATGGTTAATTTCACCTGCTTATATAATACTTCACACATTTGAGGTAGACACAAAGTACTGTATTTGTGGTGGAAGAATTCATAGCTGACAATCAGGAAAGCAAAAAAAGAGAGACCTAATTCATCCAGAAAAGAGATGTTTCAAGTCAAGCATTTTGAAATTATATTTATTTATAGCCCAGCTGAAACACAGTTTCATATAATTATTCTAGTGAGGAAAACCTGACCCAGAGTTTGAAGATGTGTCCATTAGCCAGTGAACTGGTAAGTGAAAACTCCCTTGAGTTGAGCACAACTGCTGGTGATAGCAAGGAAATGCCCATATAGTTTTCTTGGCAGCAATACCAACGTGGTTTGCCACTGCTTTCTTCTGTTTTTTCAACCTGCCAGCCTAGCCTCTAGCCCTGTGATTTCTACATACTGTTCTTTATGCTGACCTTGGAGAAGAAATAATTGTGAAGCATCATCACTGAATTTATACTGTCAGCTATGTAGAATCCCTCTGTGTCCCTTACGCTTCACCATGCATCAGTGAACTGTAACAAACTCTGACAGGCATACTACGCATCTCCAAATAGTGAAGTACTCTTGTTATGACAGTTGGAATGGAAATATTGGGCACAACCACATTTCTCGAATTTATTCAGAGATAAATATTCCTGCAGGATGTTGATGGGGAAAAAAAGGAGAAAAATGATACATATCTAATGCAACCACTTAAACGCTAAATTCTTCATAATGTAACGTTAAAAGAAATGTCATATATCATTGGTATCATTTGAAATTTAGTCAGTCTGCTAGTTCTATGAGTATGCCATCATAAAAAGCTATCTGGGTGAATTTTAAATACCTGACTTGTTCAGTAATTTTCCTCCATTCAAAGAGAATTTATGAGAAAGGTCATTTGCTATGTAGTGGTAATCCTATTTGCATGTAAGGGCTGAAACTTGGAACATCACAACAACACAATTTATGAGAGACTTTCTAATAAATTAGGTTCTCCCACTGAATATCTATAAAAGTCGTAAGTTATTTTAAAACACTTTAGAACTATACTTTAGAGTAATAACAAAAGGATTAATGAACTCAAGCAATATAGAATATGGGTATATTTTCAAAGATATATTTAGTTAAATTCCTGTCTCAAATTTCAAGGTTGGACAACTACGCAATTTAAGCCAGACAGTAATGCCTATTTAACTACTTAATTCTAATACATTTGTGTGTGTTGGGGGGGGGAGGTCCTTCAGTACACCTTTTTTTCCATTTAACTGGCACAGAATCCATTTGCAAATATTATACCAAGCTTATACCAGGCTTTTCACAAGAACTCAATCTAAAATAATATTGGGCTAGCCAGAAGTAAAAGGATATTAAAAATGACAAAAGTTGAAAAGAAAAAGACTTTAATAAATACATTTTCTAAATTCATTTGATGAAAAGTAGAGAAAAATGCACTGACCAAACTTGTTATATAGCATCCTGCAACTTTCTGAAATGATTTCTTCTCTATTTAGAATATTAATGAATATCAGAATTTATTTTAATATGAAAGAGCTTATATAATGGTAATTTTTGTACCCTAATACATCCTCTTCACTCAAGTAAACAAGGTAAATCTAGGTAAAAAGAGGATGGGTATTAAAAATTTTCGTTGTTTTTTATATTGGATTTTTATCTTTGTAAGCCACTCGGAGTCACAGAGTGAATTGAACAGCCATATAAAATTTCTTAAATAAATAACATTCCACCCATTCCCAAAGAGACACACATGATTTATTTATTCCATGGCCCAGCTTTACATCATCAGGAGCACTTTAAAGGACATATTCAATTTCATAATGTTCTCAGACACCTTCTATGTGGACAGGATGCGTTGCCTGTGTTCTGCAACTTACTGTTTGATAGTGACATGGTGGCAGGCTTTTTATGCAACAGAATCTTGTTTTGAAAAACTTTCTACACTACAACGGGAACACCAATTAAAGGCATATTTTCAAAATTCTACATTTGTATATTTGTCTTACTCTGCCATTATTTCCCCATGTTTGTTTCTTTTAATTAACTATTTCTGTATCCTGAGTACATTAGCTTTTCATATTGTATTATATTGCACTGTAACGTCAGTGTGTCTATATATTGGAAATGTACTTTCTAGTTAATAAGGAATGAGCAACAATATGATGGCTTGCAGAGTAGCTTCTAGAGATCGTACTTGTATATGTGAGCACGCCTAGGGTTAAATCAGCTTTTATTGCAATAGTGGCAAGTTGGCATAAAAGTAGCAAAACCAGCACTATTGTCTTTACTGTTGGCAGGAAATGCTGCACATGACATTAGATCAATGTAAGCTGATAACCTAGTTTATTCCTTGTCTACCTTAATAAAAAGCCTTTTATGAATAAATGAAATCTACACGAAAAAGTAATTCTGTAAGCATCATGAATGTATCACAAGATGATGCATTCACCATTGAAAGTGATTCACCATTTCAATTGTTATTTGGAGGATGACTGAGAAGAAAAATTGTTTGGTAAGCATCTATGAGGTCTGTTCCAAAAAGATGTTAGACAATTCAAGTTTCTTTTTACAGCCAGTAACAAAAATTGCATACAATTTTATAGAGCTATTAGTATAAAATGAACTAAATAATCAATAAAAATAAAGATATTAAAATAAATCTTAAAAAGACAAAATTGATTAAGTTACTAGAACAATTGGATAAAATACAGAGGTGCCCAGACACTTAAGTTCTAATTTAAGATATTAATATTATAAATTACTTAAAAGATAGCTGTAGCAGAGTAAATGACCATAGATTTAATTACTATGAGATCGCTTAACATAAAATGGTGGTTTTACAGTTCTACACTGCAGTGTCCTTAAGATAATAACAGCTGGAGCTACTCTATCTCTTGGCAGACAACAACAGTTATTAAAAGAATTTATCTACTTGGAGGTTATCCATAAGGTATGACAAGGATGTGCAGAGTACCTCTTGAGCTAACAAGAGCGTGCACAGAAAAAGAGGATACTGAGAGTAGTCAAGTTTACGCAGCAACCACACAGATACACTGAGGTATGTAAAAAAGTCTACTTGTGGAAAAATACAATAGCACAGTCCAAGATAAAACAGTCCATGGCATACACGAGTAAAGAGATGATAGCAAATAACAATAGTCCAAGGAGTATCCAATTCAGAGTCTTCTTACCAGTCCGTAAGTCAAAACACAGCTCTTCAGGTTTAACAAACAGTAGCAAAACCACAAACCACAATAATCAGCAAGTAACAGCAAAACGTTACAGAGAGAATAAGAGAGAAGCTATGTCTCTAGCTCCCTCTTATGGCCATTGGAAAAACAGTGTTGACCAATCATCACACATTTAAAGTGATACAATACAGTTTCTATTACAACAGCACAATCATAGTTTATATATATTGCCAACCCAACCAGTTAGGGCATAGTCATCTACCTAACAAGGTATCTTCTAAAAAGGGACATATAAGATCAGCATCAATGTTGCAATGCCTGGAAGCTAGAAGAGTGCCAACTAGAATAACAGGGGCAGTCAATATGTATTATTGAAGTTGAATACTTCTGTGCATATGGCAAAGGAATTAATACAAATGTAAAAACATGATTGATCAGAATATTTGTAATAATAAAAGACTGAAAAAACAATGAAAATAAAAGGTTGATGAAACAGACTTGTTGGAGAGTAGTCAAGGAGACACAAGAAAAGGAAGAAATGAGAGCGAAAGTAGACTTACTGCACACAGATATAATGAAAACAGATCTTCCCACTGAATGGGAAAGGGTGGTGCCCACAGAATTCAAAGAGGTAATAGTGTACCTCCTCTTCAAGAGATTATCCTTGAACCCAACGGTCTTCAATAACTACAAAGAGGGTGGAGCCCACAGTTGCTTAATGGTCACAGAAAGAAGCTTAGGAGAGATCTGGCCTAATGAATCAGGAGTTCAAAGTGTCAATGGGAGATTGATACTTTCAGACTTGCAACTTCTGTTAATTAGCTCAGGTGGTCTTGTCTCCTGTCTGGTTTACTTGAGAGGTCTGACCGCCATTTATAAAAAAAAACCTTCAGGAAATGGACGTCTAGACCAGGGGTAGGCAACCTTGGCTCTTTTATGACTCATGGACTTCAACTCCCAGAATTCCTGAGCCAGCTGGCTCAGGAATTCTGGGAGTTGAAGTCCATGAGTCATAAAAGAGCCAAGGTTGCCTACCCCTGGTCTAGACCCATTTTATTCAGTTTTGTGACTGGATTTAGTATTGAGACACCTTTGGCCATGCTTGATGATTACCTTGGTGGTGCCAAGATGGAGAAATATGCTAAAATTGCTCCAAGCCTATGACTGATCAATAAATGGCAAAAAGCATTTAGTTTCAGTTCTTGCTATCCAAGGGAGTGGTGGTACCCTAATTATTGAAAGCAAACATTCACATACTTTTTCATACATAAATATGTAGATTTCAATAATTTTCCTCAAAAAATCAATAAACAAGCTTATGTCAGACACAAATAATCAGGACAATTCATAAGGTTGCAGCATAGAAGATACAAGCTTATACACAAAAATCTGGTCACTAAAGTTCAACCCTAAATTAGTACCGGGTAAGAGTCAATGGAATTCAAGAGGGGTTAGACTTGAAGCTCTTTTTGGAATACAACAACTCTAAAGTGATGACATGTTTCACTAACCCCTCTCAGCTTTGCCCGTTCTTCTCATACAGCCTAATGCAGGGGTCTTCAAACTCGGTCCTTTTTTGACCCATGGACTTCAACTCCCAGAAATCCTCAGCCAGTGTGCCTGGCTGAGGAATTCTGGGAGTTGAAGTCCATGAGTCATAAAAGGGCCAAGTTTGAAGACCCCTGGCCTAATGTTTTTGATTCATTTATTTAATTGGGTTTTTCTTATATAGTCTTTTATTTTTGTGGATAACAGATTATGTTTAGAACATATTTATGAAGAAATATTAAAAAATCAAATAAGATTTACCAACTGTGAACCACCACTGAATGCATCTAAGCATAGCTTAATTTCCACAAAATTATTTGTCATGGGGAAAAAATAATTCAAATTTTATGTATTATATTTTGACAAATGCATCACAATATTAACAGCCATTCTTTGTTCTTCAGAAAGTTATTTTTGGCCCCAAACTAATTTAATGCAAATTTCACCTTGTATAAGCCACAGATTACTATTGAGGAGCTCCTCACCTCAATATTAATAATATAATAAAACTCATCAACCTAGAATCCAATAGCTTTTATTATATTGTAATATATAATTGATTGATATTCTACAACAGGCATGTCAAACTCACGACATCACGTGACGTCGCACGATGTATCGGAACTTTTTCCCATTGCCGAAAATGGGATGGGCGCGGTTTCTCCATGATGCTCCGGCCCGTGGGCCGGCAGTTTAACACCCCTGTTCTACGACAATAGTAGAAATATTTTCAAAGTCACAAGGCTAAAGGCAAGGTAAGTCACTTTATTTCTTTCAAATAAGGCTAACTGTCCAACAGCTTGTGAATAAAATACACACACAAAAAGCACATAATAACACATAACCTCACACATAGACTACAGTCCTAAGCAATCAGTCATGAGCCATTACAAATAATTTCCTTAAAGTGTCAGGAACCAAAGTCTAAATATTTGAATCTGATAAAGGATAGTATCATAAAACAATTAAATTAAAAGTATCCTTCTGGTGACTTCATCCATGCAGTTTTCTAAAATGTTACAGAAGTGATTTTCTACTTGTCTTTTTATGGGATGCTTTAACTTCTAACTCTACCCAAGAGACGTATACTTTTAAGATGTTCCTTCATGCTACGAATAAAGTTGTTTAGCTTTTAAGACTAAGACCAATAAATGCTTAGCTTCTGCAATCAAGATCAACTAAGTTGACACTTTGGCTTAGTAATATGATTAGCCAAAGTTTCTGGACACATTCCTTACAATTTCATTAGTTAAGAATGAACTGCGGTTATGCAATTGCAACTGCAGTTTCATTAGTTAAGAATGAACTGCAACTGCAATACATGTATAATTCAGAATTAGTCCTAGAAAAAAACCTGAAATAGAGTTGTCTTGAAACAGTGTGTAATATGGGAAAATATGCTATATTGACAGATACAACTTAGAAAACCTAGCTGACAACCCCTTGCAAAATGCTATAGAGTGCATAAGTATATGTAATTCAGCAGATGAAGGCTATTCTCCAAATTGTTCCTCCTAAATCCTTTGTGACAACAAAAGGAAAATTATGAGAACTGGAAGTGAATGCTACTTTCTGCCTTCTATTTTTTTCTGAGGCAAATCATAACATTCTAAGTAATACTTGGTAGATACTTCTTCATATTGTACTTTTTGCCATTTAAATGTAATAACTCTAAAGAGTATGCAGACCCGCATAACACAGAACAAAAAAAACCAAGAGGTACAATATAGCAATCAATACCAAAGCAAAAAACAGTGATAATAAATAATAAATACAACAATAAAAAGGTAAAGGTTCCCCCGCACATGTGTGCTAGTCATTTCCAACTCTAGGGGCCGGTGCTCATCTCCATTTCAAAGCCGAAGAGCCAGCGCTTGTCCGAGGACGTCTCCATGGTCATGTGGCCGGCATGACTAGACGCCAAAGGCGCATGGAACGCTGTTACCTTCCCACCGGAGTGGTCCCTATTTTTCTACTTGCATTTTACGTGCTTTCGAACTGCTAGGTTGGCAGAAGCTGGGACGAGTAACAGGCGCTCACTCTGCTATGCGGCACTCGGGATTCGACCTGCCAAACTGCCGACCTTCTGATCGACAAGCTCAGCGTCCTAACCCACTGAGCCACTTTAAACCAGGAGTATTTAACGTTGGCAACTTTAAGAACTGTGGACTTCAGCTCTCAGAATTTCCCAGCCAGCATCCCCTGCTTTAAAACATCCCTTTCTCATTTTCAGGACCACCATACACCAGTCTCCTGCCCCTTTATCCACATGTATTTTTCTTACAGTGGTTCACCATGTCATCAGGGAAGGGACAGAACTCATTTCAAGGGTAATCTGTTTCAGAGGACTAGGCCACAGAAAATGCTTCTCTATGACTTCTTTCCTGCTTTACCTCACAACGAGTAGGAACTGTTAACATGCATCATCTGAACATATGACTTGCATAGGCACATTCTACCTGAAGAATGCAGTTCAGACATAACTAAACATCATGGGACTCTTAGATCTATAACAATGTTGCTAAATTTCAAGCTTGCAGTGGTTATTCCAAACATCCTTGACATTTTTAGATCTATAAAAATGCTGCTAAATTTCAAGCTTGCAGTGGTTATCCCAGACATTTTAATTATTGCCACCACACTACCATATAAAAAACAATCTTTCTGCATTTGGTTTATGCGACTATAATTGAAATTTACATCTGACCATCATGTAGCAAATGCACGCTTATGAAGCCGAGTTTTTTGCATCTTATTTGAAATATGTAACTTAATGTGGTATAGTGATTATAGCAGTCTTCTGTAACACGATGAATTCCAGATGCTGTTGACAATGCACCTTTTAATATTCCCAACCAGCACAGGATTTCCAGAGCATCTGGATATTTGTTTCCAATCTCTTTCCAATACATCTGCCAATGTATTGCTCCTTGTAATCTATTTTACATAACATTTTAAGAATAAAATAATGAGGGACATTAAACTATTCTGAACTCAGAGAAAAGCTAAGATAAAATAAAGAATTTAGTTAACTGTAGCCTCTTGGAAAGAGAACTTAGTAGTGATTAATGCAAATTAAACATATGGGTGATTTAAGTCCTTAAGGTTCCCAAATGTATGCTGTCCGGGAACAAGAAAAGCTAATCAATACAATATCCACTTAACCAAATGATTTCATCTTTCCTTTACACTCTAAATCTTTGCCAAAAATAATGCTTTTTCAATTTTTTGATGAAATGCTAAAGTGCATTAGAATAGGTTGCCGTGCCTCAGACACTTAAATACTGCTACACTAAGGCAGGCACTTTACAACATAAATAGAAGACAAGAACAATTTAAAAATAGTGCTTTAAACTCTGCTGTCAGACATGTGATAATTTATGAATATCCTGAGCTTTACCACTTCCTCCTGAACTCCTTTGTAATTTTCTAGTGATTTGTAATGTTGTGATACTATTGAGACTGAAAAGTCCTCAGGCTAAGTATCATGCTGTAGAAAAAAAAACTTGGTATTTTTGACACTATAAAAGCCGACATTTTTTGTTTAGTCTTTCTACTGTCCCATGTTATGTGAAGTTCACAGAAAACATGTGCACATGATGGATTTCCATGACATTAAAATTCTCCACAAAGAGAAAGAACATAAACAGGTAATGTCCCTTGGTTGTTTCTGTTGGCTAGACTCAGCAACCTGATTTCTCTTTAGATACCTAGAGCTTTGGATCTGACAGCCATGGGGGACAACTGAGATGACATGAAAAACAAAATGTGCCACTGTGGATACTGTCAACTAGATACTTGACTATGAAGTGAATTTATAGTTTAAGTTCTCCATTTCATTTTTATTGCACAGTACAGTTCTCTCTGCCTGACCTTAAACTGGATTGCTCCCTGTTCTAAACAACTAATGGACATGACAGATTTTTCAAATTATGCATCTTCCACACTCATCCAAAGCTCCCAGTTCTTTCTTTTAGTGACAAGGATTTATTTTTATATATATATATATATATATATATATATATATATATATATATATATATATATATATATATATATATATATATATATATATATATATGTACAGTATATGTATATGTATATGTATATGTATATGTTTATGTATATGTATATATATATATACTGTGTATATATGTATATATATGTGGCTTTGGTCATTCGGGTTTTTTCCCGCGTAGAATTGAAGGTGTAGGAGCAACGTTTCGACGGAATCCCATCCGTCATCCTCAGGCTGGTGGCTTCAGCTTCCTTCTTCTGGGAGAAGCATGTGGTAGTGGCTGTTTGTTCCTCTTTTTTAAACTGCCAGAGGGGGTGTGTTCTGTGGGTGGAGGTGTGCTCTGATTGGGTGGGGGATTAGGTGTGTTCTGATTGGGTGGGAGTGTGTTTTGAATGGTGTGTTCTGATTGGGTGGGGGGTGTTTTGAGTGGATGGGCTGGTCTCAGCTGCCAGCCTTAGACCTGAGCTGGTGAGTTGTGCTGCTTTGGTTCGGCTTTGTGTTTGTGGTGGTGCCATGTTTTTATAGTGGGTGTCAGTTTGCTTATTGTGTGGTTTGGAGGGGTTTAAAGTGGCTGATGTTGCAGCCGTAGTTAGGTTTCTGTTTTGTGGTTGTGCGTCGTTATCATTGTGGGTTCGGATTTGCTTTTTGAATGGTTGTGTGGTGGTGATGTCATGTGATGTTATCATGAGTTTGGATCTGGTATCACCCCGGTGACAGCTCATATTTGTGTAAATTTTAAATTGCTAACAAAGAATTAAGGGAGACTGATATGCATTTCAAACTTATTAGTTTTCATCAGTCAGCCATACCCTTCTGAGATTCGAACCTGGGCTGATTGCACATTAGGCAGTTGTTTTCACCTCTAGGCCTCTGTCACCAGTGTCACTACTGCCTGTCGATGGCCTTCAGGTTAGGCTGACACAGGAAATAAAGATTTGTCCCATGTTTGGGGCCTAGCAAGGTAATCTAAATAGTTAACAAGCATTTGACATATATCTCCCCTTGCTTCTCAGCTAAACAAAGCGAGAGAGAGCCTGTGGCCTAGAGGTGAAAACAACTGCCTAATGTGCAATCAGCCCAGGTTCGAATCTCAGAAGGGTATGGCTGACTGATGAAAACTAATAAGTTTGAAATGCATATCAGTCTCCCTTAATTCTTTGTTAGCAATTTAAAATTTACATATATGTATATGTATATATGTATGTATATATGTATGAAATTCATCTAACAAAAATATTCTATGTGTTCTATAATGCTACAGAAAGATAAAAGATGAAAGCAAACCTCACTTTCTACTAGTATTGATGTTATCTAGTTTGGATAGAGGATAGAGTCCTACAGGAGAAGGGCGGTATATAAGTTTAATAAAATAAAATAAATAAAAAATAAATAATGAAATGTCTGCAAGATTAACCAAACTTAGAGACCAGTGAGGACCCCTCATTTCAACTTGAGCTACAAATATGCTCCTCTCTCAGTATCAGTATCAAAAAATATCTCTTGTATTTCCTATATACCAACGTATTGCATGCAGTGGGAATCCAAACAATTCCACGTAGCTTTTAATTTATATAAATGGCATCTATGTCCCAATATGCTCTGTAAGAAAATAATTCTCATCTGTACATCTGAGAGATCTGCAGTACATCCAAAAGTTATATATATGTTCTGAAGGATCAGACTGACTTTTTCAGGTAAATTCCCGATGACATGAAATAAGTGATATATAAGAAATTCCTACATGATCCATTTGCCACCATTACAAAGTATAATCATCACCTTCACTAAGTCCACCATCTTTATTCCTTTCTTTCACCATACTATTTTCCTTTCTCAGTGAGTAATTGAGAGGCATTATGGCTGATTTCATAACTGAAGTAAAACACAATCTTATTCCACTACTAAATGAATCCACAGATTAATTATACTTTTAGTTGTAATTTAGCCAAGCTGTAAGCTTTCCTGTTGCCAGGAAAGAAATAAATGCTTACATAGTACTTATTCAATTAGTTGCATCAAGAAGGTGTTTATCTTTACAAAACCATCTATATCAAATATTTATTAACTAGTAAAGAAAATTCTGGTATTCCTCCTAAAACCTCTATTTGTGCATTTTTTGATATTTGTAATTAACCAAAATAACCATTTCATTCTGATAAATTTCTGTACCTCAGTAAAGTTTTTTCCCAAGACTAAAAGAGAAGGACAGCAGGACTTTTATTGTCTCTCTGAAATAATCCAGTCATTTCCTGAATTCATCATCAATGGAGCAGCTATCATGTGAATTTCCATCTTTAAATTCCTATTTAATAAAGAGCTCCTTGTTGAAAAATGAATGGCCCTTTGTCTTGATTCTTACATTATACTGGTTAGTGTGTGGCCTATCCAGTAGTAGCCTAATAGGAACATCATATAAAATATGTCACAGAAATGGCTAAATTTCAAAATACTCTTTCTGAAATCATTTTGCCATGTCACTGTGGTAACAGCTGAAAAATAGCACAAAATACACAAAGGTTGCAGCCAGATCTTGGTTATATAAGAATTTGTCATGGGTCACAATGACCCATACTATTATGAACTCTCATGAAGCTGTCATGCTTGGAGAAGGATGATAAATCAAGGGTGACTGTCAAAGTCAACGTCACTGAGTTCATAAAACCAGATTCTCTTAAATCCCAAACTTGATTACAGAGATCCCAGTCCAGAATTTCTGACATAATCTCAATGGAAACAATCCAATATCAAAATTAAAAAGAAATAAATTGCACAGAATACATTTCAGGAAAAAGGTCTTTGGGAATAATGGTCTACTTAGGAATTTCTGTTGCTTCCAAATAGTCATACATTGTGACCAAGACTAATATGTGCCAATGGATTAAAACTGAGGCTTTCTCTTAGACCATGTTGGATTAGACACAAAAGGCAATGAAATCCATATCCAAATCCGACAGGGAACTGAATGATACAAATTGAAAAATAATACAGTGAGCCAAAAAGAGCACATACTACCTCCATAAGAGAGAAATGGAGATCACAGTAACTACAAAACGACTCCAATGTTATAGGCTTGTTCAACAGAAAGAACGAAAGAACAAAAGTGTAATAAGTGAATAAGTCAGCTAATTTTGTAAGGTTATGTGTTTATTTAAAATTAGACTCTCCATCTCTGTCACAAAGCAGCACTTAGACCTTTTCAGTTTTTATGGCCTATGGCGGTAAGTGATTATAATCATTTAACAAACAAGAATTTACCATTTAGACTGGGTTGCGAAGCACTTCCACAGCCAATACCTCTCCAATTTAACCATGGTGAATATGTAACTCTTTTCATTTGACTTAGACTTGCACATGCCATATTCTAAAACAGATTTCGGGGCTAAAATTTCCTGATTCATCTCAATACAACCAATGCATCAACTCTAAGTCCCTCTCTCTTGTATCTACAATAGACATATACTGGCAATGCTTTGCCGCAAATGGAAGCATAGTCATTCAATCAATAACCACATTTCCTTGACTCCCCTTATTTAGTTTCAGGCCCTGCCTCACACATTGTGCATCAAAGAAACTGTTAGAAGAGGCTTTTCCATGCGTTATACATATTAAATAAAATAAACAAAAACATAGCATATCAAAAGAACTTAAAATATCAGTGGCTTATATTCTTTATCTGTACCAGCTCAACTGTTGTGCTTTCATAAGTGCTTTGGCATAAAAGATTTCAATACAGGGAACACTGAAAAGAAGAAGCCAGTAAGCAAAAATAGTCTAAATAGTCTAAGTAGCTAAATAGCTACTGAAAAGTATAACTATATTAAACAGGTCACATTTGCAGCCACTATTGAAAAGTACAAAATAAACAGTGCAACCATAAAGATTTAAAATATCTCTGAATGTGAGCATTAAGTTTAGATTTCTATTAAGCAGCTTTGGACTTAGCCACCACTACAAGTTCCTTTTTATCTATTACCAATTAGATAAAATAGCAACAGCGAATCCACATTGGACTTAAATATTTTCAAGGTTAAAAAAGTACAGTGGGCTATATAAAGAATTATTTACAAAAATAAAGAGGGATGGAAAAACCATCAATGTACTGTAGCTTCTCTAGATAGTGTAAGGAGTTCTCTTGAGGCAAATGATAATTTACCATCCTGCACTGCAATCATTTGCAGATTCTGGATAGCATATTTTCCTTGCTTTTGGATGTCCAAAAAGCATAATAACTAGAGAGGTTGGAACCTAGAAGGTCTGCCAATCCTGCCAAACAGCAGAAATGACTAGTCCTGTAGGAAATGAAGGCACTACAGCAACAATAAAGACTTTCTGTTATTACTCCAATGCCCTCATATGTTAAGTTCCCCAAAGCTAGCATCTGGTTGTTTCACCTCTCCAGCAATGTTACTGATTTTTTTTGCCATCCATAAATACATATATACTACCCACTGTACTCTTCCTGTTTGTGGAAAGTAACAAATTCTGCTGTGGCACCCACCTTGTGGAACATTCCCCCCCCACAGTAACGCTAATTCCAACCCTGTTGATTTTCAGAAGTGTCTCAAACCCTGTTTGTGTCATCAGGGTGGGCCCCCAGTGTATACTGAAATGACTCCATTGAAGATGATGGTGATGATGATGATGGTGAATAATAATAATAATAATAATAATAATAATAATAATAATAATAATAATAATAATAATATTCTTAAACTCTGCTCTCTTTTTAAAGATCTCTACAATTCAGTCCAGTCATAATTTTCCCTTCCCTTTTTTTCTTGACTCAGTCATTTTTCCTAAATTTGTTCCGTGACTTGATTCCCAGTCATTCTTTCCATATGTGCAAAACATTTCCTCACAGTGTTTTTATACTGACCACTGACTCTCTAGTCTAGTCAATCTACATTGACTCATCACTAGGAAAGCACAGAGTTTGGGAACAGAAGGTTGGGAGCAGAAGGGAAAGATGCTTCCAAATGCATGTTACACTATACATCCTTAACAAAGTAGCATATTTTCCTGGGTTATTATGGTCATCACTGTAAGAATCCATTTTCACATAGTCAGTGATTTACACACAGTAAAAAATTTTACAGAGCTTTGGCTCTGTGGTTATGACTACCATATTTACTATTTTGAGCACTGCCAATATGAGAACATTCCTGCACATGAATATTTGCCAAGGGCTTTTGAGTCGAGGGTTATAGTTTTCAAATTACATTTTAGAATGAAGTGCAAAGAAAGTCAGGACTGGAGATCCCAGTTCCACAAAAATTGACAGATGTGTTGTCAAGAAAGTAGAGAGGATAAACATGAGAAAACAGGAAGATAATCTTCAAAGTGTCTAAACAAAGATTTTATGTCATCCAGTTTCTTTTAGATATATGGGTTCTTCTTCAAACTGTTCACTAAACTTGTAACTAAGTGATCCATTATTTTTCTCCCTCAGTTAAGAAGTGTCCATGAATTGCATTACAAATCTGTGAAAGTAGTAAATTATATATGGGTTCATTAAAAGAGAAATACACATTGAACACATAAGAAGTTATATTTTATAGCTTTAAAGAAACTTGGAAACTCAGGCAAATGTGAAATTTATTTAGAAGTGAATGTAAATATGCTGATAATAAATCTATATTCAGATATGATTTGTTCAAATAAAACAAAATCCCCAACACCTACCGTACTTTATATAGCAAATCCTCAGACAAGAACTCTTCATTAAGATGTAACAGTTTCATACCATATAAAGAAGAAAACATTTTTAAAATTTATTTGATACTTTTTTACTCTAGTTGACTCTAGATACTTCACAGTATAAAGAAAAGAAATATGCAATCCAGATAAAAGGGATTCCAAGCACAATAATTCACAAGCCTGGGAGAAGAGCCAAGTCTTATGCCTCTCCAGAATACCATGCACCTCAGTCTCAGGGGGAAACGCATTCCAGAGTTTCCATGGTAGACAAGGTATGATTCTAGGGTCTCAATAAATGGCACTGCTTAATTGAAGGAACTCTGTTGGATCAAATCAACTGGGATCACAGGAAATAAATAGTCCCTGAAGAAAGCAAGCTCTATGACATGTGCATGTTCTAGCCAATTTTGAGAGTTAAATACAATTGTTTCTCAGAAACATATTTTCAAAAACAAACTTGTAAAAACTACTTTTAATTAGGTTGCTATTATTAATTGATTGGTGCTAATTTTAGAAATGCCAAAAAAGAAACATATGTATGCAATACATAATTGCTTATAAGTATAATTATGTGTTTCTATGTGTATGTATGTATATGTATGTGTGTATATATACACACACACACATACACACACATATTAGTACAAGTGTCTCTCTCTCTCTCTCTCTCTCTGTATGCAATCTAGTGCTAAAATATATAATAGTCCAAAATTTTCAATTATACACAAAATAACCCTGTCATTTGGGAAGACAAACAACCTTAAAAGATATACTAGCTAGTGGGGTTTTTTTGCAACACCCTCTTAATATCAAGATAATATATGGCAGTGCCCCATAGACTCCTTCATCCACCTTATAATTTTTCATGTGTCTATTGAAAAGTATAATAGCAACATGAAATGTTCAATCAATCAGGTGAATGGGGAAAAGTAAAATATTTTTGACTACATGAAGTAGAATGAATATTAGGTATAATATACAGGGAGTGCAGAATTATTAGGCAAATGAGTATTTTGACCACATCATCCTCTTTATGCATGTTGTCTTACTCCAAGCTGTATAGGCTCGAAAGCCTACTACCAATTAAGCATATTAGGTGATGTGCATCTCTGTAATGAGAAGGGGTGTGGTCTAATGACATCAACACCCTGTATCAGGTGTGCATAATTATTAGGCAACTTCCTTTCCTTTGGCAAAATGGGTCAAAAGAAGGACTTGACAGGCTCAGAAAAGTCAAAAATAGTGAGCTATCTTGCAGAGGGATGCAGCACTCTTAAAATTGCAAAGCTTCTGAAGCGTGATCATCGAACAATCAAGCGTTTCATTCAAAATAGTCAACAGGGTCGCAAGAAGCGTGTGGAGAAACCAAGGCGCAAAATAACTGCCCATGAACTGAGAAAAGTCAAGCGTGCAGCTGCCAAGATGCCACTTGCCACCAGTTTGGCCATATTTCAGAGCTGCAACATCACTGGAGTGCCCAAAAGCACAAGGTGTGCAATACTCAGAGACATGGCCAAGGTAAGAAAGGCTGAAAGACGACCACCACTGAACAAGACACACAAGCTGAAACGTCAAGACTGGGCCAAGAAATATCTCAAGACTGATTTTTCTAAGGTTTTATGGACTGATGAAATGAGAGTGAGTCTTGATGGGCCAGATGGATGGGCCCGTGGCTGGATTTGTAAAGGGCAGAGAGCTCCAGTCCGACTCAGACGCCAGCAAGGTGGAGGTGGAGTACTGGTTTGGGCTGGTATCATCAAAGATGAGCTTGTGAGGCCTTTTTGGGTTGAGGATGGAGTCAAGCTCAACTCCCAGTCCTACTGCCAGTTTCTGGAAGACACCTTCTTCAAGCAGTGGTACAGGAAGAAGTCTGCATCCTTCAAGAAAAACATGATTTTCATGCAGGACAATGCTCCATCACACGCGTCCAAGTACTCCACAGCGTGGCTGGCAAGAAAGGGTATAAAAGAAGGAAATCTAATGACATGGCCTCCTTGTTCACCTGATCTGAACCCCATTGAGAACCTGTGGTCCATCATCAAATGTGAGATTTACAAGGAGGGAAAACAGTACACCTCTCTGAACAGTGTCTGGGAGGCTGTGGTTGCTGCTGCACGCAATGTTGATGGTGAACAGATCAAAACACTGACAGAATCCATGGATGGCAGGCTTTTGAGTGTCCTTGCAAAGAAAGGTGGCTATATTGGTCACTGATTTGTTTTTGTTATGTTTTTGAATGTCAGAAATGTATATTTGTGAATGTTGAGATGTTATATTGGTTTCACTGGTAAAAATAAATAATTGAAATGGGTATATATTTGTTTTTTGTTAAGTTGCCTAATAATTATGCACAGTAATAGTCACCTGCACACACAGATATCCCCCTAAAATAGCTATAACTAAAAACAAACTAAAAACTACTTCCAAAAATATTCAGCTTTGATATTAATGAGTTTTTTGGGTTCATTGAGAACATGGTTGTTGTTCAATAATAAAATTAATCCTCAAAAATACAACTTGCCTAATAATTCTGCACTCCCTGTAATGCTATATTAATGTTATATGATTTGTAAGACACTCATAGTCAGCTATGTTTGGATTAGCATGTCAACTTAATAAAAGTTAAAATAATAAAACGTTTGGGAAAGTGGGGAGTTGACTATTCGTTGCAATCTGTTTTCCTGCTTTAATGTATGATGAGTGGTGAAAACTGAGCTTATACTAAATCAGGTGTTCAAAGGACACACACACAAAGTTTTAACCTGCCAGTGGAAGTAACGAAAAAAAATGCTAAAATGAAATTCCAAAGAATATGTTCAAAGACACACTATATGTAAAACTAAGAAGAACTGTTCCACTTAGAACAGTGGAAGTCCCTCAACTTAATTAAATAACCTATTTGGAAATTTTTACAAGAACCTATTTCTATGTTTCATAATGAGACTATGATAGAATTAGTCATTTTCATTCAAGTTTTCTTTTTCTGTCCATTTTATGTTTTTGACAATGAATTTCGTACCTCTTTATATTTTAAAATAATGTCCTTGACAATTTGAGGCAACTCTGCAAAATTTAGAAGATTGAGCACGCTATTTCTGTTTTTGCCTGTTTTACCTCAGACTGAATGCAAAAACTGGGAATCACTCATTCTCTTTGGAAGATATAACTGATAATTTTTATGACAAACTGAGTTCAAGGGAAAATGCAAATTCATAGGAGGAAAATGAAGTGGTTATGCTTTTCATAAATTATTACATATCTCAATCAGTAGATGAATAGTCTTACATGATTACTATGCATGTATTTTGATCATCTATTGAGAGTTTTATAATTTGGCAACCAAAACTAAATATACTGCTAAAAAGATTCAATGGAGAACCACCATGCCTCCCTGATTAATAACCATCCTTAGAAATACACAACAAACAAAACTAATTCTGTTTTCATGGTAACATTAATTAAAACACTGAAATTGGAAATCAAAATGAAACTGTGGTGAGCTTTATGAGAGCTTATGCAAAACCCTGAAGGCTTCCTTCTTTCCAAAATAATCATGGGAATGACGTTGCCATGGGCATGAAGAGAAGGAAGAGTTTAATATCAGCAAGTTGTCTTCACTGCCAGCTCATTCAAAACCACTTAAAGCCTGGCTCTGGCAATATTGCTATTGTAGGGAAAAAACAAAACCCCCAAAAGGTTTAGTAGACAGCACAGTTATTTTAACTGTAAATAGTTGTTTCATGAAGAAGTTATCCATTTTCCTTTTATTCTTATAAAAACTGAACAATAGTGCCTTAATTTTCAGGTGTAAACAAAGTTGAAAAGAAACTGCAACTTATCTAGAGCAAGGAAGTTCCTTTGAATAATGGAATAAGCATGTATATCAAGTCTGAAAAAAGCAACATCCCAGATAATAACTACTATTAAAGCCAGGCAGATGGTCAGGTGGCAATAAAATGCTTTGTTAACTTTTTACTAACAGCATAAAAAGGATTTTCTCTAATTTTATCCTCATCAAAAATAAAAGGAGAGCAAATGGAATAAAGCATGCCCTTACTACTTTTCATCAAACACAGGTCATGTACTGTATAAGATTGTTCCTTAAGCACGTATTTTTCAATAATTAAAAAAAGCTATGCAGGATATTACAAGTGTATTTTTGTATGTATCTGCTTGAAATTAATGTTAATACATTATATTTGTTTTCCTTGTTTTACATATATTACAGAATGTATCTTCTATTTCTCTATTGCTTTGCCAGTAGGTCACTATTGGCTAGTAGCATGCTTTTTAAATTAAAAACATTAATAAAAGCATAGCTGCAGTGATTGTAAAATTAATGCTGTATATAACAACAGTAAATGTATGTTAAAACTTTTCAATTAAAAAAAAATAACAACAGTCCCAAGATCTGGGATCATACTTTTATGTTCTTCCACCTTTATTATAAAGCTCTAACTAAATCTAATTTTTTCTCATAGATAAAGCCCAAATATGTAGACCAGGGGTGTCAAACTCGCAATGTCACATGATGTGTTGCGACGTATCGTGACTTTTTTTCCATTGCCAACAATGGGGTGGGCACAGTTTCGCCATGACGCATCCAGCCCGTGGGCTTGCAGTTTGACATCCCTGATGTAGACCAGGGGTGTCAAACTCAAATTTCATTGAGGGTTGCATCAGCATTGTGGTTGCCCTCAGGGGGCCGGGTGGGTATGGCCAGGGTGGGCGTGGCCTACTGGGTGGGTGTGGCTAGAGTGTGTATGGCCTACTGGTTGGGCATGGCCAACTCTACATCATTCGCATCAAGGGTGCCTATGGAGGCCTGGGCAGGAGTGGGACAGATCTGAGGGTCTCTGGCAGAAGGAGGGTCTCTGGGCCAAGGCCAAGGCAGTGGGGGCCATTCCCTCACTGTTTCCAGGATGGCTTTGCGGGCCACATGAAACCACTTTGCAGGCCGGATCCGGCCCCCGGGCCTTGTGTTTGACATGTCTGATGTAGACAAATCACAATGTTTCTTGTCATCTAAGCTTTACCTGTTGACATTTTAGGCATCTTTTAGCCATTAAGCTAGAAGCTAGCAGAATAGATCAGTCTGAGGAACACGAAGAGGTTGTTCAAGATTCACTGTTTTGGTTAAAATGTGGTTGGTTTGGGGGAGAAAGTTCAAGAAGCAAGAATCTGTGGTGGAATCTCAGTTAAAGTGGTGGCAGGAGTGAAAAAGACTGGTGAGCTTGAGGTTTTTGCGGCAAAGGAAATGGTGGAGGCCACCTCCAACCCAGATCCCACCCACAGGAATTCCTGAAGCCATTATGCAGTCATTTCCAAGAGAATGTAGTCAGTCAAGGCAATATTCTTGTAAATAGGTTTGCAACAACAAAGAAGCAACTCTGTTCATCCCACAGTGTTGTTCTGGTTCCTTGTGCCTTAGAGAATCTAAAATTATTTTAAATTACTTGGAAGAGAATAAGCTGGAATAGAGGAGAAGATGAAAAGTATAATTTATAAATATAATTTCCAGATCATTGAATTCACTCATATATAATTTCCCCTGAGAATGGTGCTTTGATACTTATGATTCCGGTTTGCTCTAGCTGTATGTCTTGGATCCTGATTTTCCTCAGTTTGATCATACAATTCTCTGAGTTTTGAACAAGATAATTTATTTTCTATCATGTGCTTTTTCTATTACTTGGAAAAATATTCTACCTTTCACAGGACACAATCTTTTGCTGGCTCACATTTTAGAGCAGCTTCATCCTGTTAATAGCTTATCATATTGAGTAAGTCACACAAATGTACAAAATTCCTGAGTGGATCAGTTTACCAAGCAATGATCTGTTAAGACTCACTGCTGAAATAATCAAATGACCTAAACTTCCTGTTCTGTCATGATCAGAAGCTCTGTAGATGGCAATGCAGCTACCTGTTCAGCTACTTGTATTGAATTCCCTCTTTCTATATTTTAATGGTACTCATCTTGTGTTTTGATTTTAATTGCATCAGTTTTATTGTTTTATTTTATATATTGTGTTTTAAAACAAAGTTTAACAGAGGTGCTGAATAAACACATTGCAAAACAATTTATCTTATCAGAATTTTAGCACTGTACTGCTATGCACTGCATTATTGTATGCCACTTCTGCGAATGGTAACATGTCAGCCCAGTCGTTCTGCTGATAGGAGACGTAGCACCATAGATATCGCTCCACCATCGCATTGGCCCATTCTACTGCCCCGTTGGTACTGGGGTGGTATGCCAAGCTGAGTCCCTGAGATGACCTGATGGAACAGATGAACTCACGCCAGAAGTGGGCTGTAAATTGCACCCCCCCAATCCAAGATTATCCACCGGGGCAGCCCGTGCAAGCGGTATACCTGTGTGATGAACATCTTAGCGAATTTCCGTGCAGACGGTAACCCCTTACATGGTACAAAATGGGCCTGTTTGGAGAAAAGGTCAACTACCATCCAGATCAGTGTAACTGCAGCTCTCTGGCAGTTCCACGACAAAGTCCATTGCTATCTCCTCCCATGGTCGGGTTGGATCCGTCACTTTCTGCAGCAGCCCTGGTGGCCTCCCAGTACAAGGCTTTGCAGTGGCACACACAGGGCAGTCCCGTACATAGGCTTCAATATCCATCTTCATCTGGGGCCACCAGAATTGGCGTCTCGCTAGGTGCAGGGTCTTGAGGAACCTGAAGTGTTCTGTCTGCTTTACATCATGGCATTTTTGAAATGCCCTTATCCTCACCGCCTGTGGGACGTATAACTTATCGCCCTTCCATGCCAGTCCATCTCTTTTTGTTAGCAGGGATTGGTGGTCCCACAACCAGGGATCGTCCTGGGTGGCCTTCTGCAGTTCCTGGACCAGGTTGCTGGCCAGATGGCGTGCAACCACTTGCGCCACCGCTTGCCTGAAGGGAGACATAATGGCTTGTACTATCTCCTCCCGCTTGCTCTTATATTGGGGCATGCGTGACAGTGCGTCTGCCAGAAAATGTTTGCCCCCTGGTGCTTACAGTAACCAAAAGTGGAAGTGCTGAAAGCATTGCACCCACCATATGTGTTTTGGGGACAGGTGCCATGGTGTCTGCAAAGCCTCCAGATTCTTGTGATCCGTCCACACCTTGAACAGTTCCTTTGCACCCTCCAGGAAATGTCGCCACATCACCAATGTCCACCGTACGGCGAATGCCTCCTTCTCCCATATTGCCCATGCTCGTTCTGTATCTGTTAGCTTACGGGAGGTGTAGGCACAGGGCTGTACTGTCCCTTGGCTGTTCCTCTGGATTAACACTGCTCCCACCGCGACGTCGCTGGCATTGGCTTGGACGATGAACAGCAAGTCAGGATTCGGATGCAGTAGAACTGGCTCCTTCGCAAAGAGGGCCATCAGGTCCTCAAAGGCCTTTTGGCAGGCAAACGACCACACTAGAGGTTGACTGGGGCATGGCTTGGCCACTGCTTGTCAGGTACGGAGCAGGTCCATTAGGGGTAAGGCAACAGCAGCAAAGGAGAGGATGAACTGCCGGTAAAAACTGGCAAACCCCAAGAAGCTTTGCAGCTAACGGTGGGTTCTTGAGGGCCTGCCACTCCAACACAGCCCTGACTTTACCTGGGTCCATCTCCACCCCTTCCCCTGATATTTGGTACCCTAGGTAATCCAACCGGGTTTGGTGGAACTCACATTTGGACAGCTTCACATACAGTTGGACCCTCAGCAGTTTTTGCAACACCTGTCTTACGAGTCGGACGTGGTCTGCCATGTTGGAGGAGTAGATCAGGATGTTGTCCAAATACACAAGCACCCCGCAGTATAGGTGTTCATGCAAAGCCTCATTAATGAGTTGCATGAACACCGTAGGGGCTCCCTGCAAACTGAATGGCATGACTCGAAACTGGTAGCTGCCTAACGGACAGTTGAACACCATCTTCCACTCATCTCCTTTTTTGATCCTGACCCTGTAATACGCTTCCCTAAGGTCAAGTTTTGTAAACACCTTCCCCTTGGCCAGATGGGCCAATAAGTCCTTCATCAACAGTAGGGGGTACATGTTCTCGACGCAAACCCCACTGATGCCACAAAAGTCTACACAGTGTAGGGAGCCATCCTTCTTCTCCTTGAAGAGCACTGGAGCTGCAATCCATGATCTTGACGGTTGGATGAAACCCCTTGCCAAGTTCTTATCAATATAGTGTCTCAGTTCATCTCCTTAGGCGTCATGGCATACATCAGGGGTTTCAGCAGTCTGGCCCCTGGCAGGATGTCAATGGCACAATCGGTTGGCCAGTGAGGACGTAGTGCATCACATTCATGCTCGCTGAACACCTCAGCAAGGTTGGCATACACCTCCGGAAAAGGGACCTTTCCCCTCATGCTCTCCTGTTCTACGAGTGCCTCCCTGGCTCTCTCTCCGCCCTTGTTTGCTTGTTTCTGGGCTGGTGGTCGGGGACCAACACCAATCTGTAGCTTTTATACCTTTTTATGTCATTCCCTTAATGAGAAAACCAATACAATGTCAATATAGAAAATAACCCAAGCTGCTGCTGCATGGATCTTTGACACTCTTCCCACAGCAAAACTCTTTCTCTCTTTTGCTATCCAATGACAGTAGTTACTCTCATTGTTGATTTTTTTTACATGTAGTGCTTCAAATTTTACATTGAAAAATTTATGTTCTGAGCTATTTGATATTAGAAGGCGAGCCAGTTTTGCATTGTTGGCAATTTCCACATATCCTGAGCCCCAGATCCCTGGTTTTTTCCCCTTCCTTGCAGCTGACAAGCCACCATCAGTGATATCATACTTGGCTATGGTAGTAGTATATTGATCAGTATTGGTTGTTTGTTACCTTACTGCATGAATAGGCATAACATGACAAGGAAGGAGTAGGAATGGGGAGACTGGAAGCAGGCAGGACATAGATTTTGGCACATTTCTCTTGGCTATCCTAGGGAACCCCTGGTTAACTCTAGTGATAGCAACAGATTATTACAAGGTAAGATATAAAGGTTGGGAAGAGATTAAAAGTGGAAATAGCAAGACTGTAGAAATACACAAGAGTTTTACATTTTATAAATATTACTTAGTGCACTAGAGTGCTTCGTATCCAATGCCTGGGGAATTGGTGATAATATCTTGCAATCTGCCCAATAAATAGCTTTTCTAAATTGTTTGGCTGCCTATTTGCTTCTGTTTGTATAATTCTCTCTATTATGTTCCTTATTTAAATTAAAACTGTAAGATAAATAGTGCTTCTTCAGGGGCAGGGGGAAGATTGATATTAAGACAATTTAGGGAATGCAGGAAGGTAGAATCAGAAGTTATTCATAATTAATTACCAGTCTATACCAACAAGAGTTCAAAAAAGTATTAGAAGCAGCCATTCTAAATAGAACTTGCTTAGGTATAATATTCTTGAAGAACCTTCAAATATGTAAATATACTGTTAAATAATATCGCAGTAAATTAAATGCATCTTGGAAGTGTTTTAATTCCATTTCACCTTTAATTAAGCCTCTTCAAAGAAAAACATCCTAAAACACATTAGAACAAGAAATCAGAATTTCCCTATCTAATAGGACTTTTAAATGTCATGATATCTTGATCTAGAAGAAAACATATGAAAGTTGAGGTCAACATCTAAAAAATATTTCAATAGAAATTATTAAGCTCCAATGCTTTAGATATAAGTATCACTTCATAATTATATTTTAAGTACTGACATATGCAAAGAAGGATTGCATTTTTCTTGACCAATATTTTTATTTTGCCCAACATATTTGTGGAATGCCATATTCTAAAAAATAGCTCTCTCTGAACAGCATGGAGAATAAACAAAGGAAAAATTATTATTGTGGTTTTTAGTGGGAAAGTAATTATGTAACCAAAGTTGTCATCATCTTTATAAATGAATCTCAGTTAAATATTTTCAAAATTCATATTTTTATGAGTCTCATATTTTTCCCCTTCGTGTTATTTGAGAAGATAAATTTCAGTTGGGTTCTGGTAACTAACCTGCAGTTTTATGGTTATTATTTATTATTGGTATAAAATAAGAAAAGTCTATATTTAAAAAATATATTTTGTCGATATGCAAAGTAAAAGATTCTCAAAAAAACATATTTACTGCTTTCTTTTACAAAAGAATTTTGAATCAACATTCTTAAGAAATAAATCCAAAGTGCTATTTTTTTTATCTGTAAACTGGATATATCTGCAGATCTCTAAGTTGTATGAAGAACACCCATTAACATTAGTCTCACATAGTTACAGTCATATTATCTTGCCAGAAACATATATTAAATATGCAGGACACAGACTCCATATAACAATACACTACTGCCAGCTATGATTATGGCTACTCGCTTTTATAGATGCTATTTTCTGGTTATCATAATACCAGCCATTCAAAATCAAAGGCACCTTCAGTTGAGATTTAACAAACAGCCATCTTAGGAAAAAAATCTCTAATTGCAAGAGAGGAACATATTAAATATGTTCAGCAATGTAGTTGAAATAAAACAGAAAGCTAATGATATCAAAAGAAGAAACATCTATCAGGAACCATCATCTAAAAACTCTCAATTTCTCATTTTTTAATTTTCTCTAAAAGGTCAGATGGTAAATGCCCACCAAAAAAACTTTATTGCCCCTAGAAGCACATGGCAAGGGACCATAAGGATGCAGTCTCCAACTATGCTAATTATTTTGGCTTGTAGTTTTAACTCAGCTCTCAGCCGACATGTCTCAAACGGTGCATGACCACATGGTTCACCCACTTTTGGAATAATTAAAAAAACTGTCCTCTTCTATGTTTGCCCATACACTACTCCATCAAGTAGCAAACTAGTTCTATCAAATGGATGAAATCTAATTAATCAAGGTTCTAAAAATGCAAGCAGACTGCAAAGAATTTTAAAAAAACAAATCTCCTAGAAAAGGTAAAATGGCAATCAGGAAATTAAACCTAACAGTGATGCACATTGGCATATGATAGATTCTCAGCTTTCAGTACCAAACAGTGAAACATTTTAAATAATAATTAAAATTGTAATACTGTACCTTAAAAATTATTGAAGTCATGTCAATTATTTTGCAGCATGTAGCTGTAAAGTCAGAGCATTAATGCCAATATTTATTTAGTAAATGTAATACATACAACAAAGTTTGAGCCTAAGAAATTACCGGTACTTTAACCTTTCTTCCTCATCTAGCTTTTTTGTCTAGTGTTGTCACTGATACTGTTATTCTTTACTGAAGTGAACTATTCTGCAATAAATTATTTTAAAAAATGACTCTATGATTTAAAATTATGGCATATAAATTTATTAAAAATAGTGGATGGATCTTAATGTTTGTATTCTCTTTGAAGAACAAAACTTTACTACTCACAATTTCCAGTAATTAAAAATGATCTATTCTTTCCTGTATATCAGAATGCTTGATTTAAAGCAAAAAAGCAACCAAAAAGACTCTAACTCAACTTTTTCGTTCTACAATCTTTCAATTTATCGTTATAAAAAATGTGAATCTTGTGTCTCTGTAATATTGAATGAATCAGAAGTGAACACCAAAATTTTATTACATAACACATATAATTTTCTACTTTCCAATAGTAAACACTAAGTTTCTGGATACCTGCCTGTTTATTGAATGCAATAAAGTGCCTGTAATAAAACAAAGTGTTTGGATCTGAAAGTTCCCTGAATCAGGCACAGAAAAAGAATCATTTTTTTATGAAGCAAGAAGACTGCCTGCTGTAGAACTTGTCTTTAAACTAAAATGAACCATTTATTAACCTGTTTCTTATTATTTTATACATTTCTTATATATATGTCTAGGCAGCCCAAGTCCAGCTTTTAACAGTATGCATCTCCATATGTACATGTAGCACAATATTACTTTTAGACATTAATGTGCCTGTTGGGTTTGACCTGTATTTTCAATAAGACACATTGTTTTTCAAATAGATATACTGTATCCATCAATTAATATTCTTCACCATTTTTCTCATTTAATAATGCTCTTAAATTATTCTATTATAAATTAGTATACGTGTTGGAGTTTTTATACTGTGCTGGTGTTGAACTGATGTAGGACTAAACAGACTCTATGGATACCTATCTCATTATTATTTTCCCCACAACTATTGCTTAGTCTGTGACATACAATAGATAGCAATGTTGAATGATCCTTTTTATCTAATACAGTTGTATACTGCTTAGCAGTTATTAACATTTCAATTGGGTTTATTATTATATCAGAACCATACAAATTTTAAGCAAAATGATAAGTCACATTGTTTTTATTTAAGATTTGTATCGCCACCCATGTTAAAACAACTTTGGGAGGTTCAAAAGTTCTAAACCTAAGTAAATGGTGCAGCATATGATATAAGTTGTAGTGTTAAATCGAGTAAACACAGTTATTTTCAAGTCCTTGTCTGAAAGAAGGACTATTAAATAGAAATGTTTTTTGCTAGATATACCGACATATAGGGTAGTAAACATAAGTAACACTCAAAGCTACTTCTTGAAGCTGGAGTGTTGCCAAAGATCACACCTGAGTAGCAGTTTCATAAATTATGTGTACATAATCTAGGCATGGACATGGGGGTTGTTCATAAAGTTATAACTGGTTTGATTTAAGGTTAACATATGAGTACCAGGTGTCAGGAAAAAAACATATTGTCTTGTCCACCAATCAGCTTGAAGGTGATTCTACTTGAATTTTCTAGTAGGCAGACATGGCTGAATCCCTGAATTAGTAAGCATTTAAAGCATCAACTTTTCTAGTGTAATATTTGTTCAAAGTTTATTAAGCAGTGTTAGACCTTGATTGTATATCAATATATCATTTGTGAATCAATTTTCTTGATATTAAATATTTTCTTCAAGTCTCCAAAACACTAATTTCTCTCCATTAAGAATATTATAAATAGGACTTATTAAAGTAATTAAGATGATGGATAAATTACATTATCACCATTACCCTTCTACAGTAATTACACATTACTGGAAAAATTACAAAAAGGGTATAGAATATATTAACTCAAAGACATTTCTCTTCAGAGGCATAAAAGTAGATACATCATAAAGTAAAACATTTTTGTAGTTTCTTATAATTAATTAATTACCGTAAGTGACATGAAGTGTTAATACCACTTTACAATGTCTTGGTAAGGCTACACTTGGAATACTGTATCCAGTTTTGGTCACCACAATGTAAAAAAGATGTTGAGACTCTAGAAAGAGTACAGAGAAGAGCAATAAAGATGATTAGGGGACTGGAGGCTAAAACATATAAGGAACAGTTGCTGGAATTGGGTATGTCTAGTTTAATGAAAAGAAGGACGAGGGGTGACATGATATCAGTGTTCCAATATCTCAGGGGTTGCTACAAGGAAGAGGAAGTCAAGCTATTCTCCAAAGCACCTGAAGGCAGGACAAGAAGCAATGGATGGAAACTAACCAAAGAGAGAAGCAACCTAGAATTAAGGAGTAATTTCTTGACAGTTAGAACAATTAATCAGTGGAACAACCTGCTTCCAGAAGCTGTGAATGCTCCAACACTGGAATTTTTAAAGAAGAGACTGGACAGCCATTTGTCTGAAATGGTATGGGGGTTTCCTGCCTGAGCAGGGGGTTGACTAGATGACCTCCAAGGTACCTTCCAACGTTGTTGTTGTTATTATTATTATTATTTCTTTGCACAATTTTATTCTGATTAAATGTAACTGGTGCTAAATGCTGTTAAAAATATCTATCAACACTTAAAGTGTTTTCCTACTGCACCTGTTGAAGAAATAAACATATTGTATTTTCTTGACATGAGTCTATTACCCATTTCCACAAAAAGTACAACCCGTTCCTTGTGAGAACCAACATTCTTTTCTTAGCTTACCTTCTTTCTGAAAGTTCTCAGAAAAAAGGAAAACAGCTAGTTCTGAATTTGTGATTGGTTGCTTATGACCTCAATCCAAATTTCCAAACTTCATGCCCCATTCATGGTCATACACCCTCCGTTCTTTCCGCCGGGACCTGAAGACCTGGCTCTTCGAGCTCTCGGGCCCAGGCTGAGAATATTTTTAATTGTAATTTTAACTGGGTTTTAATTTTCTCAGGGTTCTATTTAATCTTTTTAATTTGTTTTAACGTTTGTATTGACTGTTTTTTAAATGCCCTGTAAACCGCCCTGAGTCCTTCGGGAAAGGGCGGTATATAAATCTAAATAAATAAATAAATACAACGAAAGTTCAAGTACCTAGCAACATGGTGGCATTGTGGCCATTTTCAGCATCCCACATTCATATGATCACATTTTATAGCAGTTTTGATGGCAAAACCATTCCCATAGCAAATCACTGGTTCATTTTATGACCACTGCATTCACTTAGTGACCACTACCATAAAATCCATTCTGTCACATGACTGACCTCTTTTATAACCATCATGACATACAGCTGTAATGGAGAGACTCCATTCCTGCTCTGCAAGGAATCCTAAATCTGGTTAGCAGAAGCAATGCGTACACGAAATCAGTTGCAGTCTCTAAGCCAACACCTACTTTCCATCCGGCCACCCAAGGGCCTTCCAAGGTCTTTTCCTGCCCTTTGGGACTTCCAAGTCTACCTCTACCCCATTAAGATGCAGAACTGTGGAATGCATTGGCACCAACTTGAATGATGCAAGTCTATATTTTCATGTACCCAGCATAGCCTTATATATTATTGCTAATATAATATAGTTAGAAGTAAGATTAAAAACAGATCTTTCTGAATGTTGATCAGTTCTGCTAACCAGGTTCAGGCTCTGTTGTGTGGTTGATTAGCCAGAATGAGAACAGGTTGAGGCCTGCCAGGACCCGGTGAGATGAACTGGGGAGATAGGTGGACTGGGGGGGTCATTGCAACGTCCCTGCAGTCATTCATAAGGGTGAACAGTGACAGGAGCACTGCAGTGGTGGTAACTTTGAAACCAGATTGTAAGTACTTTTTGAGGGTCTGTCGTAACTTCAATAGTGAAGGGACAGTCATAATTCAATTTGCAAATCAAAATCTGTATTGCATAGACTCATGAAAGTCACATTTCAGTTCTAATGTCAGTTTTCAGTTTGTTACTCATTCGGTTTTGAAAATGTTAAAAAAGGACAATAGTGCAACATATTCCAGATTCAGATTTATAACAGTTTAGAAGTTCAACATCAAGTAATTTCTATGAGGGTCCTGGTCACAGTTTTCTCTTCACCATTTACTCTCCCTACATCAAATATTATAGGATTTTTATGTTAGCTCGATTTAAATGTCTACCATCAGCATTAATTATGGGCGTATATCAGAATATCCCATCTGAACAATGTGTCTGTCCTTGTGGACTAGGAAGCGGGAAGTAATAAAGCATATTCTTTTAAACTGTCCATCATGAAATGTTGGTAAGGAGAGGGATAAATTAAAAAGGGATAGTGAAACAGAGGTGAGTTCATTGTATCCAGTCTCATTCTACTTATACTAAAAGAGAATACAGTTTACAGAAAAATCTACAGATACACAAAAGCTTAAATTTTAAACTATTATTTTAACAAGGGAATTTCAAATTCCATCACCACATATTTAATATAGTAATAAATTAAACATCTGAACCCAGACTAAAAGTAAGAAACAGATGGTTGTATATCCTTAAAGTGGATTTAAAAAAAGCCCTTTAAATTAGAGAATATTTGTCTACTGAGAAAGGCCCAGGGTTAGGCACAATTTAAAAGGAACAATTCAAATGTATAAAGGATATTTTTAAAGAGGTCTAGCTTATACCAAAGTAACTACATTTCCATATGCAAAGAAAATTTGATGTTCTGGTATTTTTTTAAAAAAATCATCCACAGGAAAGAAGTTTCACAAGCAGGATAGGCAGATTGCATGTTTAGAATTCTCTCTGAGTAAAGGAGGGGGGAAAAAAAAGTGAAAATAATATTCATACCTCTCTCCGTCGAGAAGCCCAACAGGTTTGTTTGATTTTCCAGACCACAGCAGCAACCAATAACAGTGACAAGAAACAACTGCAATTGTAAAACATAAAAAATAATTTAGACTTGAGAAAGTTTTACACAACATGTAAATTTGACTTCATAATTTGGAAAAGTGAATTTTAAGAACACCAAACAAAAATATTAAACATTTGCAGGTAGCCAGAATTATATAGCCAGAATTTTCTGAAGCATTGTGATGGATAATAGGAACATAGTATTTGCATTTGTTTATTTGAAGGCTTTCTGCTAATCATGTCACTTACTATGCCTCAAGTGAAAACTAACAAAAATCCTAAGTAAAATTAGAAAAAAATTGAAACAGCAGACTACCGTAAATTGTATTATTCTCCTAATAGTTCTTTTTTTAAAAAAAAATCTACAATGTGAGAGATTAAAAATGGCTTAAGAACACCAAAGTTATAATAACTGAATGCCAAATAAACTTCTTTAGGAATAATTTCACAATTATCTGATCAGATCAGAAAAGAACATATTCATTTCTTGAATCCATAACACTGTGTAGACCTAACGCAACATCATCAACATCTCAAACAAGACAAAGAGAAGATGGAACCATATAGCCATATAAAGCATTTCTTGGCAACAAAAATTCATAGAACTAAAATAGTCCATAATTGTGATGAGTGGTACAAAGAAAGAGGAGATAACTTTCATATACAAGGTGCGTTATTTCTTATTGTATCTACAAAAGAAGGCTGTTAAAGCCTTGAAGAAATCTGTGCAATGATATAAAGATAAGAAATAGATTCTTATAACAATGTTTGATTGAGTTAAAGATTAAGACTGTTAAAAGTAAAAGGAAAGAATACAAAGTTGGTTTGATCAAGATTAAAATTAAGATCCCCCTCACCCATATTCTCTTTATAGGCTTCTTGCTGATATCAGGATTGAAATATCTTGTGTTTAGGGATTTGATTATAGGTAAGGGATGGTATATGAGATTAAGACATATCTTTTTAACTTTATGGGGGGTGAAGTCATTAAATTTGTTTATAGTTTTTATGATGAAGGTTAGAAGTCACTTCTTTTATATTTCTTTTCTTTTTATTATATTCTCTCTTTTAAACTAATTCTTTATCTTTTCTTGAACTTTTTATACTTTCTTTCCAAGCTCCTCTCTCTCTCTCAATTTAGTTTTAGTTTCTAACACTGTAATTAAAATTCTTAATAAAAATTATATATTAAAAAATGGAAAAAAATATGAACAAGGCCTTTGCCCAGAAACTACCTAGATCAGGGGTGTCAAACTCAATTTCATTGAGGGCCGCATCAGCATTGCGGTTGCCCTCAGGGGGCCGGGTGGGTGTGGCCTACTGGGTGGGCGTGGCTGAAGTGCATGTGGCCTACTGGGTGGGCATGGCCTGCTCTACATCATTTGTGTCAAGGGTACCTATGGGGGCCTGGACAGGAGTGGGATAGATCTGAGGGTCTCTGGCAAAAGGAGATGGGCCCGGGGCAAGTGCCAAGGCATGGTCCACTGGAGGAGCCTCACTGTTCCTCTCAGGCCATGTGTGGGGGATGGACGGTGGCACGGAGGTCAAATGCCCAGCCCAACCCTCAAGCACCCGTGGCACTAAGCCCAGTCCCAATTCCCCAAGGGGGCACCCAGCTGCACTTACCTCAAGGCTGCTGCTGCTGTGCTTGCTCTCCTTAGCCAGGTTGCTTATGATGGGTATGAGGGCAAAGTCAAGAGGGAGGCCCACTCCCTCTCCATGTGTGGAGACCTGACTTTGTATCCAAAACTTCCTTAGCAATAGGATGGGAAACCCCCCCCCAGGATAGGCCAGGAGGAGGGGGCAAGGAGATGGTGAAAGGGCAGCAGGAAAGGACTAAGGCAGGACTTCCTTCAGACCCTCCCTCTCTTTCCTTCCTTCCTTCCTTCCTTCCTTCCTTCCTTCCTTCCTTCCTTCCTTCCTTCCTTCCTAAGAGTGGTGGGAAAATATTTGAGATGAGGGAGGGAGAAAAACAGGCAAGAAACGCAGCTGGGGAAGTGGCATCCGTCATGAGGAATGAAGAAATGCACCATTGCCTGGAAGTGGCCAGCACATGGCCCTCGCCTACTTCACATATCCGGCTTGGTAGGCTCTGGGGGAGGGGATGCCATGAGCAGCATGAGAGTCGATGTTACCTGCGCAGTGCTGCCCAGACCCCAGCCTGCCCAGTTTTGGCAGGCAGCGGAGTGCTCTCCTCACAGTGCGGTGAGGCTGAGCCGGGTGGCATGAATCTAAAGAGAAGCGCAATGCTGCCCAGCCCCTAGCCTGTTCGAAGTAGGGAGGGCCATGTGCTGGCCACTTCCAGGCAATGGTGCCTTTCTTCATTCCTCACAAAGGGTGATACCTCCCAGCATGCACCCAGGGGGCGGCGCTGACACAGCAGGGGCTGGACCCTCGCTGTTTACAGATGGCCTTATGGAGCTAAGACTGAATGTGTTTCAGCATAGATGGCCACCACGAAATTGTACATTGGGTTCTGGCCAGCCTGGGCCAGGACCAAGGCAGTGTGGGCCGTTCCCTCACTATTTCCAGGATGGGTTCGTGGGCCACATGAAACCACTCCGCAGGCCGCATCCGGCCCCCGGACCTTGTGTTTGACATGTCTGACCTAGATGCTGTCTCAGAAGAGTATGAAAAAGTCATTTTGTTTGTTTGAGGGAAACAAAGCACCAGTGAAGAGACATAATACATGTAGGTTTTTTAAACATTTGTATTATTTATAAAAAACAAAAAATTCTGTCATGCACTGCAAATCTGGTATTTATATAGGTGCCTTTATATCTCACACAATTATTGCATTCCCACTACTATTATTAATTACATTAAATAAATATAAAATAAAATAAAATGTTAACTTCAGGTAATGAACAGAGAGGCTACTTTTTCATAGGCTTCCTCTTTCTTCTGCAACAGAATTCCTACAATTTCACAATATTCAAGTGCTTTAGATTGTCAAGATACTAATTTCTTGGATGGAATTGTCCTTCCCAAGCAGACTAGACAGGAAACATGTTCAATGAGCTAAATCTACTTTATTCTAAGGCTAATTAACAAAATCTTGCAAGTTTGAAGCTACACATCTCCTGCTATTTCTTTTTTTACAGCCTGATAAGTTAGGGAGGATCCTTTTTCATTTTTTTTGTCTTTCCATTATGCAGCTATGTTCTTCCTCTGTTATCTGTCTGTTTCTTAGGTGAAGCCTCTGTCCCTGTCTCCCAAGATCATTCTCACATACTATGGGTTGTACTAGCTTCTGCATTGAAAGATGTAAAATGGTATGAACAACATTTAACAGAAAATTGCTTGGCTGTACTTCAACAAAGCACTTCAGCAAACATAGTATTCATAGCACTCAAAATTACTGGGTAAAGGATGAAGACAAGTAGATTGATCCACGTATATCACAATTACTATTTCTTTCTTCCTTCTATTGCACTTCAATGCAGTCTAAAATCTAGAAAACAGCAGTCTTTGGAAGAAGAATGATTTGATTTATCTGCATCTTGTAATATGTACTATTTAATCTCACACAACTTGTGTGTGATGGTTCATATGCGGATGGCCCTACTATTTTCAGTCTCCTTAAAGCTTGTGATCTGTAAAAATTCAAATACATCAATATGGAGCTTAGCATACTATCTTCTATGAAAAACTCTGAATTTCAGACTAGTGTTGCTAATCCTAGTGGTGTAAAAAAGAATACAACAACTTACAGCAACAACTGGGATCAGAGATTCATCACTAAGGATGTTATCTCTTTCAGAATAGCCTATTGGTCCTACACCAGGGCTTTTCAACCAGTGGTACGGGTACCACCTGTGGTACATTGGCACCTGGCAGGTGGTACATGACCATCCTAGAAAAGTGGTAGCAGGGTAGGGGAATGAGCACCACACAATTATCACCACACAAGCCTGAGAGAGAGATGGCTGGAGCTGCAGGGCTGTCAGGGCTCAGCAGAAGCACCAGGCTCCAGCTGGAACTCGGCGCTAATCCTGGTTCTTCTGCTGAGCCCAGAAGAAGCACCGATCAGCTGGAATGTTGCAGCATCTCCAGGGTCTTGTGATTTACATTCAGATGCTTGGCAATGGATTCATATTTATGATGGTCATAGTGTCCCAGGGTCATGTGAAGTGACCAAAACCTGCTGCAACCACCCAGCAGACGGAAATAAAAACCAAACACCCACCCCACCCCACCCCCGCTGCCAATCCTCAACAGAAATGATCACAACAATGAAAACCTTGGACAGGAGGAAGAGTGCCACCAGGCGGACAGGCAGGTGTTTTGCTCGGCTGTGGCTTGGGGGGCACTTTTTTCAGTGCCATTGTAACTTCGAACAGTCACTAAGCAAACTTTTGTAAATCAAGGACTACCTGTACTTCATCACATTTTTTTCCTTTTTTTTTTGGTCATCAAGTTTTTGATACCTTGATAAGCGACTGGTGGTACTCGGATGTTGGCATATCCTAAAAGTGGTACAATGGGTGAAAAGGCTGAAAAGCCCTGTCCTACACAATGCTTGGCCAGTAGATAAAACTAGCTAGATGGCTAATCTAACTCCTCTCCAATTAACCACAACTTCCCTGGATTGTTATCTAGCCAGTTTGGTCTAATTCATGAGTTGTTAAACTGTCGTCTATGTTAAAACTAAACAAAAACTTTTTCCTGCTCTGCCTAGAAATGCTTGAATTCTTTAGGTACAATAGGAAAGAATGCCCAGAGTCCATTTAGCTGGGATCAATATTTCAATCCATGGAGCCCTGACAGATTCACATGCCGGGGTTGTACAGATTGTCCAGTCAGAGTAGGGAAAAATATGAGAGAGCTTTGTATCTATTTCTATGGTCACATCTTTAGTATAGGACTCTAGGAGGCAACAACAAATTAAAATTAGCATAAAAACATGAATAAAAAAACTAAACAGAGCCTGCCTCAAGTAGCACACATATCCACATCTACAGCCCTCAAAAAATAGGTTCACCCTGCTTCATTATCGGGGGAGGGGGAACGGGGGGGACACATTTTTAATGCTTTGCACAAAGCCATCAGTATTGCCTGAGAGTTAACCATGTAATGCTATTGATTTATTATTCATATTTTGATTGATGGATTATTTCCTATTTTTAAATGTATGCCTGTTTAGATGAAACACTGAGAACAAATCTGTATTTCATCAAACCAATTCTAACAAACGTCTGGCTAATAAATTTAGGATTCCAACTGATACCTGTTAATTAGTAAAGGGATATTGTTATTTAATATTGTTTTAATTAACTATATACCATATTAGCAATATTAAAAAGAAGGAATTGAATGAAAAAAAACCCTCTAACTCATACTTTCACTATCATCCACACGCAAGGAGATAACTATCAAGCTATTTCTCTTTATATTATCAGTTCTCTGAGTAATGCAGCCAGGAGCAAATTTTATAACCTTTTATTATCAAGAAGTATCATCCAGCTCAAAGGGAATTCTTTATATTGAACTTTTTTTCTATAATACTTTTCCTTGCATTCCAAAGCTACTACATTTCTTACGGGTTTTAATTTAAAATTAATTACATTGTATTATTTAGGGAAGATATCTGAGTTTATGGTATCAAGATGTTAAGAATGGTCAGCCCTATTAGATAGGTTAGTTAGTTAGCTGCAAGTTTAAAAACCCATATTCCTGGAATAGCCATAATTGTGATTTTTATAAAATCTTTTCTTAAAAAAACAAACAAACAATATTTTATTTATTTATATTTCTCAAATTAAAGGGCTAATATAGATTAGCACCGGAACCACTTCTTCCCTGCTTTACAAAAAATATTCTAATCAACTTTTTACAAATTTTCTACCAATAGTATCATTTTAAAGAATAAGCTAAAATGTCAGCTATAGAATGTTTCAATCATACTTTATGAAGTCTTCTGATGTTATTTATTTAAATACAATTGATATCACCTCTGTCCTGTAGGTAAGTTAACAGTTAAATTCCTATTAAATGGACCCTAAAAATTGCATATGTAACTTAGATATTTTTTTCATTTTTTGTTTTCTGTATTATATTAATGAAAAAGAAAAAAATGTGTTACATAAGCATGGCTTGATCAATGCCTATACTAGAAGATGAGATTTCACACTAAGGATCTTTTCATTGTTCCATAAATTGTTTATCCAAGGTGCTTGACAAATTCAAATTAATATTATTTTCTAAATGATTTATTCTCTTCTCATCTCAGCAGCCCATCCATATCTATGAAGTGCCCGCTGTATAAATTTAGTTTCTTTAACTATTAAAAACATGAATTAGTCATATCTAATCTGTATGAAAATAATTCTGGTTTAAATAATAAGTATCAGTGTGTTCACAAGTGTGGTAATTTTATTTACATTGAATAAATGTAACTGGTAAATAACTGGTTGAACTAGCATTACAAAAAGTACAATTTCTCAGAACTTCTGCTGAGATACCAAATGATCAGATTTTGCCATTTCATTGTAATAATGTGACTCTCTAAAACATGATAACATTAATTTGTATGGTTTCTCTTGAAATCTAATGATTTCAAATTTTAATAATTAAATGTTAGGTGTATTGATTAAGTCATCAGGCTAAAAACCAGAAGACTGTGAGTTTTAATCCCACTTTCGTTATGAAGCCAACTGGGTGACCTTGGACTAGTCACTTTCTCTCAGCCCTAGGAGGGAGGCAATGGCAAACCACTTCTGAAAAACTTTGCCAAAAAATCTGCAGGAACTTCTCTCTAAGAATTGGATATAATTGAATGGAGGGGGGAGGAAATCAGATAAATCAGACCCTTACAATTTTGTAAAATAAAATCAGTTCGTCATACTGAGGCATGGGAACTCCAGCAAAATATTACATTGAAAGAATGAACTTGCTTGTTTTTGTATAACTTTTGAGACCTGAATTTCATTTTGAAGAACACCAATTTCACTCATCAAAATCAAGAGGAAAAAAAGAAAGGTTTCTTCTCATGCAATAATGTCTTAAATCAGCTGCTCTTAAACAGCTCTTAAGTTGCTGCAACTTGCAAAGTGGCAGAGGCTATGAGCCACCTGAGACTCTCTTTTGTAGGACAAGTGTACTGAGATAACCAGCACAAGCCATTTCCTTATCTTCCATCCTTGACGTCTGCAGTTTCATCTTCCCTGTAAATGCCCTCTTTTCCTTTCATCGTAATTTCTTCTGCAGAGTGAGAATGAGATCATAAACACCTCACTTTATGTTTACTTTGAAAAGCAAACACAATTTGTTTAAAAAGCAAAAGGAACACACAGTCTTCTTCCTTGGATTGTGGAACCATTGCACTCTTTTTTCATTCGTATATTTTGGCTTTAAACCGGTAAGCCTGGTTATCTGTTAGTAAGTGCACTCTGGCACCCGTCTATCAGATATCATGTGGTTTAATAATCCATACTTTGAGAATTACTGTCTCTTCATTTAGTAAGCCTTAAGTCTTAAATATGGCAAATAAATAAGCATATTTATCTTTTGGTAAAGAAGCATATTGTGAGTTTTTATTCTTTTTAATATTTGTAATAGGGATGCAAATATGCACCTCACAAGTCACATACATTTATAATCCATTGCATTCTTTAAAAATCCATTCTATTACCGGTATTTAAAATCCTATTCTTCCAAATGGGCTTTAGGTTTATTATTTCTGGACTATAGCTTTCAATGTATTTTCAATATAGTTTTCAATACTTTTCAATTCCCTTTTTGAAATCAATAAAAAACAGTTTGACTTTCTGATCAGTGTGATGCTGCAACTTCAAATTTGCTTTTCATATTTCTGATATGCAACAATTTATAAAGTTAAATGATCATAAGTAATGCCAGTGGGAATATTAGTATCATGATTATGATGTATTGTGGTAGTTGAAAAATAAGAATATGTATATGTGGAATACAAGCCAGTTCACATACTTTAATGAAGTAATACATTTTATTTGCAAACTGTGTATCTGAAGATGTTTATAGTCTAACTTCCACTGAAGTAAGTGATGAAATACCAATTGATTAAAGAGACAGAATGCATAGTGTGCTTCTCAGCATGAGAAATATCCAGAATAGGATATTTATGCTTCAGTGTACAAAACAACAACAAACCATCTGGCTATCCTAATTATAACCATATTAACTTTTTTTTACCAATTTTCATTCCCATATAAAATGAGACAATGCTCAGATATAGGACTCTTTTCTTTTTCTCTCTCCTGCCTCACTTTTTTTTCTTATATATATTTAAAGCATTCCCTAGTATACTTCATGACAACAAATTCTGTTTAGCTATGCTAATAGGGACAACCAAGATATATGAAAGAACCCCTTCTATTATTATTATTATGTTGTATTGGCAGTTAACTGAGGTTAAAGATTATTCATCAAGGTTATAATGAATTATATCTTCTATAAATTACTTGCCCACTGTAACTTAATATAGCTATTTTAAATATTACTTTATATTAGTAGACAGTTTGTTTGAGTGTGAAACACATCTCTGGATCCACTCAAGGCTTTAAAGGCTTGGCACATTTGCTTCAAGGCTATTGTCTTCTACCATGCACTTCCACCAGGACAGCATAAAAAACATATTCATTGAAGCAAATGCTTTTCATAGTCTTGTTCTGTATATTCCAAGACACAGGAATGTATTTCAGGAATGGTTATTATGAATTAGTAAAGATAAGATGAGAGAAAATACTCCTTTGTAAGGAGTTATATGTTTTCTCTTATTTAAATGGTTAATTCTAGAGGAAAAATTAACATTCATTTTTTAACAATATGTAAGGTAGACGTCATACTATACTCCCATTGCTGTTTTTCCTTATCGCTATATGGATATTGTTGTACCCACTTGGTTAGAAATACTAGTAATGTTTTCAATCAAACTAAATGTCATACATATCAGTAATATCCATTGAAGTGTTAATGTCAAGTGCAGGAAATCAGGAGTCCAGGCAGTTTAAATGAATATAGGTTTATTATATGTTAATGCTCACTACAAGAATGTGAACTACTAACAGTCAAATGAAATTGATGGTAGATAACTATTAATTGTATTCAAGGTGGGCTGAGACTTCAGACTGATGACACATTTTACCCCTCTGTCAGGCTCAATTTGGTAATCTCCTACATTTAGTTCTCTTATTCTTGATATTTGGTCTTCAAAAGAAATTACGCAATAATGAATGCAAACATGGGCCTTAATTATAATTAACATCAATCTGGTACACACACACAAAGAACATCTTCATAAATGATTTTGTGTAATAATAAATGCTACTAAGTCATTGGCCTGAGATATCTAACATATGTAACACATAAATAGAATACTTAGAAAATAAAGAGTACTGTATAAATAATTATATACTGTATGTTGGTTTATCCTTGTTGTAAAGACCAGCCAAATTATAAACTTTCCATTTGCAAAGAGATGCTAAGTGACTTGAAAATAATATTTGGTTGATTTTATTCATTTTATGCTCTTATTATCTGTGACTCTGAATCACAATTAGTAATAAATTGCATTATGGCATGGTTCATATATAAAATACGTAAAAGCAAATTCCGAAGCACCAAATATCTCTTGCTGGCAGAGAAAATATGCTGTTAACATAATAGCAAAGAAATTAATTTATTATTAATTTTCAAAGACCTATTTCTGATTAGCACATAACTCTTGGTAACTAAAAGCAGCTGATCAATATCTCCCTTTTCTATTTAACATAAGGAAAAGGTATTATACCTTTGCTGCATATTTCAGATAACCACTATGTGTCAGCAAAAAAAGTAAAGAAAACTCTAACTCTATGCTGAACATATATTTGTCTGGATTTTCCCAGCCCAAATATGATAGACCGAGGCAATACTCATTTTAGAGCACAAAAATGATGTTCAAATCATAAGTAGTGTTCCCCTATTTTGTTTTTGAAAGCATGAAACCATCCAAAATCTGGGAAAAAATTATACTTCTCAAACAGCTTCTTGTGTGATGCATGAGTATTGAATATCTTTGGATTGCTTAAAATTGCTTAAATTGTCACTTTAAATTGATATTTCTCTTTGATATTGGCAAGATTGCTATTCAAAGTATCATTTTGAAAACATGCACAAATGACTGTTAGAAATGTTTGTACCCCATGAATATTTGATTAAAAATAATAAAATGCTTGTACAGTTAAAAGAAAACATCAGACACAGAGAAAATAACTTCATAAACAAAACTGGCCACTTTGCACTTACAATCATCAGTTGTCATGAAGTTTGAAAACTACACTGAAGTGCTCATCTCACACATCAAATAGGGAGACATGCTACATTTGGCTCAGTATAGTTTCTGCCTACTGATAAAATATTGACATAGAACCATTTTTAATTTTTAGCAGCTTTAGAAATAACATTTGTTGCATACTAATCAGTATTCATTCATTATTTAAGCTGCTTGGTTTCCAAGGATGAGTTCATTAATTTAATCGTAATGTTCTTCTTTTTATATTATATTGCCATTTTCCAAACAAATAGATCATATTAGTATGTTATCTACAGTAGAGTTAAACTTCTCCCCCACTCTTCTAAATGACAGTTTCTGCTGCAGTTAATTTTAAGGGTACCAGATCTGAGCTACAAGATCTGGACAACTACTAGATTAATGAAAAAGACCGTCCAAATTTTCGTAGCCCAGATCTGGTAGTTCTAGACAATTTGTCAGGTTTAGCTTGAACGTTGACAGACACAATAAAAATGAAGATTCCTTGCATATCTCTGACACAAGATATGTCTAATTTCATATTGGATCCTATATGAAAAAATGGTGATCTGGCTGATAAGTATATGACATTCACATTTATTCCATTTTTTTCTATTCATTATTTTCTTTGTGATGTGGGTTACTTATTAGGGTGATGGATTCAGGTGGATTCCAGAACACTCTCATGGAGTTTCTGTTAGAAGTATATATTGATTTACTTACTGCTGAATTTAGCTGGAAGTCCATACAAGCAGACAAACCTGCAAAACCTACCACCTCACCATGATCACACAGAACTTACTGTAATTGTCTAAAGAGAAAAACACTATTTGCATATGGAGGCAGACCTATTTTAATGCATGCTGCATCTAAAAGTAAGGGAGGGAGTGTTACAAAAACAAGTCCAGAAAGAACTCTACAATTTCTTCATGTTTGTTCCCAAATTTTGTATCTGTTAACCCAGGGGTGTCAAACTGCCGGCCCGCAGGCCGGACGCGTCATGCAGAAACCGCACCCACCCCATTGCCGGCAATGGCAAAACCGTCCCGATAAATTGCGCGATGTCATGTGATGTTGCAAGTTTGACATGTCTGTGTTAACCCAGTAGAAGCCTTGCTTTCTATCTAGAATCAACCAGCTCATTCATTCAGTGAGTCAAGACATAACGAAGGTTCCTATTCATTCTTCTAATATGAAATATCACAATGTTTATTTAACACCAAGTTGCTGCCTGGCAAAATTCAGCTGTACTGGGTGACCTTGCTACAGAGCTCAAAGCATTCTGAAATGTTTGCTGCCTCCTCGCAGATCTCTTTAGGAAGTGAGTGTGATATATGTCAGCACTGTCATTCTGGAACTGCATCTATATTTTCAGAGCCAGAGTGATCTACTTGCCATTTCTACTCTGCCACATTATATATCCAGAAACTTCACTTATGCCATTTGTTTGGGTAGCATTTTAACTTCTATGAAAACTATTCCATTTAGATAATGAACATTTTAGTGGTGTTAACTGAGGGAAAACTAAACAGTTGTGGCCTGATATATTTTGCGTTACATAGTTCACAACATTTTGTGGGCTTCTTGTACAGCGCTTTGAACATAAAGAACTTGCTTTTTTTAGAGAAAACAACCAACTTAACTCTTAATGCATTATGTTGAAACTTAGTGAATTTTCCTACTAACAATTACGCTAAAATAAAAAAGCACTGAGATATTGTGGGATTTTGAGTAGGGAACATTCAGGTACTCTCCTTCCTTTTTACCCTTGCTTTTCGTTCCCTTTCTTTTATTAATGTTTATTTTCCTAAGGTTAGTCAAGGACTTTAAAATGGCACTGCTTCAGTGCCCTCCATTTTAAATTCTATTCTTAAACTGCATTGCATACCATACTGTGTGAAGCCAGTAGCCTCTAATCATTCTTCACTCTGTTGTCAGTACTTTATCACCCTTGGTCTATCTGACAATAAAGGCTACTGCACAGCTGAGAATTTTCAGGCCCATGAAAATTGCCCACTGTGCATGATTAATTGGTAGCTCTGTGCCCTAAGAAGCCATATAGCCATGGCTAACCCACAGCCTCCCCTTTCTGCAGCTCCCATGTTTCTTTTACATATATTAGATAGAAAAGTTAACTGTATCTGCTGCCTTGTAGCTGCAAAACGGGCAGGTGGGCGAGGGGGGGGTTATGTTTAATTCACATATGCAGATCTCTTTTTATATTCAAACCATTACAATAACTTCTTGTGCAAAATTCATAATGAATGTGAGCATATATTTATATTTGAAGTCAAGTAATTACTAATGTCAACATCATTTTTACTTGGAGAAACATTCAGGAGTATAATGAAGTACTGTATCTTGTGGAAATTGAATAAACAAACAAGTTGTTTTCCTTATCAATAATTACTGCATGTTTATGGACCAATTTGCAGATAATAAACAAAATCCATTTACGTTTTTCAGCTTTGTTTAAAAGCCTAAGATATGGATATTATAAAGCTTCATATCATTTGCAATTGAGCACTTATAGCCTCCAACCTATATTATTCAACAGTGTGTAGAATAGAAATAAACTAATCTCTCAATTTATTTTTCTACATTTTTCTATTTTTCAAACATTTCTATTTATTTAGAAAATATATATAGCCACTCACTACAACTTTGTTTTATTCCATATTGAATCTATTTCAATTTTTAAGAAAATTAGAACATTTGTCTAATATATGCATTTTCATACACAGCATAGATAGCTTGATGTCATACTATGTATTTTTAGGGCTACAAACTGCACTTAAAATGAAAAGGTAGGGATAAAATTAGAAATGCTATACTGTATTTCACTAATCAGTTGGGAAGGGTATATTACATAAACTTGCATTGAAAAAAATCTAGGGAGTGCTAGAAACTCAATGATACAACATTCAAGATTATAAATATTCAAGAAGTCAAAAAATTCTATTAGTTATTTAGCCATAAAATATTTGAGACAAATAAAGTGATAAAACATATAATTATAGCTGTTATTCTATATTTTATTATAGTCATTAAATCTCATATTACATTAATATGCTACATTTTTATTTTTCAATTTTTGGAAAACAATTGGAAATTCATATATCAGTCAAGATGTTTATATATATATTTCTATTTCCTTATCAATATTAAAGTTTTGTTGTCCCTTATCCTATTTTGATCAATGTAAAATTTAGATTAAATGTAAAGTTACTATATTATGTGAATAATACTTCTTAAATGTTAAATAGCACTTGTGGTCACATTTTATATTCTCTGCATATTTCTAATGAAATAACAAATTGTGTCCAATTAAAGTTTTATTCTGTTTCTTCTTCCCCCCCCCCAAAAAAAAAATCTCAGCAGGTCACTATACTACCACATCAGATCTCACTTACAGGGTTCTTTGAGGGTGAGGGATGTTACTCATTTTTGCCTTTATTTTTTATTACCGACATTTTTCTATTTTAAACTAGAAGTGTAACCAAAATAAAGATGATATATTCTAAAGAAAATTGTTATTAGGCAATATTTAAATGCTAATATGTAGTTTTAATGCTCAGATGAAATTCTCAAGTAATATAATTCATATTCATTATAAACTCATGGACAGAATTTTCATTAAAGACATATATCTACCTATTTCTATGAATAGCACCATTAACTTTTATCACTAGGAATTCTATTTTATATTAAGTTTGCTTTAATATAAAATGAAAGTGTGTTTGCAGATGACAAGAACTAGCAATCACTACTGAAATATAGAATTTATTCCAACTATAGAAAACTTGATTCTTTAATGTATTGTAGGGCAGGGCAGGACAGGGCAGGACAGGACAGGACAGGACACCAAACCTTATTTACACAAGTTATTTACACAAGTTAAATATCACTATGTTTGGCCAGTTACACAAAACTAATTCTCATGATAGAAACAGAACATTTCTGGATTCCTAACAACCATTTTAATACCCTGCGGAGAGCAGCCATAAAATGGTTGAAATTCCTCAATTCGGGTGCATTGCAATTGTACAGGGTCACCATCCAGTCAGCTGCTCCATCTTCCAAAGCTAGGGCAACCACCTGGACCTTCTTCACATTGGTAGGCAGTGTTCCCCCATAGATTTGCACGTAGGTGAACACTTGTGCCAGGAAATATCCCAATCACTTTGGGTCTACATCAAACTTCACTCTGATTGGAATCGGTTTCACTTTGGCTAGTTGGGGTTGTCTGCCTCTGGTTCCTTGAGATGGATGGCCTCGCCGCGGTGCTGCCTCCTGTGCTCCAGCCACTGCCATCTCTTGGACCTCCAATTCCTCTTTCTTCAATTTGGGGCTTTCTTTTAGCTGCACCTTAAATTCATATGTCAAGCAATAACATTCAATGTAAATGTAAACAATGCCTCAGAGTCACTTGAAAAGCCCATATGTCGGAAACTTGACATCATAGAGGGCTTTTTTTCACATACTCCATCCTAGCTTTCATTGTTCCCTATTTCAATTCTCCCTTTTCCCCATCTTTATCAGGGGGAGCAGGTTCTGGATTTTATTTCTTTGCCTTTTTCTTCCCTCAACCTCGGGTAAGGATGACTTTTGGGACTTTTTCTTCCCATCCTTCCTTTTTTCCAACCCTGAGTGACCATCTGGCTCGATCTTCTTCACCAGAAGGCCTGGCTTCTTCCAGATCCCTGGAGTGGCCTTCATCTGGTTTCAAGCATAGGAGATCTTCAGCCCACTTCTCTGCCTGGAACTCCTCCATGTGAAATTTAGTTGCGACTCCCCCGTTAGGCAGCAGCTTCTCCGGGTTGAGTACTACGCAGATCTCGCCTTATGTAAGGACCACCTCAGCTAACCACCCAAGAAAGCAGAACTCTTGAAACAGGCACTGTCTCAAAAGGAAACTTTTATTAGGGGTTAGTGACAGTAGAGAAGTTAAGGCAAGGAAAATCCTGCTTAAATGGTATAGTTAAACCAGCAATACTCCTCCTACCACCAAAGTCATAATGTCCATTGGAAATCCAGCCAATCCACAAGTGGCACGATGTGCGGGTAACTGGCACAGTTGGAGTGTATCTCAAGGTCTTCTCCAGTTTCATTTCTCTGTAACCGTCTCCCTGATGAGGGAGACACATTCCTTTCTCAAGTGGATAGAGGTGGGAGAAGAAAAGGAGAAAGGTATCCCAAGCGAAAGCAATTTTTCCCCCTCCCCCCAGTAGAATGGCAGGCCCCAAAACAAGAGCACAAGAGTATATATGCAAGGAAGACAATAAGGATTTGGGGGTCTGACAGCTACTTTTTACATCTCGCAGTCCATAAGGCATAACAAGAATATAATAAATGATGTTTATGTATTTTTTTGACTAATTATTCCAGAAATTTCTTTTTATATATATTATTAATTTTTAAATGACTGAAATGGAACTAGGCCTATATTAGGAACTGAGGCAGGATGAAGGTTGGAAATGAACACTAGAAGGAACTAAGGCATCTAGTAGAAAAGTGTTAAATTGCCTAAGCCAGCTTTAACTTTTATTTATCTTAAACATACTTTGTAAATGGTCTGACATATTAATAAGTAATATTACAAAATGATGGGGATTTCAAGGGTGAAACTTTTAGAAAATTATGAAAAAAATAAAGATGTATCTCTTACCTGACATTATAGAATTTGAAGGCATGGAAGACAACAAAATTGACATTACCAAAATGGGAATACAAAAGACAAATTGAGAAAAGGATCTGGACATGAAACTGCTGTTCCAGGAAATGCCTCTTTATGGGATTTACAAAGTAGGTTAGTGAAAGCTTTAAAGGCAAGTTTGAATGGCCACATCTGATGAAAGATTAAATCCTGTGATGCCATTGGAAAGGTCAAGCTTGTAAAGAGCAAAAAGATGGAATATAAAGTTGGACAATTTGATCAGGGATAAACTATTTGTTTGATACTTCTAATGGACTTTTTGCTGAACCAGAACTGAAAAGATGATGATTTGTGGATTTTGCTTAGATAAAAGTTAGGCTATGGAAAGAAGTTTTTTTATATATATGTAATTATAAAAGAGGGTAAAAAGTTGCTATATTAGTTTATTCATGCGCAGTTTAGTGAAGGTTGGAAGCCACTTCTTTATTATTTGTTTCTTTTTTAATTTTCCTCTTCTCTTTTCCCCCCCTTTTTCCCCCTGTGTCTTCAGAACTTCTATTTTATTTTTTTGTACTTTAGTTTTTTGTACTATTACTTTTTACTGTTTATTAAAAACAAATTTTTAAAAAGCATAAGTTTCTCAGCTGCAAGTTATTTTCATTGTTCAATACTAAGAAATGCAATTACTTATTCAATATTCAAATGTGTTCAATTTATATGGTTTAAAGTTTTAAAATTATTCCAGCCTTCCTTATTTAATATCAAATTTATTATTAATTTATTTGTATTACTGTATATTAAATTAGTTAGTTAGTTAGTTAGTTAGTTAGTTAGTTATTCATTTGGGGATTTTGTAGATTGATTGTCTGTCCAAACTGTGTGACTGTGATCTAAACAGCATATATGAATAAAACCCAAAGTAGAATAATATCCAAATTACAATGTACGGTAAGTCAATAATATTGACAAAAACTAGCAAACAAAATGAAATACCAATCACATAGAATTGCAACTTCCCAAAGATGGGCTCATATATCATTCATGCCCAATGCCTAAGATAAAAAAGTTTTTAAAGCTTTCTGAATGTTAGAGAGGAAGGATTACGAAGGGTAGACACTGCAATAGAGTTGGCATTTCTTCTAGTCCAACCAGATGACATTTCTTTAGAAAGGGAACTCCAGCATGCCTACCTTGTTAAAATGAGTAGGACTGGAAGAGTAACTACAGACAGCTGATGCCATGTAGGAAATATACCTGGAAGCCTAGACTTACCACTGCATTCTTAACTAATCACAGTATTCAGATTCAAGGTAACCCCTATAATGTATTTTAATAGTTGAACTAGAATGTGTCTAAGTCATGAGTGACTATAAGGACAGCTCTCAATTCAGGAATAAATATAATTGACACATAAGCTGGAATAATGCAAAGCCCTTCCTGGCGAATACTTCTCAAGCAGGAGTTGAGCATCCAAGACAATTCCCAAACTGCTCATCCTTATCAAATTATGAATACGAGAGTGCCATCTGTTCCAGAAGCAGAGTATCTCTCAATTCATGGATGTGAGAGTCTCAAATACCCACTACTTACAGTATCCATTTAAATATCCATTCAAATAACCACCCAAATATCTACTTAACTAGGGTTAAGTCAAAGTTTGTTCTTATTCATCTATGCCCTTCTAGCCTACTAAGCTGGGGCAGAATATTTTTTTCTTACACCAGCTGGGTTTATGCCCAAAGTGGACATAAACTCATAGTTTCTTGATTTCTAGCCGGATGTCTTAATAAACACACTGAAGTATTCAATAATTCATATTTTTAAAATGTGCAAGGAAAAGCAACTTTGGATTATGGATTCTCCATCACTATTATGCATGAATAAGGAATAGTTATCCAATATGTAGAATAACTATAAGTGATTTCATAGTACACAATTGGTTATAAAAGTCAATGGATCTCAAAAAACCTGGAAGATACTGGGACCGAGTTAGCCGTTTGGTACTCTGAGGATATATACTGTATATACTCTCTCTCTCTCTCTCTCTCTCTCTCTCTCTCTCTCTCTCTCTCTCTCTCTCTCTCTCTCTGTGTGTGTGTGTGTGTGTGTGTGTGTATTCATAAACATCATGATGAAGTCAATCAGCCTAAATCAAACCACTACAGTCTCATTTTTGAAAGTTATGGACTTAATCTACCATGCTTGTCCAGTGTGGATTAAGTATATATATTTATAAGCCATCTTATCCCTTATACTACACTGGTTCAGTAGATCAAATAAGAACTAGAATTAGAGATATATTAATTTAAATTACCACATTCATTGTGCCATTTTATGAACTAGAAGAAAAGAAGAAGGAGCCACAGGTAATCCAACATTTCCTAGGACAATTTGCATATAGAATAAAATATTGGAGGTTTTTTTTGTGAAAGTGGAGATATAACAACCCCTAAACAGTATTGGATTTGATAATGTGATCTCTAAAATGATATAATATAAAGAAACAGTATAGACCTATGAATTATCTAAAAACAATAAACCTATAAACAATCCATTTTATTGTTTTTTTTAATTCCATTTATATCCTGCCCTTCTCTGAAGACTCAGGGCGGCTTACAAACTTAGCAGTAGCCTTCATTCTATGTATATGCCTGCTTATTAGGGCTTTCACACACACACACCCAAGCGACATTGTTACAAAGTCAGCTTAATTGCCCCCAACAATCTGGGTCCTCATTTTACCTACCTCGGAAGGATGGAAGGCTGAGTCAACCTTGAGCCTGGTGGGATGCGAACCTGCACTAATTGCAGGCAGCTGGTGTTACTTAAGGAGGCAATAGCCCACTGCTCCACCAAGGCTCAAGGTTTTGACTGCAGCAAACTAATACAGCTAAACAAACATAAGTTTTAATGTTGAGCTTATAGCATTTTCTTTATATGTACTCACTCAAGAAACACAAAAGTAAAAACAAGTCCAAAAATTAAATTTGTTTACTGAAAATATAAAATAAGATGTAAATCAAGTTGTAGTTTCATGCAGCATTCCACTAGTAAAACATATCTATTTTGATATGCATCTTTGGCATTTTTAATTAATTCTACTAATTCCTTAATGAAATGGCTTAGGTGTAAACTGCAGAGGCTGCTGCTGTTTAAATATCACTCAGTCCTATCTAGAACATAAATGGAAGGACATGAGAAAGCATTAGATAATATACTGCTCAAAAAAATAAAGGGAACACTTAAACAACACAACGTACTGTATTTAATAGCAGGATGTCTTATCTTGTGTTCCCTTTATTTTTTTGAGCAGTATATAATGAAACAAACTGGAGATTAATAACTTTTGTGTTGTGGTTCTGCAATATATGCCACTAAGCAGCAGACAAGAAATAAAATTGTGAGTTTAAAACCACCTGCTTTTTTAAAAAAAAAAAAAGAGAAGAAAGTCCCCTAGCTAATATAGAATCAAGATGTTATTTAACATACTATTGGAACTATTCAGTTTTAAGTCAAGTTCACATTTCAAATCATCAACAATATTAACAATTAAAGTTGAGGATCCAACTTTAATATTGCAGTTGATTTACTGAATTTTTTTCAGAATAAACGCAAAAATAACACTGAGTGTATATTTACCCCAAAACAGTAAAGGACATTAAAAGATTCATAGAACTGCTGTGGATAGCATAATATTCTGTGTTCTCAGTCTTCAATGTAATTTTTCATTCTCAAGCTTCACTATGATTAATATTGTGCTAGAACCAATTTTAACAATGGTTTCACTAAAATAATACATTCTTTGCTATTTTCTACAAAATTATAGCCTGCTTGACCATGCACACTATACCATAATATGATTAATCTGCTCTATGGGAACAGCCCCTGAAGTTTGTTAACAAGTTAATGTATTGAACAGATGTGATTTATTCATCAAACACAGTTGAATCAAAGTGCAGTATGTTGTATGAATCTAGTCTGCAAATTGAACCAAAGGGTATCTTCCCTAATAACTCTATAGAATAGAAAGGGCCTTAACCTCTTATGCTGCAAATATTATAAGCTGCGGACCCAAAAACCACCCAGAAATAAAACCCTACTGAAAAAAAAATAAGTAAAAGCTGGGGGGAAAAATCAGAAGCATACCATGCAATACAACCTTAACTTTTAAGTATGGGAAGAAAATATTCAGTATGCTACTATTACTGTTAGTCAGGTAAATGGCTAACATTAAATAATGAAGTATAACCTATGCATGAATGCATACAATAATGTATGTATAGTACATATTATAAAATAATTATAAAAGTATTTACTATGATTGCATTTATTTACTAAGCATATTTCAACGCTATCACAAAGTGTCCCAGCATTAAAAAGAGCATCCAAGGGATACGATATCGAAAGACTGACATGATGTGATTTAACAGATTATATTATATATGATTAAAAATGGAAATACTACCTGAAGAAAGTAACAAAAAATTGCACCAGGTCCATGATGGTGTTGTGCTGTGAAAACGCAATCTGAAGAGAAAGAGAATGAAATATGAAATACTGTTAAGGCCAGTTCGATATTCTGTGTAACCTATAATGATGCAAATCCTCTTATAAAATCAAACTATTGTCCTTAATATTCATTAGCTTATAACATCTATAATATATAATAACATTTTTAATTAGATGTTCAGCCCATCCATCTGCCTTTACAAAGTCTGAAACCATAGATTAACAGGTGGATACATTTGGAAATATGAAGACAGTGATGACTTCTGAACATAGGGGCATCAAATTCTTGAAGTATCAGAATAGATGGCACATTGTTTAATGATGTTTACTTCTCCCGAAGGGAAATTGTGTTACCTATTTCTAGTTGCCCTCCCAACAGATGATGTGTCCAACAATACTTCATGAATCTGACCATGTGGAAGGTAGTAGATAAGGAATTAATCACAGCTCTTGAATACAAGGAGATGAGCTCAGTATTTTCATAACAAGAGAACAAAGAACTTGCTTGAAGACATTTTATTATCCAACTAGCTAACATCATCAGAATGAGTAAGTATGTTTTTTTTCTTATTTATGTACAGTAATTTACCCTGCCAGTTTTTATGGGGATGCAGTCTTCTCCTTGGTAGTGCCTCGATTATGGTATTGTTTTCAGCTTGATTGGCTGTCTGGTGTTAATCCCTGCTTATCTGTACATTGACTATTGGAGAGAATGTTTTCTGGTCTTTTTATGTAAATCTCAGCTTTTTATTGTCTCTTTTGAATGCTGTGTAAATACAGTTTATCTCTGTGTCTATTGATGCTGATTGGTAAATGAATATTCTATGATGGTAAGGAAATACATTAAGCAGAAGAGTAGCAATAACAACATTCTGAAATATCTTTAAATGCCATTGTGACTGCTAAACCTGAAGACTAATTAAAGTGAGGCTTGGATCTTCATTAAATCATAGAATAATTAACTTCACCTTTAGTATATTGATTTAAAAATATTTAAAAGTGTTTTATTATTGTTATTATTTATCAGCTTATGGTGTTCCTAGAGTCAATATTGTTTAGTGTTTTATAGTACATATGCAGGACTTTCAGGAATTATACTTCCAAATACCTTGCCCATAAGTATTCTATAAATTGCTTAGGGAAGCATATTTTCCCTTAAATCTGATGACTTCTGTGGACCTAACAAAAGCTAAGTTCTTGTTATTGAACATTACAACCATATATCATAAATACATTGTTTTATTCTTGCTATGTCACCATATTTTCTTGCCTGCCCACATAATATTCAGAAATTAATACAATTTTAAGATTAAAATGTTAATAATACTAATTCTAATTCTAATACTACTACTACTAATAATAATGATAATAATAATAAAAGTTGGAAGGCACCTTGGAGTTATCTAATCCAACCCCTGCTCAGGCAGGAAACCCTATACCATTTCAGACAAATGGCTGTCCAATCTCTTATCAAAGGCTTCCAGTGTTGGAGCATTCACAGCTTCTGGAGGCAGGGTGTTCCACTGATTAATTGTTCTAACTGTCAGGAAGATACTCCTTAGTTCTAGCTTGCTTCTCTCTTTGGTTAGTTTCCATGTGTTGCTTCTTGTCCTGCCTTCAGGTGCTTTGGAGAATAGCTTGACTCCCTCTTCTTTGTGGCAACCCCTAAGATATTGGAACACTGCTATCATATTCCCCCTCGTCCTTCTCTTCATTAAACTAGACTTATCCAATTCCAGCAACCGTTCCTTGTATGTTTTGGCCTCCAGTCCCCTAATCATCTTTGTTGCTCTTCTCTGTACCCTTTCTAGAGTCTCAACATCTTTTCTACATCGTGATGACCAAAACTGGATGCAGTATTCCAAGTGGGGCCTTACCAAGGCATTGTAAAGTGGTATTAAAACTTCACATGATCTTGATTCTATCCTTCTGTTAATGCAGCCTAGCACTGTGCTGGCTTTTTTGGCAAATGCAGCACACTGCTGGCTCATATTTAAGTGATTGTTCACTAGGACTCCAAGATCCCTCTCACAGTTACTACTACTGAGCAAGGTATCTCCTATACCAAGCATGTCAAACTCACGGCGTCACGTGACATCGCGCAACGTATCGCGACTTTTTCCCCATTGTCGGCAATGGGTGTGCACAGTTTTAGTATGATGCATCCGGCCCATGGGCCGGCAGTTTGACATGCCTGTCCTATACTATATCTGTGCATTTGGTTTTTCTTGCCTAAATGTAAAACCTTACTTTTTTCACCAGTGAATTTCATTTTGTTAGATAGCACCCAATGTTCAAATCTGTCAAGATCCTTCTGTATCTTAAGCCTATCTTCTGGAGTATTGGCTATTCCTGCCAGCTTGGGGTCATCTGCAAATTTGATGAGTTCCCCAACTATCCCCTCATCCAAATGATTGATGAAGATGTTGAAGAGCACTGGGCCCAGGGCAGAACGCTGGGGCACCCCACTACTCACTTCCTTCCATGTAGATGCAGTTCCATTGAGGACCACACGCTGATTATGGCTAGCCAGTTACAAATCCATCTGGTGGTGATGCTGTCTAACCCACATTTTTCTATCCTATCAAGTAGTAGATTGTAATCTACTTTATCAAATGCCTTACCAAGTCCAAATAAATTATATCCACAGCATTCCTATGGTCCACTAATTTTGTCATTTGATCAAACAATGCGATAAGATTTGTCTGGCATGATCTGTTTTTGACGGATGAAAACGAGTTAAATAGTTCTGCTTTCTCCCTGTTGCTTGTCACCTTCTTGCCACTTTCTCCCACTAATGGGCCAATCATTTCCTTGACTTTTTTCTTTTCTTGGTGGAAGTTGGCACCCTTTTCTTGACTACATTGTTGGGGATCTCATGGTTGTGAAAAATATAAATAATGTTTTTATGTTTGGTTTGGTTTGTGCTGTTCTGACACCCAGGGATCTTTAAAATCAGACTTAAATATCTTGCAAATATTGCAAGATAAACAGACTGATATCATTAATGGACTCAGTGGCAACAAGCTTACTTAATATTTCTTGACCTTAACCACTTCTATTTATAAATATAAAATATATGTTGCCTAAAGCTATATAAATGATTATCTAATATTAATGTGACCATTGGCAGAGGTAATATATTTTTTCAGAAATATAATAAAAATAAATGGACCTTATTGTCTAGATAATGAATCATAATGTTAAATAGTGCAAAGAAATGAAGAGATTTATTCCAAAATTCAATAATTTCTGTAAAAATAAATTATAGGAAAAACTATACTCTAAGGGAAAAAAGATGGAAAAAACTATTTATTTGTTCATTTACTTATTTATTCCAGTTCATATGCCACACTAATTTGGAGACTCTGGGAAATTTACAGCAAGCCAAAAGTAGGCTTAAAAGGATTAGAAACAATACAAACAAGTATAGAATTCAACTTGATGTGCCTACATATTGGAGTTGTCAGATTTTCCATCTTACTCCCACAGGGTCTCTTAGAGACCCTCATAACGAAATACAGCAAACACAATTCAGATAATTTTTGGCATCTGTGCCGTGGGACAGCAAAGTCCTTCTCTTCCAGGAATGCCACCATGGAAAGTGATTTGAAGTACTGTATATGAAAGGACAAAAAGAATGCCATGAGGTTGCTTAGAATCATCAAGCAGCAGGAAAATTTTGTTTGGGAAATACAAAAAAACCAAAATAATAACACACCTCATTTTAGTGATATGGCAACTCCCAAACATTCTTCCTTCTTTTCATTCCCAAATACTAAATGTAATAGGGTTTTTCTGCCTATCCCTACCTACTTCAAATGTAAAATAAACAAATACCAAGGCTAAATACTTCAGCTTGACATTAATTCTTGACTTCAGAGAAGTTATTCCAATTACTAGATTTAGTTGTCACTAATTCTTTGGCAGTAGTTCCTGATTTAAAGTTATAAAATTAAAATTCTGTAACTTTAAAAGTGCTTATTTTCTGTATTTTCTTCCTCAGTCTTCATATTGGTTGCTTTTCTGTTTGTACTCACGAAATGGATTTGCTATTACAAAATAATAGCAAATATTTTTGAGGGGGGAGGATGAAAAGATTGCTAGATAACACATAAGTCCCCAATTCTACCCTTGTCTGGAAACATAATTTATTATTTGGTTACTACAGTTTCAGGTTGGGTAAACATAACTGTTAATAAAAATAAGTATTGCATTGTATCAGCTCCCGTTGGGAGATATGTTTCTCTAGTTCACATAAATGATATAAAATAGGGAACATTCACACTTTCACTCAGATGATAGTTTGCATGCAAACTGCATAAAGTGTTCTAATACAAAATTAATTCATCTCTCAATTATTTTTTTCAGCTTACAAGATCAGGCAAGTGGAAGGTATAACTGAGAGTAGCTAAAGATAGGCCTGGAATGTAGTCTAAAAGTCTTTTTATGTTAGTTTAACCTTTTTATGTAAAAGAATCAAAACAATTAAATTGAGCACTGGAAACAGCAGTGTGTAGGGGTGAAGGGGAGAATGATAAGGTAGACTGAATGCCACAATTCAAGCCAGTTGTTTCCTCCATCCCTAATCTACTGACTAAAATTTACCGTATATACTTGAGTATAAGCCGAATTTTTCAGCCCACTTTTTGGGCTGAAAAATTCCACTTCGGCTTATACTCCAGTCAACAAAAAAAACTGCGCGGAGGAACGGAGACCTGCCGACGTTTGGGGAGGTTTGGGCGCCTCCCCAAACCTCCCCAAACCTCGGCAGGTCTCCGTTCCTGTTTGGGGAGGTTTGGGCGCCTCCCCAAACCTCCCCAAACCTCGGCAGGTCTCCGTTCCTCCGCGCAGACCTGCCGACGTTTGGGGAGGTTTGGGCGCCTCCCCAAACCTCCCCAAACCTCGGCAGGTCTCCGTTCCTGTTTGGGGAGGTTTGGGCGCCTCCCCAAACCTCCCCAAACCTCGGCAGGTCTCCGTTCCTCCGCGCAGACCTGCCGACGTTTGGGGAGGTTTGGGCGCCTCCCCAAACCTCGGCAGGTCTCCGTTCCTGTTTGGGGAGGTTTGGGCGCCTCCCCAAACCTCCCCAAACCTCGGCAGGTCTCCGTTCCTCCGCGCAGACCTGCCGACGTTTGGGGAGGTTTGGGCGCCTCCCCAAACCTCGGCAGGTCTCCGTTCCTGTTTGGGGAGGTTTGGGCGCCTCCCCAAACCTCCCCAAACCTCGGCAGGTCTCCGTTCCTCCGCGCAGACCTGCCGACGTTTGGGGAGGTTTGGGCGCCTCCCCAAACCTCCCCAAACCTCGGCAGGTCTCCGTTCCTGTTTGGGGAGGTTTGGGCGCCTCCCCAAACCTCCCCAAACCTCGGCAGGTCTCCGTTCCTCCGCGCAGACCTGCCGACGTTTGGGGAGGTTTGGGCGCCTCCCCAAACCTCCCCAAACCTCGGCAGGTCTCCGTTCCTGTTTGGGGAGGTTTGGGCGCCTCCCCAAACCTCCCCAAACCTCGGCAGGTCTCCGTTCCTCCGCGCAGACCTGCCGACGTTTGGGGAGGTTTGGGCGCCTCCCCAAACCTCCCCAAACCTCGGCAGGTCTCCGTTCCTGTTTGGGGAGGTTTGGGCGCCTCCCCAAACCTCCCCAAACCTCGGCAGGTCTCCGTTCCTCCGCGCAGACCTGCCGACGTTTGGGGAGGTTTGGGCGCCTCCCCAAACCTCCCCAAACCTCGGCAGGTCTCCGTTCCTGTTTGGGGAGGTTTGGGCGCCTCCCCAAACATCCCCAAACGTCGCCGGGTCTCCGTTCCTCTGTGCCCTGCCTGCCTGCTTCCTTCCACAGCGGAAAGAAGCAGGCTGGCAGGGGGCGGAGGAACGGAGACCCGGCGACGTTTGGGGATGTTTGGGGAGGCGCCCAAACCTCCCCAAACGTCGCCGGGTCTCCGTTCCTCCGCCCCCTGCCAGCCTGCTTCTTTCCGCTGTGGAAGGAAGCAGGCAGGCAGGGCACAGAGGAACGGAGACCCGGCGACGTTTGGGGATGTTTGGGGAGGCGCCCAAACCTCCCCAAACGTCGCCGGGTCTCCGTTCCTCCGCCCCCTGCCAGCCTGCTTCTTTCCGCTGTGGAAGGAAGCAGGCAGGCAGGGCACAGAGGAACGGAGACCCGGCGACGTTTGGGGATGTTTGGGGAGGCGCCCAAACCTCCCCAAACGTCGCCGGGTCTCCGTTCCTCCGCCCCCTGCCAGCCTGCTTCTTTCCGCTGTGGAAGGAAGCAGGCAGGCAGGGCACAGAGGAACGGAGACCCGGCGACGTTTGGGGATGTTTGGGGAGGCGCCCAAACCTCCCCAAACGTCGCCGGGTCTCCGTTCCTCCGCCCCCTGCCAGCCTGCTTCTTTCCGCTGTGGAAGGAAGCAGGCAGGCAGGGCACAGAGGAACGGAGACCCGGCGACGTTTGGGGATGTTTGGGGAGGCGCCCAAACGTCGCCGGGTCTCCGTTCCTCCGCCCCCTGCCAGCCTGCTTCTTTCCGCTGTGGAAGGAAGCAGGCAGGCAGGGCACAGAGGAACGGAGACCCGGCGACGTTTGGGGATGTTTGGGGAGGCGCCCAAACCTCCCCAAACGTCGCCGGGTCTCCGTTCCTCCGCCCCCTGCCAGCCTGCTTCTTTCCGCTGTGGAAGGAAGCAGGCAGGCAGGGCACAGAGGAACGGAGACCCGGCGACGTTTGGGGATGTTTGGGGAGGCGCCCAAACCTCCCCAAACGTCGCCGGGTCTCCGTTCCTCCGCCCCCTGCCAGCCTGCTTCTTTCCGCTGTGGAAGGAAGCAGGCAGGCAGGGCACAGAGGAACGGAGACCCGGCGACGTTTGGGGATGTTTGGGGAGGCGCCCAAACCTCCCCAAACGTCGCCGGGTCTCCGTTCCTCCGCCCCCTGCCAGCCTGCTTCTTTCCGCTGTGGAAGGAAGCAGGCAGGCAGGGCACAGAGGAACGGAGACCCGGCGACGTTTGGGGATGTTTGGGGAGGCGCCCAAACGTCGCCGGGTCTCCGTTCCTCCGCCCCCTGCCAGCCTGCTTCTTTCCGCTGTGGAAGGAAGCAGGCAGGCAGGGCACAGAGGAACGGAGACCCGGCGACGTTTGGGGATGTTTGGGGAGGCGCCCAAACCTCCCCAAACGTCGCCGGGTCTCCGTTCCTCCGCCCCCTGCCAGCCTGCTTCTTTCCGCTGTGGAAGGAAGCAGGCAGGCAGGGCACAGAGGAACGGAGACCCGGCGACGTTTGGGGATGTTTGGGGAGGCGCCCAAACCTCCCCAAACGTCGCCGGGTCTCCGTTCCTCCGCCCCATGCCAGCCTGCTTCTTTCCGCTGTGGAAGGAAGCAGGCAGGCAGGGCACAGAGGAATGGAGACCCGGCGACGTTTGGGGATGTTTGGGGAGGCGCCCAAACCTCCCCAAACGTCGCCGGGTCTCCGTTCCTCCGCCCCCTGCCAGCCTGCTTCTTTCCGCTGTGGAAAGAAGCAGGCAGGCAGGGCACAGAGGAACGGAGACCCGGCGACGTTTGGGGATGTTTGGGGAGGCGCCCAAACCTCCCCAAACGTCGCCGGGTCTCCGTTCCTCCGCCCCCTGCCAGCCTGCTTCTTTCCGCTGTGGAAAGAAGCAGGCAGGCAGGGCACAGAGGAACGGAGACCTGCCGACGTTTGGGGAGGTGCGCGCGCACCTCCGCAAACCTCCCCAAACCTCCCCAAACTTCGGCAGGTCTCCGGGCGGCGGCTTGGGAGAGGTGCGCGCGATCTTGGAAGCACCGAAGCAAGTCCTCGGTAAGCTCTGGGCGGTCACTTGCTTCGCGTCTCCTGAGGGAAGGGGGGGCGACTGGAGCAGGCGTGTTTCCTCGCCTGCTGGGCACCGCAATTTGCCCGGGGAACGCACGTGGAGCGAGGAAGCGGACAGCCAGGGCTTCCCGGAGAGCCAAGGCCACACAGGGTATTCCTGTGTATTCAGGCTTGCAAAATGGCGGATCGAGCCTCTGCTGGCGGCAGAGGCTTGCAGAACGGCGGATCGGCTTATACTCGAGTCAACAACTTTTTCCAGTTTTTGGGGGTGAAATTTGGGGTCTCGGCTTATACTCGAGTCGGCTTATACTCAAGTATATACGGTATATCTATTTTCTGTGGTTTTGTATTTCCAGCAGATTTAAGATTTATAAAATGTCTCTCTCTGATCAAATTCTGACATCAAACATTTCTTAATCTCAATGTAGTATGCAACAGAATGACAATCCTTTGATTTGAAATGAAAATCTAAAATCAGAAAGGAAGCTGCCCAGTATATCTTTTTCTGTTGTTGTTAGTTGCAAAGTCGTGTCCGACCCATCGCGACCCCATGGACAACGTTCCTCCAGGCCTTCCTGTCCTCAACCATCTTCTGGAGTCCATTTAAGCTCACGCCTACTGCTTCAGTGACTCCATCCAAGCCACCTCATTCTCTGTCGTCCCCTTTTTCTCTTGCCCTCAATCTTTCCCAGCATTAGGCTCTTCTCCAGTGAGTCCTTCCTTCTCATTAGGTGGCCAAAGTATTTGAGTTTCAACTTCAGGATCTGGCCTTCTAAAGAGCAGTCAGGGTTGATCTCCTCTAGGACTGACCGGTTTGATCGCCTTGCAGCCCAAGGGACTTGCAAGAGTCTTATCCAGCACCATAGTTCAAAGGCTTCAATTCTTTGGCGCTCAGCCTTTCTTATGGTCCAACTTTCACAGCCATACATTGCAACTGGGAAGACCATAGCCTTGACTATGTGCACTTTTGTTGGCAGGGTGATGTCTCTGCTTTTTAGTGTGCTGTCTAGATTTGCCATGGGTTTCCTCCCCAGGAGCAAGCGTCTTTTAATTTCTTGGCTGCAGTCCCCATCTGCAGTGATCTTGGAGCCCAGGAAAATAAAATCTGTCACTACCTCCATTTCTTCCCCATCTATTTGCCAGGAATTGAGAGGGCTGGATGCCATGATCTTGGTTTTCTTAATGTTTAGTTTCAACCCAAGTTTTGCACTCTCCTTCTTCACCCACATCAAGAGGCTCTTTAGTTCCTCTTCACTTTCAGCCATTAGAGTGGTATCATCTGCATATCTAAGATATTTTTCTAGAACTTTATAAATCTTAGAGTACATTGATGATTCTGGCTTTAATCAGGGTCTAATGACACTAAATCAGGATGTACCATAGAAGATTATAGTGAAGTAAACCATATTCTCCTTGAAGACTTCTTAGAACACTAAATTATATTTCTCTTCTTATTAAAGGTCCTAATTGCATTCAGAGTGGTATATTGTTTCTTGTCCTTTCTAACATCTCTGGAAATTCATTTGATTCAGTTATTGTCTGAGCACTGGCATTCTTTAGCATACCTAAAGTTGGTGCCATCATAGGTTCAGATTTGGAGTCAGAGAAGAAGACAATGACAAGCAGCTGGCTTTAGAGCCAGCTCCGGAAGTGCCAACACATAAACCCCCAGCTCCAGTACCACAAAATGGACTGCTGTCCGGGTAGGAAGAGATGGTGGGGTAGACCAGTACCCAGCAGACACAGCTGCCACTCTTCTCTGAAAAATGAAGATATGGAATTATCACCCCTCCCAATGCAAGAGCTCAATGGGCTGCAAAGGAAGTAGAATAAAAGCATTCTGCAAGACTGCTCAAGCAGGAGTCTGCTAAATGAGCTACACCATGGCTGCCTCTATTAAAATGGACCAGTAAGCACAAGCTCTTCACTGACAACAACCACTTGTTAACTCCCACTCTCTGTATCTTTCCTGCATGCTGCTTTGATTTGGAACCCTTGTAAGCCAAACTTGCCAAGGGAAAACTTGTTTCTATACTGCAATTGTGTGTGTGCGTTTCCCAGTCTTGTTTAATAAAGAAAATAAAACCGTCTCTTTGTCTATTTTGGTGTGCTTTGCCTGGGACAGAACAGTTGGAATCTTTTTCTGAGTTTAGAATAGATTCTTGTCTTTTCTTTTTAACTAGGTTTTAGGCTGGGATCTAGCACAAAGACAGCCTTGGGTGAATTTGTTGATGACCTGTGGCAATGGTGCATTCATCCTTGGGCTCCCTGATCCCTGATCCCTCAGTGGCTTTCCATACTATCCATTACTATATACTTCTGAGCCAGTTCCATTTATCTTGAAAAAGTACATTGTGTAGAGCATTAGACATTGCTGAGAGTATCCAAAAATAGATATATTTTATTAACACTGGCAATCTTTCACTTTTTCTGTTATTGTTGGTATAGCTAGGCAAACAGTAAGTCTATGCTAGTAGAAGGAATATTTTTGATTATTCCCCAATACAAAAATCATTAGATGAAAGGGTACAACATCCTCAAATTAAGTATTTCTCTCTTCAATCTGTTTGCAAGTAGAATAAAGGAACAATATTACCTAGCTTAATAGGTTTCTGTAGGTAGTATAAAATAATTAAAGTGATTTCTCCCTAAGTATGGTAGCAACAAACCATTCTGAAATTTTACACAAACGTTCATATCTTTTAATGGTGGACTACCTCCTGTTTTCATTCAAATATTTTGAAGGAACTTAAATGTGAAATTGTTAATTTTACTGTATGCCACTATGTTTTCCATATGGAGAATTACTTCAGATCCATTGGCTATATGCCTGCTTGATTCTACAATCCAAAACTGAAGTTTTGTTCACATTTTATAGCATTCATTGAAAATTCCAAAGTGCTACAGGAAGCATTATATCATTCGATGACAAGATTGCCTTTGGGGAACATCTCAGTGTCTATCACTGTAACGTATAATTCCATATTTTTATTCAAATTTTTAGATTATTTCTATCAAAAGCAAACATTTTTCCTTAAGGGACTATTTTTATTTGTTTTTATTATTACTTTTACTGTTTGGGTAAATGTTTTACTTTGGGGAAGTGAGACATTTGTTTATGATGCATTTGTTACATTTTACAAGTAATTATATGTTTTTGAAAAGATGGGTAGAAGAGCTATGAATTTTAATAGAGCATGAAACCTTTTCTGTATTTTTTCAAAAAATGTGTCAGCATTTCATTGTACATCCAACATACATCAATGAATAGAAAAAATGACAAGTGATTTCTCCTTATTAATTCATACTCAACAAATATTTCTTGTCTGTGTTAAGAAAGCAAAGAATTTAGAAATGGGTGCCTAGTTAAACTAATATTATGTGAAATATAAGAAGCCTTTTTAAAACTGAAAGAAAATATTTTTTACTAAAACCATTTGGACATTTAATGTGGTTTTTGTTATTGTTTTTGTAGCAATAATTAGCTTGGCACTCTAGTATTTGTCTTATGCTTTTATTTTATTAAAAAGAATTGCATTACGTTTATCAGACTAACACTGTCTCAGATTCTTGAAACCTTTTAGAAACAGAAAAAGTTAACTTGCTTAATTACTTCTACAGTAGAAGTAAATCAATTATTATAATAGTAGCAGCAAAAAAAGTAAACTCACTTATCCTGCTATGTGACTATAGACTGGGTGGTGATGACACTCAAATTGTACAGCAATTTTAAAAACTGAGTATATATCAGCTGGTATGTTACATATTGTGAATGTCATTGAAGTTTATAACAATGCTGCAGCATAAACCAGCATTTATTAAACATCATCATTAAATATAACTTCTTAGGCCAGGGCAAACAGTAATATACAAATTATGTATCATTTAAATTGCTTGCCATTCCTGCCACATATTTCATAAGTATGATTTTTATATTTTAATTGCATTATGACTGCATATTTAAATTATCTAAGTATTACAACCATCTGTAGTTTCAATAAATGTCTATTTCAGTATCCTGGAAAAGATAACAAGAAATAATTGTTTGTTTAGATATATATGGCCACCCATCACACCATAATGACTGTGGGTGGCTTAAAACAAATAGAAATGCCACAGAACTAAGAAAATTAGAAACGGCAAACATATAAAACCTATCATGACTGCTTGGATACAAACAGATCTATAGGTACCATCTAACATTTCAATCTTTATTCCTTCTTTTTGTCTTCAGTTATTCAAGAAAACAAACTTTTCGTGAATCCTAATGAAAATATGCTACATTGCCTAAGAGTTTACAGTTCAGTAGAGTCCAAGTATTACTTAATGCAAGGCACTGTGAATTTTACAATCTGCATGATGAACTTAATCTGTCTCTCTTTCCTGATATCTAAAGCTAACTGAAGATCTCTGAATAGCAAGACATTATCTACTTATCACTAGATAAAGGTGGCATAATGCAGTATCTTTAGTTTCGGTGGGTGGGTGGGTGTGTTTGTGGATCTAAGGGGTGTTGTGATAAAATGCCATAGGACACTACTATTCATTAAAATGCTGCTACGTACAGGGGGGCTGTTGCCCAGGTTCGCCTGGTGCGCCAGTTGCGACCCTACCTGGACCGAGATGCCCTACGCACATTCACTCATGTGCTCGTGACCTCTCATTTAGACTACTGCAACGCTCTCTACATGGGGCTGCCCTTGAGGACCACTCAGAGGCTTCAGCTGGTGCAGAATGCGGCCGTGCGAGTTGTGATGAGGGTTTCCTGATACTCCCATGTAACACCTCTACTCCACGAGCTGCATTGGCTCCCGGTTGCCCTCCGGGTGAGATTCAAGGTGCTGGTGATGACCTATAAAGCCCTAAATGGCTTGGGTCCGGGATATCTGAGGGAACACCTGCTGCCAGCATCAAGTTCCCTTCGTCCAATCCGCTCCCACAGGGAGGGTCTTCTCAGGGTGCCGCCAGTAAAAGATTGCCAACAGATAACACACAGGGGGATGGCCTTCTCAGTGGGTGTGCCTGCCCTCTGGAACCAGCTGCCTGTGGAGCTTAGGACTGCCCCTGACCTTTGTTCATTTCGCCAGGACCTGAAGACCTGGCTCTTTGAGCTCTCTGGCCCAGGCTGAGAATTTTAATTTTAATTGGGGTTTTTATTTTTTCAGGGATTGATGTAATTTTTTTAATTGTTTTTAACTTTTGTATTCCTTGTTTTAAATACCCTGTAAACTGCTCTGAGTCCTTCGGGAAAAGGCGGTATATAAATCCAACAAAATAAATAAAATAAATAAATTAGACTACACTGGGTCTAGTAAGAGACAGTCACTCATTCACTTAAGACAGCCACTCATTGTCTGATGATCTTGCAGTGCCGTCTACATGGAGCTACCATCAACTTGTCCACAATGAAGCAGCATGAGCAGTGAGCATGCCTCTTCACAAACAGCACTGGTTGCCAGTTTACTTCCAGGTGCAATTCAAGGTACTAGTTCTTATCTATAAAATCCTAAAAGGCATAGGACCTGGTTATTTGAGGGATTGCTTCGTCTCCCATAGCATCTGTACAGTTGATTCAACACTGCAGAATTGGCATGTTCCTGGTTCCTTTGATTAAAAATGTCATCTACTAGGACCCTGGAAATGAAACTTCTCTACAAAGTTATATGCTCCCAGAATTCCCCCAGGACCTAATTGGCTGCCACTCTGCTGTTTTTTAAAAGACCCATGAAGATCTGGTCTTCATCCAGACTTTCAATGAGGGAAAGAAAAAGATCTCTTGCTTCATCACACCTACCATCTTTGATCTTTCATTGGTTTTATTGTAATTTGTTTGTTGTGAACCATCCAGAGTCATTGACAGTTAGGCAGCATGAGTTCAAACATTGAAAAAGCAGCCTCTTAAAAATATCAAATAATAATAATGATAAATTTAACATTTTAAGAGGCTTTTTAATGTTTTTATTTCTGTCTAACTTGATATCCTAAAGTACAGCATTATTTTCCTTCCTTCTAGTTGAACAAAATGCTGTCAAAGCTTAACCGCCTATTTTCCTATTACAAAAGGCATGGGAACACGCTAAAAAAAATCATATTTTACTTTAAACACCTAAAGGACTGTGCAACATTTAAAAAAGCTTGCTACAATAAAATGTATATTTAAATCCTTTCCAAGAAATCAGATAAAATAAAGCTTGCATTTTCTAAATCCACTTTGCTGAATAAAAATAAAACAATTTTATAATATAAGGAACAGTTACATGAAATGCAAAGGTCATACTTTTCTGTATCAAAGAACAACTTTTTGAGTAAAGATTCAGGAAAAACTCCAATATTCATTTGCTCTTAAGCAGTCTTAAATATAAAAAAGGGAAAAATAGTTCTTCTTAAACATTAACAGGTACATTAACAAGTACATTAACAGGATTCTGCATAAACATTGCTCCTTCTTTGCTGTAAAAAGTAGCACTTCTTAACTTATAGAAGAAAGACTAATTATGATAATATACTAGTTATATTAATAACTAAAAATATAAATTTACATTATTTATAAAGTTGCTCTGGAGCAATTCTTGGTGGATCTCACAAGCACCTAATTAGCCCAATATTATTTGGCTTTTCTGCCCAGACAAGTTCATCTGCTTTTAATTGTTGCCAACTGCTTTTAACCATTGCCTGATTTAAAATACCAATTCAAGAGAGTAGTTCAAACAAATTCTTCTTAGAGGACTTACAAAAGTGGTTTGTTAAAGCTTAGAAGAAATTTGAGACATGGGATAATGATCACTGAATGAATTAAACAGCAAGACTGTTTTTATATAAAAGGAACATAAAGTTTGCTTATCTGATCAGGTTTAAAATGGGTGTTCTTTATGACTTGCTGGCATCTAGATAGGAACAGGCATTATATATTGGATTTGCAACTCTTACAGTTAAGAGGTGAGATAAGGAATGAGTTTTATATTTGTTAATTAATATGATTATTTTAGGACTCTTTTTGGACTATTTAGTAATACCTGAGTTGGAAAAGTTATTGTTTATTGCCTAGGCATGGACTTGCCTAGGTAAGAGTTGAATTATGGTATTAAGAGTTTTAATTTATTCTTTATAAATTCATGCTGGCTACTTCCAAATACAAACTTCCTCCCAAAATTCTCATTGCTTTTAACTTGTCAACTAGTTCTCTATTGGTAGGACCAGATGCAATAAAACCATTCTGTTACTCTTTCTTAACTTTCTAAAAAATGAAACATTCCACAAGAATTTGCAGTCTTAGGACAAATTGTTTTTTTTGACAGATTTCTGATTAGATGGAGACATATTACTATGTCTCTCTCTCCTAACAGGTTTGGTACACTCTTACATCATTGTTATTTCTTATTTCATCTATTCCTACCTAAATATTACCTTGCTTGACAATAAATGAACCTTTATTGTCAAAGTACAACCATGTATACATTGAGATTGGCTGAGCCTCCCTTCGTGCCCCCACCCCCAACTCACAGTGACAACAAACCCTGCATCTTATTACACCATGTGAGCTAATTGCACAACACACTGGCCTTGCAAGACAATCATGCATAAAGATTATAAAATTATTTCCTGCTCAAAAGCCTAACAGCCCATGGATAAAAGCTGTTCTTCAGCCTCTTGGTATGGCTGGCTATACTCCTATATCTCCTACTCGATGGTAGGAGAGTAAAGAGATACCGTCCAGGGTGTGAGTCATCCCTGAGAATTTTCCTCACTCTTCCAAGGCAGCGAGCCCTGGCAATTTCATCCAGTGGTGTTAGGGGACAGCCCACAATGTCTTGTGCTGTGCTCACCACCCTCTGTAATGCTTTCCTATCCGCAGCTGTCAAACCAGCATACCAAACCACAATGCAGTATGAGAGGATGCTCTCTATAGTATTTTATTTATTTTATTTTATTTTATTGGATTTATGTCACCCCTCATCCTTCTCTTCATTAAACTACACATACCCAATTCCAGCAACCGTTCCCTATATGTTTTAGCCTCCAGTCCCCCAATCATCTTTGTTGCTCTTCTCTGTACTCTTTCTAGAGTCTCGACATCTTTTTTACATCGTGGTGACCAAAACTGGATGCAGTATTCCAGGTGTGGCCTTACCAAAGCATTGTAAAGTGGTATTAGTACTTCACGTGATCTTGATTCTATCCCTCTGTTAATGCAGCCTAGCACTGTGTTGGCTTTTTTGGCAGATGCAGCACACTGCTGGCTCATATTTAAGTGATTGTCCACTAGGACTCCGAGATCTCTCTCACAGTTACTACTATCGAGCAAGGTACCACCTATACTATACCTGTGCATTTGATTTTTCCTGCCTAAATGTAGAACCTTACTTTTTTCACCAGTGAATTTCATTTTGTTAGATAGTGCCCAGTGTTCGAGTCTGTCCAGATCCTCCTGTATCTTAAGCCTATCTTCTGGAGTATTGGCTATTCCTGCCAGCTTGGTGTTGTCTGCAAATTTGATGAGTTCCCCATCTATCCCCTCATCCAAATCGTTGATGAAGATGTTGAAGAGCACTGGGCCCAGAACAGAGCCCTGGGGCACCCCACTACACACTTCCTTCCATGTAGATGCAGTTCCATTGAGGACCACACGGTGAGTACGGCCTGTCAGCCAGCTACGAATCCATCTGGTGGTGATGCTATCTAACCCACATTTTTCTATCTTATCAAGTAGAAGGCTGTGATCTACTTTATAAAATGCCTTACTGAAGTCCAAGTAAATTATATCTACAGCATTCCTCTGGTCCACTAGTTTTGTCACTTGGTCAAAGAATGCAATAAGGTTTGTCTGGCATGATCTGTTTTTGACAAACCCATGTTGGCTTTTTTTTTTAGTGATAACTTTGTTCGCATCAAGGTGTTCGCTGATTTGTTGTTTGATTATCTTTTCCAGAATCTTCCCAGGTATTGAGGTCAGGCTGATAGGTCTGTAGTTTCCTGGATCTATTTTTTTCCCTTTTTTGAAGATGGGAACTACATCAGCTCTCTTCCAGTCCTCTGGTAGTTCCCCAGTGCTCCAGGATCTTTGAAAGATATAGTTCAGTGGTTCTGAGATCACATCTGCCAGTTCCTTGAGAACCTTGGGGTGTAATCCATCTGGTCCTGGTGATTTGAACTCGTCTAGGCTGGACAGGTGCTCACTTATCATTTTCTTGCCTATCTTAACTTGCACTTCTATTCTGTTTTTTATGGCACTGGTTTTGGTAGGTTGGTCTGTTTTTCCCCTTTGTGTAAAGACAGATTATCTTTTCCAGAATCTTCCCAGGTATTGAGGTCAGGCTGATAGGTCTGTAGTTTCCTGGATCTATTTTTTTCCCTTTTTTGAATATGGGAACTACATCAGCTCTCTTCCAGTCCTCTGGTAGTTCCCCAGTGCTCCAGGATCTTTGAAAGATATAGTTCAGTGGTTCTGAGATCACATCTGCCAGTTCCTTGAGAACCTTGGGGTGTAATCCATCTGGTCCTGGTGATTTGAACTCGTCTAGGCTGGACAGGTGCTCACTTATCATTTTCTTGCCTATCTTAACTTGCACTTCTATTCTGTTTTTTATGGCACTGGTTTTGGTAGGTTGGTCTGTTTTTCCCCTTTGTGTAAAGACAGATGCAAAAAACGAGTTAAATAGTTCTGCTTTCTCCCTGTTGCTTGTCACCTTCTTGCCACTTTCCCCCACTAATGGACCAATCATTTCCTTAACTTTTCCATTGTTGTATTCTATTTATTAGTTTTATCCCACCAGGTTCCATCTAATGCCTACTAAATCTTATTCACCTAAGACTTCTAGTTTAATCCCTATGCACTGGGTATAATACAATCATATAATATCAGAATTCAGGTTACATCAGAACAGTATGCAACAAACTGAAGCAAAGTTATATGAAAGTCACTTAGAGACCTAATGGAATTAGCATTAGTGAAGCAATGCTCACATATGTTTTTATACTGCACTAGTTTTTAATTGCTTGATTTCTTCCCTTGTCTTGTAATCAATGTTAAATAGAAAAGTTAATACATTTTTTTTTAAAAAAATATTCATTAGCATTTAATTTAGATCACTACTTTTTTCTTTAAAGTAAACTGTTCAAAACTTTAAAAGGCTTAACAAGGTTAAAACATCAAAAAGTTTTGCAAAAGGTTAACATGTTTGAAAACATTATCTTAAAACATTATCTTAGCAGTCCACAGACAGCAGATATTCTTTTCAAACAGATCAAGAATTTGTATATGTACTGTATATAACCAAGCAAGGATATATTGGTCTACATGGGAAATAGGAAAAAAATCCACTGCAGCCTTATTATTTGCAATTAATATATCTAATTAATTTTAATTTACTTTCAATAAAAAAATCTGAATTTAGAAGGATATTTTATCATCTTTATTTCTGATGTGAACTTTTTAAACCTATAGAGTTGCTTATTAGTTAATGGAAAAATAAACTTTTTAAAAAGAAATTTTGAATTCTTGAATTCTCCTTTAATTTGATAACAACACAGCAAGCTAACAACAAACTACAATTATCACATTCCTCCTTCAGCATTATATAAACCATGTACAGGTAGTCCTTGTATAACAACCCCAACTGGGACTAACAACTTTACCACAAAGCGAAGCGGCCAGTAACTAAAGTTGTGTTTGCACCTGCAAAGCAGAGAGATTGGAGAAGAAGGGGTTTCAAGAATGTTTGTGTAGTGTGTTGCATCTTTCAGCCTCAGGCTGTTGGCAGGACTGCACTGCTTTAAACATGTGGAAAACCAAACAGAATTCTTGCAATACCTTTCTTTCCAATCTCACTATTCTGCCTGGGGAAGGGGGGGGGGGAAGCAGGCAAATTCTGTGGGCTGGATCTCATTTGCCTAACACTTCCCAGCACCTGCAGGATAGAGAGACTGGAAAGAAATAAATTTCAAGTGAATAAGCTGCTAGCCCTAGGTTGCCAGCAAATTCATTCTACTTTTAATGCATAGAAAAGCAAACATTTTACTGTGCTGAAATCCTGGAAGGGGCAAGAGTTAGACAAAGGAGATATTGCCTACAGAAACTGCTTGCTTCTTTTCTTCCCCTCCTCCCTTGCAGAAGGAATTTCAGGGAGTATTGTAAGCTGTTTATGTACCATGCTTATGACTACCAGCTCTAGGCTGCTGGCACATGCTCTCAATGTCTGGAAGGGCAGACAACATACTCTCCTGTCATTCCTTTTTCTCCAATTCTCTCTGTTCTGCAAAGTGGGATGGAGAAGAGAGGGGGGAAAAAACCCAGATTAGATACAGGATGTCCTGGCTGTAATGGTGTCATATGACTGAGGGACATTGTAAAGGTCATAAATGGTTCATAAAGATTCTTTTCAGCATTATCATTTTGAATGGTTAATAAATGAATGGTTGATAGATGAGTACCTCTTATATAAGTTAATAATTAATAGTATATGCAATATATGGAAACATAAAATTAAAGTGAAAGGAAAGAAGAAAAGTCATGACATGTATATCCAAAATTGAGCAGATGGTGTCATTACAAACAGATCAATATTAAGAATTGAAATCTCTTAACAAGCAAACAAGAGTACAGGAAATCAACATTCCTCCAAAGATTTTAAGGAGAAGGAAGGATTTTACATTTCTTGTGCAAGAGCTCAAGCAACGAGATATAAGGTTCAGATGGGAGATCCCAGCTGGGTTGATGGTGATGCATGAAGGTAAAAGGTACCATCTGGTTACTGTGATGCAAGCGCGTGATTTTTACAATAATGTTTTAAAAGCAACGCCATTAACACTTCTGGAAGCTGCAAAGGGATCTGGAGAAGGAGAACATCAAGAGGCTGAAGATGGACAGATAGAAGAGAACGGTGTTGGAGGAGATCAAGTTACAACTTCGTTGGATGATCCTATAGAACAGAGGGTGACGCGTGCTGCTTTAAAACGATCCAAAAAGAGAAAATAGTAGGATTAGCAGAAGTCTATGGAACTTTTACAACGTACTTATAGTCAAGTAATGGGAGGTGGGAAAAGATTTGGGTGAAGACGCAATATATTTTTATATGTGGTGGATTTGTGGAAAGGTTGAGGCTTTTTGGATGAAAGTTTGGTGGAATATACAGAAGATTTTTAAATGGAGGTTAAAGTTTTGTTCGCAATCTTTTTTGCTTGGAATAATTATAGATGTTACAGTTCTGGACATTAAGTTGATGTTGAATTTAATTACGGCAGCAAGACTTTTGATAGCTCAGTACTGGAGGAGGAACTGCCGACTACAGAAGAGTTGACTTTAAAGTTTTCCGATCTGGTTGAGGTGGCGAAGATTTTGGTCAATTTGAAAGATTATTTGTAAGAATGTTATATTATGGAATGGAGAAAATGGATTGAGTTTATTTAGGACAAGTATAGGGTTAAGAAGTATTATGTAGTATTTGAATAACTCTTTTTTCTCTTCTTCTCTTTTCATCTTGGGGTTTGTTTTATATATATATATATATTTAATATTATTAAGGTTTGTTTTATCCTATATAAGCTAGAGAGTGATAGATTTTAGAGTTTAGGGTTGTTAGCATATGGTTGTTTATGTTTGCTTTTTTTCTTATATATACCTTGTATTTAGCTCTGGGAAGTGGGGGGGGAAGGGGGGGAGGGGGGAGAGGAAGGGGGGAGGGAGAAGGGAGGGGGAGGGGGGATTTGTAAGGGGAAAAATTGTATGTTAAAACTTTTTAATAAAAAAAAGAAATTTATTTTTTTAAAAAAAATTAATGATAATGCTTGTTAGTTTTTTTCTCAATACAATGCAGAAGACTGCATTTGTTTTTCTAATAACATTGTTTTATTGTACAAACTTATTCTTTACTTCTATATGCTATTTCTCAGCTTGTTTCTATGTTCCCATCTATCCTATTCTACTGTCTTTTAGTGTAATAAGTTTACAACTATTTCTTTTATTTAATCTATACATTTTTACCTCTGTGTCTATGTTCCTCTCTGTATTTTCTGTAGAGCTATATTTTCCTAACTTAACTAATTCTTAGCTGTTTCAATAGTTCTTCCCCATGACCCAGGTCTTTAGTTCTTGTAGTAGTCAATCTTAGTCCTTCTCTAAGTGACAACCCGTTTCACTCCTCCACAGAATTGCAAATGGGCTTTTTCTCTACCACCAGGGCACACAGTTCTCTGTTGCTGGAGCTGGGCTCTGGAGCTCCGCATCTGGGCTCCTGAAGATACTAGGCTTGGTTTAGTATGCATATTCTGGTGGACTCTTTTCCTCTTCCATCTCTCAGTCTGCTTCTGAACCAGTCTTGCAGCTCCAAGAATTCCAGTCTTCTTTCACTGTCTGAAGATTGCTGCTGAAATGTTTGTCTCCTGGCTAGATGCTTTTTCTGGCATTTCTGCTGCCTTCCCGGCTTGATTTCTTTCTTGGCATACCCACATGCATGCTTGCTTTTGGTTCCTTTTTATGAAACAAATTATTCAATTCAAGAGAGGGTGGAACTGTTTTAAACCCCATCTCAGGCAGCAGCAAAACTCTGAATCCCAAAGCAGAAAAAAGTGATGAGTTCACTCTTCCACATTACTATAATATAGAAGATAGGTTATAATGGAAAAGAAATTTGCCCCAACCTATATAACTTTAAAATATATTTTAATAAATGAAACTGGTAAATAATCATTTTAATGATTGTTATTTATTTTTTATGTAATTACCATTTGCTACACACTTCTATCAACAATGCAACAGTTTCTTAGTCTTTATAGTAAAGAACTCCACAATTTGTCTCTCTGACTACATCATGACATTCTTTTTCACTTCTTCATCTGAATCAAACAGACACCCACAAAAGTATTGCTTCAATTGGGGAAAAAAGGAATAAATTGCACAGTGGCAAATCTAGATTATATGGTAAATGGGATAAGATGATGAGTTCCAACTTCAGAAATAACTCTTGGGTCTTTCATAAGTTTAATTCTTAGTCAAGGCATGAACTCTGCAGAAAACCATTTGCTCCCAAGACTTACTTATAGTTCTATCCTATACAATTAACTCAAAGTTGTACTATAAAGCTCAGTGGAATTTACTTCAAGCAAAGTATATGTAAAAGACTTCAGTGAAATCATTGTGAACACCAGAGAAAAATATGGATGTTATATTTATCCCCAAATGGTTCACAAATGTCTTATTGCTCTCCCATTACAATGCCACCCACTTTTGCCACCTGTGCACAGAGCCTAGAGGAATGAGGAATTATTAGCTCAGCACTACTATTTACCGGTAGATTTGATTAGAATTGCTGCCACAAAGCAGATGCTACACACTTCTATCAACAATGGGGCAGTTTCTTAGAGTCTATATGTGATTATATTAAACAGCCTTCTTGCAACAAAATTTTAAAGTTCATTATTTTGGGAACACAGAAGTGGGTGTGAGTGGGTGTGATTTCTAATACAGTTGCAAGAAAAAGTATGTGAACCCTTTGGGATTACGTGGAGTTTTGCATGAATTGGCCATAAAATGCGCTCTAAACGTCATGTAAGTCACAACAATAGAAAAACACAGTCTGCTTAAAATAATACTGCACAAACATTAGCTGTTGTCATGTTTTAATTGAACATAAGATGGAAACATTCACAGTGCAGGGTGGAAAAAGTATGTGAACCCCTAGCCTAATGACTTCTCCAAGAGCTAATTGGAGCCAGGAGTGAGCCAACCTTGACTCCAACCAGTGTGATGATATTGGATGTGTTGCTGACAGCTGACCTGCCCTTTAAAAACACACACCTGTTTTGGGGTTACTGGTCTCAAGAAGCACTGTCTGATGTGAACCATGCCTCGCAGAAAAGAGCTCTCAGAAGACCTACGATCAAGAATTGTTGACTTGCATGAAGCTGGAAAGGGTTACAAAAGTATCTCCAAAAGCCTTGATGTTCATGTGTCCACGGTAAGACAGGCTGTCTACAAATGGAGAAAGTTTAGCACTGTTGCTACTCTCCCTGGGCGTGGTCATCCTGTAAAAATGACTGCAAGAGCACAGCGCATAATGCTTAATGAGGTAAAGAAGAATCCTAGAGTGTCAGCTAAAGACCTACAGAAATCTCTGGCACATGCTAACATTTTTGTTGACACATCTACAATAAGGAAAACATTAAACAAGAATGGAGTACATGGGAGGACACCACGGAGGAAGCCATTGCTGTCCAAAAAAAATATTGCAGCACATTTGAAGTTTGCAAAATGTTCCACAGCAGTACTGGCCAAATATACAGTGGACAGGTGAAACCAAAATTGAGTTGTTTGGGAAAAACACACAACACTATGTGTGGAGAAAAAAAGGCACAGCACACCAACATCAAAACCTCATCCCCACTGTAAAACATGGCGGAGGGAGCATCATGGTTTGGGGCTGCTTTGCTGCCTCAGGGCCTGGACGGATTGTTGTCATTGATGGGAAAATGAATTCCAGAGTTTATCAGGACATTTTGCAGGAAAACGTACAACCATCTGTCCGCCAACTGAAGCTCCGCAGAGGATGGGTGATGCAACAGGACAATGACCCAAAGCATACAAGTAATTCAACAAAACAATGGCTTCAACAGAACAGAATACGCCTTCTGGAGTGGCCCAGTCAGAGTCCTGACCTCAGCCCGATTGAAATGCTGTGGCATGACCTTAAGAGAGCGATTCACACCAGACATCCCAAGAATATTGCTACACTGAAACAGTTTTGTGCAGAGGAGTGGTCCAAAATTACTCCAGATCTTTGTGCAGGTCTGATCTGCAACTACAGGAAATGTTTGGTTGAGGTTATTGCTGCCAAAGGAGGGTCAACCAGTTATTAAGTCCAAAGGTTCACATACTTTTTCCACCCTGCACTGTGAATGTTTCCATCTTATGTTCAATTAAAACATGACAACAGCTAATGTTTGTGTAGTATTATTTTAATCAGACTGTGTTTTTCTATTGTTGTGACTTACACGACGTTTAGAGCGGATTTTATGGCCAATTCATGCAAAACTCCACGTAATCCCAAAGGGTTCACATACTTTTTCTTGCAACTGTATATGCATAATTCTTACTGGTGCTAAGATTGCTACCTGTGCATGGAACCTAGAGGAAAGAATTATTAGCTCAGCACTACTATTTAGATTTGACTAGAATTGCTGCCACAAAGCAGAATATTATTTCTGTAATATGAAATAACCAGTAAACTAATGTTATGCATTAAAAAGCCTGATATAAAATCTAAATTCTTAATTGTGAAATCTTAATTGCAATGAGTTTAGGATTTAATAGCTTATAAAAGAAATAGTATAACATTTAAACTTTTAAAGTTAAAAATAGTTAAGATTGGTAATAATGATAGACAAGTAAAAACAGAATCAGTATTTACAAAAGACTGTCACAAAAACTTTAAACCAAAAGAGCTCCTATTATGATTTTATTATAGCTTACTCTTAAGTAAAAAAAAGATATAGGAATACAGTTGAATTATCTACTAAAGCATATATAAAAAGCAGCATAAAATGAAGAGATCAAATTAGCTCTACTTATGTAAACAATTAAGTATGTTTCTAATGGAGACAATTTGGTGTAGTGGTTAAAGTACCAGGCTAGAAATTAGAATAAAATGAGTTCTAGTCCTGTCTTACGCACTTAGCCAGCTGGGTGACCTTGGAGTAGTCACTCTCTCTCAGCCCTAGGAAGCTAGTAATGGCAAACCACTTTTGAAACCTTTGATAATGAAACTGCAGGAACTAGTCCAGGTAGACACCAGGAATGACTCAAAGGGACCCAAGAAGTGGTAATGGTTTTCAAGGCCCTACATGGCATGGGTCCGGAGTACCTCGGGGATCACCTGCTGCCGGCATCAACTTCCCTCCACCCTGTGCGTTCCCACAGAGAGGGCCTCCTCAGGGTGCCACCGGTCAGAGAATGTCGTCTGGTGGCCCCCAGGGGGAGGGCCTTCTCTGTGGGCGCCCCGGACTTATGGAATCAGTTGCCGGTTGAGCTCCGGACGGCGCCTGACCTTCGCTCCTTCCGACGCGATCTAAAGACCTATTTATTTGAACAAGCTGGCCTGGCGTGATGGGGGATGTGTTGGGGTTTTTATTGCGGGTTTTTTATACTATTATTTATTGTTTTAGCTCGGGCTTCTATTTAATTCTCTTTTAACTTTTGTACTTTGTATTTTATATGTGCCCTGTTCACCGCCCTGAGTCCTTCAGGAGAAGGGCAGTATACAAATATAATAAACTTAAACTTAAACTTAAGTTTCTTCTCATTAGAAACCAAAAAGTTTCTAATCAACTCATATGGACCATCACAAAAAGTTAAAGAATGAAAATGCATCTTGTTTTCCAAATTACAGAAAAATACATTACAGCAAAATTACAGCCACAGCAGATATCTCCTTCAACCCTTCAGGATACCTCTTCAACTTATAATAGAAGCAAATTGATTGCTTTGCAAGCAGTATTACTTCAATTGATTTTTTTGTTCCTCCCCACTAGCTCCCTGGAAAAGCCAAACACAATTCTAAAGACGCATTTTCAAAACAAGCGTAAGAGTTTCTTTAAGCGAATGCTTAAGAATATAAATGAACTTTTATTAGGTTACAAAAATCAGTGTAATCATTTTACAAAAAGTGCTTAATCAGCTTAGGGAAGCTATTACAGGCACAGTGTGCCTTAAGTTGTATTTTTCCTCTTTCCCAATAGATATACTAAAAGTAAGAGCTGACAGAAAATTCTATTTCAGTTGATGGACAAAAAAATTAACCACTTCTATACTCCCGAATATGTGATTCATTGAGACAAAAATCAAGGGCTGTTCATAACTATTTTCAGTCTAATACCATAGCACATCTTTTACTAGGTCTGTAATAATAGGGCTGCATTTTCAGTAAGCTGAAAAATGAATAGTTTTATAAAATTATCCTTAAGGATTGTCATCAGGGAAACTAGAATTAAGATATAATTTCTACCAGGTTTATACTACAATATATTATCCTGGATCCTACATTTCACAAATGTGCATAGTTTTCCAGTGGGAATCCTCCATAGCATCCTAAAATCTTTTACAATGTTGTATCTTTATCATTTTTCTACAAACTTCAGGATAGTTTTAGAGGTTTGTATTCTCTTATGAAACATATTACAGATGTGTCCTTAACAGATTACCGGTATTTTATATTTCGGAATAAAAATCAGAATAAAATCAGGAAGGTAAAAGTAAAAATCAAAATAAAAATCAAAAGGTCCATGATATAGGTTCATACTGTATTCTAACATCCAGTGACTCCACTATATTAAAATAAACATGCCACCAAAGCAACCAACCAGAAAACAAAATTTGCAAATGTCAAAATATGAAAAACTTTCCTCATTTGTCAGGTACCATTATCTAGTTCAATATTATTTTAAGGATGGAGATGCAAAGGCAGACTAAAGAGCAATAGCAGTTAAGGCTCTCATATCATCCCATAGTGCTTTACAGCACCTCTTTGGGTGGTTTACATGTAAGCATACTGATTCCAACAATCTGGGTCTTCATTTTACCAATCTCAGAAGGACAGAAGACTGAGTCAATCATTATACCAACCTCAGAAGGATGGAAGACTGAGTCAACTTTGAGCCCGCCAGGATCAAACTCTGAGCTATGGGTAGAATTAGCCTGCAATACTGTATTCTAACTACTATGCCGCCAAGGCTCCTTGTCAGTTTCTTTTGTAAATCTTAATATAAAATTTGATATGGTATCCACTGGGAATTTAATATACTTTAGAATGGGGCTGATATTTGGAGCACATATCTTGTAGGAAGCCAAAATATATATTTTTTCACTTAGCTGGAAGCTTGAGATGAGAATATATTATATATTATGTGATGTCGTCCTACTTGCTTGTAGAGAGATTGACATTCCAAGTTTACATTTGAAACATTAGAAATATATCTACTATAGTACATTTAGAATTGCAATGAATTAAATTTTACATGAGTAAAGGCATTTTTTTTTATGTTTGGTTCACTTAAAATTGTCCCATACTTCAGTGCTATGTTCAGTTCTGAAGTAATAAGCTAAGGCAATCATAATATTGACTTAGTGAAAAAGTTTTGTGTAGCTCCTGTGAGACATGTTACTCACAGATGGTATTTAGGCAATTCTAAAATAAATAAATAAATGACAGAAATCTCATGTTAATGCCAAATATCATGAGATTTAATTGTTTCTTTCTTCCCTGAAAACTCACTTCAATGATTTTGAACATGTTGATTGGCAATTTTCAGCTATTTTTAAAAACTAGATTTAACCTTTTCATTACAGTACCTCCCTCACCCCAGCCTATATTGCCTGCTTTAAGCCGTTGCTATTATAATTCTGTTTTGATATTTCTCTGAAGACAAATACTTGTTTCAGTTGCCAGAATAATACATACAAAGTAATCTTAGAAAATGAAAATATCCTATCTGAAACATTCTAGTGTCTGATCAATATATTTTGAAAATGTAGTCTTTATTCACTGACAAACAGTTGCCACCAAAATCATTATGGGGTTTAGAACCCTTAGAACATTGAGCAGTAAATCAATATTGTTTCACATCATTTAAGTTGTTGTGAACAACATAATTTATATACAGTCTCTTGTGTATGCAAATCTGAGGTCCTATTCTTGCACAGCTGCTGCAGAAATTGCTCTCTGCTGTGGCTGCATGTATATGCATACATAGGAATTTCACTTCAGTATCATTCTAGAAAATTGGCTGCACATGTAATTGTGAAAGCTTTCAAAGAAAAGAGTTGCTGGAACAGTTTTGAAAGAAATGTTTTGTACACACTCCTATATATTGTAACACATTCCTTTCAATCAAAAGCTTTGCAAAGCAAAACATAAACCAAGATGAAGTAGAAGTCTCATTCATTCAAAACATAAATAAGATTGAATGATCAAATAATTCTACCTGTTGACACTGTATATCATTGGAGAAACTATGGAACTTCCTAGTTAAATATATCAGAACATATTGTTAAATCAAAGCTCATGGCGCTTATCAGCTTGAGATCCCTCACTTCTTTACATTCACTAATTTTTGTCTTTATCTTTTTTATCTTTTATTGATTTTATTGTAATTTCTGTGTTTGATTGTTGTGAACAGCCCAGAGTCATTGACAGCCTACAAATTTAATACATTATGATTGGTTGCACAGACAGATGTTTAGACTGGATTTGGCATTTTCATCCACCTATCAAGCTTCCCGAGAACCTGGCATAGACAGATGTTATTGTTTGATGGTGTTAAATGTATTGTTGCATTCCAGTTGTTTTGGGATTGTACCCAAGATGTCTGTTACTATTTGCAGTATCTTTGCTTTCTTTTGCCATAGCTGTTCTACATAAACTTGCACGTCTTTATATTTTGTGACTTTTTCCAGTTCTTTCCTTTCTGTTCTGATGCCTCCCAGTAATGCCACATCCACTATCCAGACCTTTGTTTATTTGTGATCCCACCAGTACTTGCTTGCAGCCAAATGGAATTCTTTCAGATATTCCAATGCACATTGTTGGTACTTTGTCATTCTATGTGATCTTCTTGAAGCAGCTAACTAGGTAACTATTTTTTCAGCTTCTTTGCAGGGGCAAGTATTTGCTGTCTTCTCAATTCTGGTTTTGTATGCATTTATTTTTATGGGTGTTATCAACTGTTATGATTATTTAAATGCTAAGGTTATTCTAGGGGACGCGGTGGCTCAGTGGGTTAGGATGCTGAGCTTGTCGATCAGAAGGTCGGCAGTTTGGCGGGTTGAATCCCGAGTGCTGCGTAACAGAGTGAGCGCCTGTTACTTGTCCCAGCTTCTGCCAACCTAGCAGTTCGAAAGCATGTAAAAATGCAAGTAGAAAAATAGGGACCACTCCGGTGGGAAGGTAACAGCGTTCCGTGTGCCTTTGGCGTCTAGTCATGCCGGCCACATGACCACGGAGATGTCCTCGGACAAGCGCTGGCTCTTCGGCTTTGAAACGGAGATGAGCACCGGCCCCTAGAGTCGGAAACAACTAGCACGCATGTGCGGGGGAACCTTTACCTTAAGGTTATTCTGTTAAGAATCTATGATGTAGCGTAAATTGCAAAAGAGCATAAGAGGGCTTTTCTATTAGAAAACATTATAAAGATTTCAGACTTTATGTTGCTCTTTCTTATACTTTTTCAATTATGTTATTTTGATTAAAGAATCAATATTGTTCCACATAGAGAAGTAGAAAAGCAGAACACCTGTGAGTCAGCTAGGAATAAGAATATGCTTTGGGAAGTGGTGGAGGGCTGCTCATTTCTTAAAGAAATTGTGGGGAACATTCTGAAATTTTGCTTTTTATCCAAACTCCCTCTTTCCTCTAAAAATTTTGTCTAGAAAGTTACGGAAAATTGTGTGAAAAAGAAAAGTGTAAAGGAAATTGTTACCTATTCTTTCATCAGAGAATCCCCAAATGTTGGTTACCATTATGAAATGAATGTTTCTAATTGTACAATTGTAGATGAAATTAGGGCCATGATGAAAGCCATTTATCCCAAATTTGTTTTCTGAGCTGTGTTTAAATAAATGATGTTTGTTCACAGCAATTTTGTGTACAATAAAATCTATTATTATGACTGTTAAAATAGTTTACATAAATGTGCAAAATGATTTATGCAAAAATGGACAAATTCAAAAGTTTGTCTATTAAATGGCATATTAGACAACTGTTTATATAAGACAAAGCAGTACTTGTAAACCTGGAAAGTACTTGCAATTTTATAGAATTAAAAGGGGTGTGTGTGTGTGTGTGTGTGTGTGTGTGTGTGTGTGTATATATATATATATATATATATATATATATATATATATATATATATATATATATATAAATGAATTACGGATTGAATGATTCATACACGCATAGATGAAATCCATAGTATTCCTTTTTCTAAAATAGTTGAAATTATATATAGACTAGGACAGGGAAGACAGGTTCAAATTCATTTTAAATTAAAGAAGTTCAGTGGATGCCCTTAAGCCTTTCACTCATTCTTAGTAAATTAATCTCAAAAATTGTTGGTGTGAAGGAAAATGGATGAGGGTGGGCTACATAAACCACCCTGAGGTCCTGTAGAAATGGTAGGATACAGATCTAATATTTTTTTTAAAAAAAAACTGAAATATTTAGATGCTCTTCATACAAGCCTTTAAGAAGCAAGGTTTTTTGTGACAGACCAAGCAATTAATATATGCTTACCAAATTTTACATTTTTTCTTTTTCCTATACAATCAAATCACAGAATTATCACATAGCTAATCAGTGATTCTCAAAAGTATGGCTAGCATGTAGATTTGCAGCTTCACCAAACAATAAAGCTAGATCTTTATTTTATACATGTAGATCAGGCATGTCAAACTTGTGATGTCACGTGATGTCGTGTGATGCATTGTGACTTTTTCCCCATTGCCGGCAATGGGGTGGGGGCAGTTTCAGCGTGACGCATCTGGCCTGCGGGCCAGCAGTTTGACATGCCTGCTGTAGATGGTACAGTTTCAGAAAAGCTGGGAATGCTTTTTTAAAAAGAATAGTAATATACACACAATAAGAAGAATATGTCCAATACATAATCCAAGGTCTCCCTCCATATTCTGCATTCAGATGTGCATTTCTCGTGGCCTGGAAACAGCACTATAAGTTGTTTATACTAACCTGTATTTTGATTGGCCATGAAAAGTTGCTGACATATACATAGAAAGTAATATTTGGGTTGCTTCTGAAATTGAATTTTTCACAGGAAAAACTGTCTCTATATTCCTTGATATTAGTCTTCGAAACTACAGGAATCTCTTCTCCAGATATTGTTCCAGCTTTTAAAAAATATAAAAAGTCAATAAAAGACCATTAAGCAATTGTTAAATTACATCATATATTATATATGTGCATGAGAAAGATACAAAAATGTATAATTAGATTGAAGTTAAATATGTTAATGGAGCATAGTAGAAAAACATAACTAAATTATAAAAATGAAGTAATTACACAGATAAAAAAATCTGTCACTATATGAATATATATGTATATCCTATTACAAGTTTGTTTCAACCATATATAATAGAATTGTATATAAAGCAACTTTGTTTCATTTAATTTCATGGTTAATACAGTTTCCAGAAGTAATTTATACATAGTAATTTATACTAAAACTGCAAAGTTATTCAAGTATAGAATTGTCTTGATTGTGAAATATTGCTGTAGTTTTGCAACTGTTGCTAACAAAGATAATATCAAACCAGATAAACCTATTTCATTTGCAAGAAATGAGATTATTCAGCTATGCTATTTAATCTGTATATTGTTGAACTAGTAAAATAAGTTAACAGTGATTTTAAAAAAAAAACACATCCATGCAGAACTCAGGAAAGGCAGTGGATTGAAGAGAAATGAGTTCCACTTAAGAATCCAGTAGAGGAAAGTGTTTAGTAAAAGGGCTTATCCATCCTTTGGCGTCAGCCAGGCATGATATTGGGAAACACCCAATATTTATCAAGTTCCTAGTTTCATATTAAATGCAATTAAGTATAACAATCTAGGAAGGGTCTTTTTTTAAAATTTGAGACAGGAATAGCATATGTTTTTTGATATTAATGCTACATAGTTTTATATTTATGTCTACATTCTAAATATTTAAATTACAGGCATAACCGGGTTCTTTAGAAATCATAATTCAGTGCCAATATTATGCAGAAATGAATTTTTTATATTGATTTTTATTGTAACAAAAGCATTATAGGGAACTTTTGGAAAAGGTATCCTTTGGTAAACTTACTCAAGGATAGTGTCTTTGCTCTTTTTGAAATATTATTATCAGCTTTGATTTTACTGGCTTGTGCTAACATTGATAGGTATTATGAATAACCTATAATCCCAACACAGAAGTTCTTCAACATAATAGAAGTGTATTCAATGTCCATTCAATACATGGAATTGATGGAATATCAGTTGTCAGTTACAGCATCATTGTAATGATATTTAATCACTTCACTGTCTTCAGATGTTCTTGTGAGGTCCAGCATTTAAGATTGACACTCGAACTATAAATTAAATAGATGTGGAATTTACTCTGGGAAGATTGGCACTATGTGTGGTCATGATTTCTTTCTAAATATTGTGCTCTTCCTCAAATATATTTACAAATATAGAAATCATACATGCAAATATATAAATGCAAAGCTTCCATTTTCATTCTGCATAATTCATTAAAATTCAATCAATGATGCTCTCTTTGGATATATTTACGAAAGTCAACAGAACCAATACAAGGAAACTTTCTAAACAAAGCTTTTTATCAAAACCCAATGAAAAAAAACTGGATCCAAAAGTTTGAGTGTGGGGAGAAGGAACAGATGATAAGCAGATTCTTTTATGAGAACACACAGAAGAATTTTCTTGTTTGATATCAATGTTAAGGTTAATAATTAAATTCCAAGCTTCAACACTGAAACAAAGAAATTAAAAACTCAGTCTCTGCTGTAGTCAAGAAAGTAATTTATCTTAATTAAAATCACTCTTTTCATAATACTGCCACTTTAAATTTTAAAGAGCATACAAGGTTTTGTTACTCAAGTAATTTTAATTGAATAAGAAAGTTAACATGTTAATGAACTTTAATTTAATTTGCAAATTATCTGTTTTAAGTAATGTCATTAATAATGTCACAATGAGAATGGGAAAAGTATTTTATTAACATTTACTAATAAGAAACAAAAAGCAATCATGTAAATATAGTGAGCCCATTACTACGTGAGATAATATTAAAGAGCGAAAACTACTAGTAATGTCTTTCTTACCTGTAGAGCCAATAGACCATGTGATATTCAGGTTAAAGTTATTTGATGCATTAATTGATATGTCCAAATTTTTGTTTGACTAAAAATTTTAAAAACAAAACACATAAACATTACATTAAAAACAGCTTAATCTTTGATCATAGGTAGTCAAACATAGATATTGACCCTAAACACCCTGGACTTGATTCAGGAAAGGAAATTCACTCAAACAAGGCATCTTCCAGCCACCAACAAAGAAGATTTCTACAGTTAACAGAGAACTACTAGATACAATTAGTACTAGAGAATCAAATTTTTCCAAAATCCAAAACAGTAGGGGAAGGCGGAAGGGGGAACATTTTTTCTGGAGAAAATTGGATTAGATGTAACATTTTTATCATCTTTTATGCAATCATTTTATTATTTTGTAAGACGCACTATATGGAAATTTGGTTAGAAAACTAAGAATTATTGTTTATGGTTTGAATTTTTTTAGAAGTGTTTAATACTGCATCTCCAAACCGTTAAACTTCAAGAAATGATATCCCGATAATTACAACAGATGTTAATTTTTGCTTTCTCAACAGGAGGGAGTATTAAAGTATTACATAAATAGACAAGCATTAAAGATTGAAAACAGAAGACATCAACATTAAGTGAAGATACAAAATTACTGTTTTGGATAGATACAGAATGACAAGAAAATTCTTTTAGGAAAAGAAGGAAAATAGTGGCATTGTGGCATAATGAAACACTGTCTAATCATTTTCAAACATTATATTTGAACTTGTATAACTATTAGCAGTTAGTTCTTTAATTATTTTACCCTTTAAAGCTTAGCTAGAAATTTAGTTATATGATTATTGTTGTTGCCTTAAAGTGAATTTTTGAGTTCTGGAGACTTCCTGGACAATACTTGCAGTTTTCTTGGCAAATGAGTTTACTTTGTAAAGTAAATGAGTTTAACTACAAAAATAATAGAGTAAAATGCTACTTCAGTCTACAAAAGTCTAAGAAATAAAGACTCAATATTAACAAGTCTACAAAAGGTTTTTTTCTTATTTTCTCTTGTTTTCATTTTTTTTTCATACTACATCATTTATCCTTATATGTTTATATGACTGCTTCCAGACCAGGATTATTCACAGAAGCAGCTCGATTAGTTAATCCTAACTATATGCTCCATAGACCAAATTAGTGACACTGAATAATGAAGACATGGAATGAGGGATAACAAACTGGCTTACTATGTGACAGAAGGAGAAACTTCCTGACAGTTAGAACAACTAACCAGTGGAACAACCTGCCTCCAGAAGTGGTGAAGGCTCCAACACTGGACGTTTTTAAGAAAAGACTGGACAGCCATTTGCCTGAAATGGTATAGGGTTTCCTGCCTGAGCAGGGGTTGGACTAGATGACCTCCAAGGTCCCTTCCAACTTATTATTATTATTATTAAGTTGTAAGAACAACAGTACTGATAGGGGAAAAACAGCCATTTTTTTCAGCTTCAGTAATAAGGCTTCAAAGCTTACAGTTACATCATCAGTTCCTACTTGTTTTAAGATTACCTATCATAGTTCTATTTGGCTCCATTCTGTTTTTCAAAGAGATTTGTTTAGAAAAAGAGGTACACATAAAACTATAATAGAAAATTTTAACACAGGTTCTGATTTACAGCAACTTACCTGTTCAGGATTTGCAATGAAGTTTATGGCAGTGTGATGGCGATCATCTTCTTGTAACAGACTGAAGGTAAACTGGTAGTCAATCAGTAAACTATCTGTGAATGAAGTATTAAAATGAACAGATGGGATCATGCTGAATTCAGAAGTTTCAGATTCATGAAAACTTCAAAATAGTCTAGAATGTATACACTACAGGTAGAGAAATAGTAAGCTTGATCTACAAATTTTATCATTCTTTATTGCATTTCTGCTTTCTCGTGCTTAAGCCACAAAAATTAAGAAAAATAAAATGCAATGTTAGAATGCAATGTATGCATGATTATTTATGTTTATTTATATTTCACATTTTTGAACAACCCACCTTGCTCAACAAATATGTTGAATGTCACATGTTTTCATTATTTTATTATTATTAATAAATGTCAATAATTTTAATTAGTCATTTCAAGTATTAAATCCAATAAATGGTAGAGGACAGAAATGATTTGCTTTCCTTTCTATAGCTTACCACGCTATGGAAGGTTTACCCAATTCCAATGAAGCTTCTGAGACCATATAAGGGGTAGTTATTGATGCAGTTTGTTTGATACTGGTTTTCATTTTATATATATATATATATATATATATATATATATATATATATATTTTCCTATAATGCATTTTGGGGAATTCAGAATAAGACCAAGAAGTTATCAGCACAAGATTTTTACAGTGACAAACACTTAACTATTTACTAGGTTTGGCAGTGAGCAATATTTGATAAGGAAAGCAAAATCACCTTTATATGTAGGGTTTCTGCACTTTAAATCTGCAATTTAAAGATTTTTCAGGATCAGCTCAGCAATACCATTATCAATAGGCAATTTCTTTCTCTTCTAAAATTTATAGATCAAAGTTTATGAGAGTAGGATAATAAGCGTAACCATCAATAGCTGCTTTTTGCACTGATACACATACAAAGAACTATCCAACATGGATTGCCCCTGCCCTTATTACTTCAAAGATTGAATCAGATAAAATAAAGATGGTCATATCATCCACCCAAATCATCCACAAGTACCCAATATTACTATACACACATCTCTTGCTATCCTATAGGACTAAGAAAGATAGTGAGTTGTATAGTTCAGTACAGTAGAAAATGGGCTGGTATTTAGATAAATACAAAATCAAAGTCATAGTGGTTGCAAAAAATGCCAAAAGATGGAATATAGCTGAAAACCCAACAGAGCAGGTGCATATTTGGGAGTGATTTTTCAGCACAAGGGAATCTGTGCTTGGGTTTATTATTGTTCATATATCGGCATGATATCATGAAATTTTAATCAGGAATCATTTAAATCATTTCATAAGAATTGAATAATTAATGTTATTTAAACCATATGAAATGGATCATATATTTTGGAAGCCATGTAAATGTAATAGAGCAAGGGATGTTTCTGTTCTTTGGATTAGGACTTGAAACAATTTTCGTAACAAATTCATAACATTTACCAAATAAGTCATAGTGAGCTGTAAAAGCTTTGCTTATTTCTTTCGGTTTCCTAAACACCTGCAGCAAATCTGGATGTCAAAATTTCTGTCTCCTTTGGATTTTGGAAAAGTCAAAACTGAGCACATTTTCGTGAAAGAATTCGTTTTAAAGAAATCACAAAGGAATAGTGATTTCTGAAAATTCAGGATGCTGAAAATGAACCATATAACAAATGTGGCCATCTAAGCTACAGCTACAGGTACATTTGTAAATGGCTATAGACAGCTTATACAAATGGTAATCTTTAATATATGTTGTTTTAATATCCATAATCCTTAAATGGTATGGAAAGCTGGAACACAACCCTGCATTATTTCAGACAGAAATATATATCCAGATTGTTCCTAAATTAAATTTATTTACTTCCCAATAGTTTAAGATTATTTATTACTGAGTAAAATTATACAAATATGTCTCATCTTTCAAATATCTTTGTCCCTATAACTTTATCAAGGTATTTAATTCATAAAATATTAATTAGTTAGTTATAATGGATAACTGCTGAATATCTATTACATTATATGCCATACTAACCTATGAGAGAAATTTTGATGAATTTATGCATTCTGAAATTTAATTGATTTACTTGACAATTTTATAAATATTTAAGATAATTATTTTCACATAATTATTTTATTATATTATTTTCACATAAAACTTTATCACTTTTAATGCATAAAGTTATTAATTTGTATAGTTTTATTTCTAGTCAAACTTCTTTAATTTATAAAAATGTTTGGCATGACAACTCTCCCCATATGTTTTTTTCCTTTGTACCTTGCATAAAGAAATACATCACTTCACACTTGAAACCACATTATATTACATTTTGCAGTCTTTCAACATCAAGACCAGTCTCAAGCTCTCTTCTTTATATAAAAATATTACCTATTACAAATATATAAAAACTGAGTGATTACTGCTTTTAAAAGTTGCACACATAATGTAGTCATTTCAGTATGTTAGATATCAAAACCTAAACTATTTAAATAAAGATGTAACAGTCTAAGCAATTGTTTAATTTCAATATCTTTGCTGAGTTTTTAAGGAGCAATTCGTTTTCTGATGAGCACACAAGATTCTGTGGAAGGTTAATGGGAGTTTTGTGACTGTATACTGTAGGGAATAAATACATGGCTCTAGTCAAAATACTTATAAAATATGCCTTAACACTTAGCCTTTAAAATGCTTTGCTATAGCCTTTTAATGCTCAGAAACAAATTGAGAGCAAATCTAACTTTCTAGAGCATTATTACACCATGACTATTCCAACTTTGGACAGTTTTCAAAAATAAAACTTTTTAAAAAATTTTTTAAAAAAATTGTGGAGTCAAATCCAGTTACTAGACTTGCATAGTCCTGTACAGTTGCTGGTATTTATTAGTATTATTTGTAGGTTACTTACCGTATCCTGTCTTTTAAAATCCCTTAGCCTATAACTATTTTCGACTCAAATGTTATAATCAAAATTATTATACAAATAATGAAGACTGGGTTTTGCTATGAAGATAATACTCTATCTATGTCCAGGGGCTCTAGTTTCCTCAGGAGCAGATTCAATGGGCATGTGTGGGACTATAGGGAGAATGAGAAAAGAGAAATTCCTATCTAATGAATGAAAATACACTGAGGTAATTTTCAATTTAGCACCACAGCTGCAATGTAAAACTAGTACTTGTTCAAACACATAAAAATGGTTAAAAAGTTCCCATCTTATACAAAAAATATTAAAATAAAGTCTTTAGAAAATAATTTTAAAATTGCAAAAGAAAACAGCAAAGATTTGACTAAAGAGTTAAGAAGGTAGCAAAGTTCAATCCCTAAGAACTTCATTGGTCGATAGCAGGGCTTTTCAACCTTTTCACAGATTGTACCACTTTTAGGATATGGCAATATACAAATACCACCAGTCGCCTGGCAAGGTGTCAAAATCTTGATGACCCTCCCCCCAAAAGGAAAAAAGTGATAAAGTACAGGTCGTCATTGACGGTTTGCTTAGCGACTGTTACAATGGCACTGGAAAAAAGTGACTTATGACCATTTTTCACACTTATGACCATTGCTGCCTGACCCCAGGGTCTTGTGATTTACATTCGGATGCTTAGCAACTGATTCATATTTATGATGGTTGCAGTGTTTCAGGATCATGTGATCCTCTTCTGCAACCAAAACAAGTGAAGTCAGTGGGAAAAGAGATTCACTTAACAACTGTGTTACTAACAAATGCAGTGATTCACTTAACAAATGTGGCAAGAAAAGTCATAAATTTCTCACTTAGCAACATAAATTTTGGGCTCAACTGTGGTCATAGGTTGAGAAGTATCTGTATGCCCACTTACCACACTTTTAATGGGAAACTTGTGCCTGTTTCTCTGACATTAATCTTTGCATTGTTCTATGCCCTTCTCTCCCTCTGCTTGTCTCAAAGAAGCCTCTCCTCTTCTCTGTCTCTTTCCCTGTTGTCTTTTTTTCTCTCCCTTTCCCACCAAAACCTCTTCCTTTTATAACCTCTCTTCTCTCCCCCCTCCTCCTCATCTCTTTGGTGCAACTCCAGTTGATTCCTCTCCCCCAGGGTACGAGCTGCTCTCGAGTCAATCAGCTGGAGCCCTGGTGCCTATCCTGGGCGCTCAGCAGAGCCCCGGTCACACTACAGCTCCAGCTGACTCTCTCATAGGCCTGTGAAGTGCTACCACCGCTATAGCTCATCCCCCCCACTACCCTTTCAGATTTCTTTTTACACTTTTTTTACAGTGCTTTTCAACCTTTGTACGCATACCACCTGCCAGGTGCCAAAGTACCACCAGTGGTATGTGTGCCACGGGTTTAAAAGCACTGGTCTAAAGGATGCAAAGGGAAAGTTGTAAACAGATCAAATCACATAACAAATTTACACAGTTTTTGCTCATTGTTCAATAAGATCTATTCTTTGCATAAAGCAACCCAGAGTGAACAACAAACATTAAGTGAAACAAAATTGAGCAGACAAACAGTGCAGTACTAATTATTGCTAGTATTAATTAAGATATTTACAATCTTTCAGTAATTTTACACTGGCAGAGTAACCACAATATTTATGTGTGTTCTTTGAAACAGCTTTTTTTTTTTACCAATTTTATTCAAGTTTGGATTTTTTACTTAAAGCTACATTTATTGTTATTGTGCAAATCTAAGTCTAACAAAATTACTTTTTCAGAGAATTATTTTTACTCTCCTAGCAATTTACTGCCCCCCCAAAAAATCAATTGTTTTCATTTATAAGGCTCACGTTCATATAATCTTCTATTATTACAGAATCCATGCAATCATTAGTATTTAGTTTCCAATTCAATACTTTTCAAAAAAATTATCACTATTTAATTTTCAAAGTATTTTTTTTTCATTTCCATTGTTTTCATTTCACAACTGTTTTATCACAGGTAATTCTCATATTAAAATACATCAAGGATACTCAAGGGAAATAAATGTGGGAGTCCTGGCAGCCTGGAAACCGGTTGCGGAATTCCTGATACTGAGGATTAACTGGGTTAGTCTCTGGCAGCATGTTTGTAGCCTTTTATTTAATTTAATTGCTGCTGCTGCTTATGGGGTTGGCAGCTTGAAGATCGGCCCTGATTGCGATTGTGATTGCATTGGGATTACATCGGATGATGGCTGGAGACCGATGCAGGGTTTGGATGGATTGAGATTTCCTTGCTCTTGTGACTTCCTTTGATGGTCCGGAACAAACCCGGGACTGGACTGCGGTGAGAGGGCGGCCCTGAACTGGTCACCAACCTCCCCGCTGGTGTGAGAGGCCAGTGGGGGAGGTTCTACCCGGCAATGACGTTTACCCACTCCAGACTGGATCTCACAGCTGTGGTGAGAGGTCAGCTGTGAGCTCATCGTCTGGACTGGCTCAGGTGAGAGCAGAGCCGGATTGGTGGACGAAGACATGTTCCGGTTTTAACATCTTAACATCTTTAACATCTTACAACATCTGATAACATCTGACTTTCCATTGTGAACAATGGCTCACATGGATATTTGCTCTGTATGGTCCGATTACAATATTCTGGGTGGGACTTGTACGCCCTTAGGGGGGCTTCTCCCTCCTGGTCACGACCAGCCTGTTCGCTTACCATCTCCCTTGATGACGGGCCCAATTGTTGGGATCCCGAGAGGTGGTTGGGTTTACCTAGGGGCCTCTGGGGGAGACACATTAAGAGGCCCCTGATATGTTTTTAGCCAGTTATTTTAAAGGGTTAGGGAGGGGGAGGAATAGTGGGGAGGGGAAGGAACTAATAACCGGCACTCAGTCTGGGTCCGTTATGGGCTCTGGTGGAATGGGGTTGGGGGTGGAGGCTGCTGGCTCTGCGTGTGCTGGGGTGGGGTGTCAAATCCCCATGACGATAGGGAATGGCAGCAGGTGGTTGCACGGAGGGCCACATCAATATCTGGGATCGCGCCCTCGCTATCTTCGAGCGGTGGCGCGCTCCGACCCTCCGGTTAGCACCCTTTTGCCTGGGGATGAGGGTGATCAGGTCCCTGAGCTTAGGCTGGTGTATTTCAATGCCAGATCCGTTGTTAATAAGGCTCCCCTCGTTCGTGATTTGATCGAGGAGGAATGCGTGGATCTGGCATGCATTACCGAAACCTGGTTGGGCTCGGAGGGAGGGGTCCCTCTGACTGAGCTATGCCCCCCAGGTTTCTGTGTGCTATACCAGCCACGGGCTCAGGGTAGGGGCGGTGGGGTGGAGGTGGTGATTCGGGAGACTTTATGTCCGCGGGAGACCACCATTGTCCAGATAGGTGGGAGTGAGTCCCTCCTCCTGAGATTCGGCCCTCGGGTCCAGATGGGCTTGTTGCTCACATACCTGGTACCCAGCTGTGTGGCAACAGCCCTGCCTGGGCTGCTCGACACCCTCTCAGGGTTGGCGGTGGAGTTTTCCAGGCTTATAGTGCTGGGTGACTTCAACCTGCCTTCCCTGGGAGGGTTGTCAGAGGTAGCTTGGGGGTTCATGGCTTCCATGACGGCCATGGACCTGACCCAGGTAATTCAGGGCCCGACTCATGTGGGGGGTCACACTCTCGACCTGGTGTTTTTATCTGGGCAGTAGTTGGATGATCTGGGAGGGGGTTTGCCAGCCATCTTCCCCGTCATGGTCCGATCTTTATCTCCTGCGGCTGGTCTTCCATTATGCCACCCCCCCGGCGCTGGGCTGCGGAACCGACCAGGTGGTTCCGCACCAGGCGCCTAATGGACCCAGAACGGTTCCAGATGGCGCTTGGGTCTATACCTATTGCCCTCATTCACAGCCCGGCCGATGCCTTGGTGGATGCCTGGGAAAGGGCGGCCACTGAGGCATTCGACCATGTTGTACCCTTGCGACCCCTGAGCCGGGGCAGATCCCGTTGGGCTCCATGGTTTTCTGTGGAACTCCAGGAGATGAAGCGTCGGAGACGGTGTCTGGAGAGCGGTTGGAGGTCCAGCCGATCCGAATCTGACTGATTGCAGTTAAGAACCTTCATAAGGTCTTATCTTGCGGCGATGAGGACAGCGAAGGCTAATTATTTCGCTGCCCTCATCACGTCCGCAGATAATCGCCTGGCCGCCCTGTTTAGGGTGACTCGCTCCCTTCCTAACCAAGAGGTGAGGGAGGATCCCTTGCAGGGTCGGGCTGAGGAGTTTAGTCATTATCTGACGGACAAAATTGCTCAGATCCGGACCGGTTTGGACTCGGACTGGGCAGAGTCTGACGTGGAGGAATCAGACTGTCTTGAGCATGTTATCTGGACTGAGTTCGATCCTGTTTCCCCTGATGATGTGGACAGGATTATGGGGAGGCTGAGCTCCACCACCTGTTTATTGGACCCGTGCCCCTCCTGGCTGGTTTTTGCGGCCCGGGAGGAGACATGAGGCTGGTTCCAGGCAGTAATAACTGCTTCCCTGAAGGAGGGTGTCTTCCCTGCCGCCTTGAAGGAGGTGGTGGTGAGACCCCTCCTCAAGAAGCCTGCCCTGGACCTGGCTGTTTTAAACAACTATCGTCCGGTCTCCAACCTTTGCTTTCTGTCGAAGGTTGTTGAGAGTGTGGTGGCGCATCAGCTTCCCCTGTTCCTGGAGGAAACTGATTATCTGGACCCGTACCAATCGGGTTTCAGGCCCAGGCACAGCACGGAGACTGCATTGGTCGTGCTGGTGAATGATCTCTGGCGGGCTCGGGACAGGGGTTGTTCCTCTGTCCTAGTCCTATTAGACCTCTCAGCAGCTTTTGATACCATCGACCATGGTATCCTACTGCGGCGTCTCAGGGGGTTGGGAGTGGGAGGCACCGTTTTATGGTGGTTCTCCTCCTATCTCCTGGGCCGCTCGCAGTCAGTGTTGACGGGAGGGCAGAGATCCACCCCGAGGCCTCTCATTTGTGGAGTCCCTCAGGGGTCGGTTCTCTCTCCCCTCCTGTTCAACATCTATATGAAGCCGCTGGGTGAGATCATTCGTGGTTTTGGGGTGGGGTATCATCAGTACGCTCACCGTGATGTCCCGTTGCCTGGAGGCGGTCCGGGTCTGGATGGGGAGAAACAGGCTTCGTCTCAATCCTGCCAAGACTGAGTGGCTGTGCATACCGGCATCTCGGGTTGACCAAACTATTCCATCGTTAACAATGGGGGGTGAGGTGTTACCCCCTGTTGATAGGGCTCACAACTTGGGTGTCCTCCTGGATTCACGGCTCAGTTTTGAAGACCATATAGGAGCCATGACCAGGGGGGCTTTTGCCCAGGTTCGCCTGGTGTGCCAGTTGCGACCCTATCTGGACCGAGATGCCCTACGCACAGTCACTCATGCGCTCGTGACCTCCCGTTTAGACTACTGCAACGCTCTCTACATGGAGCTGCCCTTGAGGACCACTCGGAGGCTTCAGCTGGTGCAAAATGCAGCCGCGCGAGTTGTGATGGGGGTTTCCCGTTACTCCCATGTAACACCTCTGCTCCGCGAGCTGCATTGGCTTCCAGTGGCCCTCCAGGTGAGATTCAAGGTGCTGGTGATGACCTATAAAGCCCTAAATGGCTTGGGTCCGGGATATTTGAGGAAACACCTGCTGCCAGCATCAAGCTTGTTAGGCATATGGTGCTAGCCTACAATGTTGGGTTGAAAATATATTAACCATAATGTTATGACTTTAAGAAGTTAATTGGCCAATGGGTGTGTAAGTGTTCTCATGGCCATAAGAGGAAGCTAGGAGCGTAGCTTCTCTCTCTCTCTGAATTCACTGATCTCTACTATTACTGTTTTTGCTCTGCTGTTGGTTTGCTACTGTTGTAGACCTGAACTGTGTATTGACCTCTGGACCGGTAAGAAGACTTTGTATTTTGGATTACTCCTTGGACTGTTGCTATTGTTTATGACCTGGACTGTTTATTTTTGACTGTGCATTTTTGTTTTTACACCACCTCAAAAGTAAACTACTTTTTGCTTTTTACAACTCAGTGTATTCTTGTGTGACTCTTGCTGCTCTCAGTACCCTTCCTTGTCTGTGCAACTTTTTGGTAGCACAAGGAGATCTCTGCACAACAAATTCCTTGACAAAGCTCCCTTCGTCCTGTGCGCTCCCACAGGGAGGGCCTTCTCAGGGTGCCGCCGGCCAAAGAATGCCGGCGGATGACACCCAAGGGGAAGGCCTTCTCGGTGGGGGCGCCTGCCCTTTGGAACCAGCTGCCCGTGGAGCTTAGGACTGCCCCCAACCTTCGATCATTTCACCGAGACTTGAAGACCTGGCTCTTCGAGCTTTCCAGCCCAGGCTGAGTTTTAATTGGGGGTTTTAACTGGGGTTTTATATTTTTCAGGGACTTAGTTTAATCTTTTTAAATTGCTCTTAATTTTTGTATTGATGTTTTATATACCCTGTAAACCGCCCTGAGTCCTTCGGGAAAGGGCGGTATATAAATTCAATAAAATTCAAAATTCAAATTCAAATAATTCAAATATGTGGATTGTTCCCAGTTGCTTCCATTGATTAAGAATTAATTAATAAAATGTATAGCCATTAACTGTTATAGCAATTAACATAAAAAAATAAAATTAGACCTTAATTCAACACTGGCCCTGCATTCGATACAATTTCCAGATGATTTAAACAACTATTTTCTATAGCAGTGCAAACATACCTACATTACATGATATACTTTCATTAAAATAAAATTATTTTTTTCCTTTCTTCAAATTGAAATGAAAGACTGACTTCTTTTCAATATATTTCTCTGGAAAGGGCGAGTATTAAATTTCAGTGATATTAGGTTATTTTTTAAAAAAAATACAATAAGTTTTTGAATTTAAAAATAGCCAATATTTTACCATCAGTATCCCAAACAATATATTCAGTAATAATCCTTCCCAAGTAGCTACAATCCAAATAACTAGGTAAAAAAATTAAGTTATAATTTTTATTTATAGAAACAGTTTATAAAAGCTCTTTAATGTAATTTGATTCCAGGCAGGAATCTTTTCAGAATATTATTCCAAAAATGGATTGTGTCTAAAAGTATAGGTATTTGCTACAAATATTGTAATGATATAACGAAGTGGAAAATAATCTGGATGATTTAGGTTTTAAGTATGTGAGAAATAATATTAAAAAAACAAATAATGACAAGGATAAATTCATTTTCAAATGAGGTGACAAAGCAAGATAGCAAATGGGTTTTGCTATGTCTGCTCCCTCCTAGATATTTTTCAAGTAGCAGGACATACGGGAGGTATCCCTTACATCTTTGTTTCTATAATTCCTATTTTTTGGTGTATTTTTGTTTTGGAATATATAAATACTATATTTTGACATTTATCCTGAAAGAAGTGGTAACTTTGAGACTGCCTCATTCCCTTGCATAATGGCCCCTGCCATTGCTATTACCCTCCAGCTTTATTCCTATTAAAAAGATTGCTGTGGAACATTTATCATAAGAAACGCAAGCTATATATTGTATCTCTTTTCTGAAAACTTAAAAGACCAAAAACAAAGCAAATCTAAAAACATTCACACATGATTAAGGTTTTAATATCCATGAAAAGTTTTATAAAAACTGGAAAATGCTGTAGCTTTTCAGTACTACAATACTCAGTTATGTGCCATTGTTGTTATTTCACAATCCTAGGTTTTGCTCTTACAAACAGGATTTATTTTCCAATAACATTAAACCTTATTTTATTAATAAACCTTCTGCTGAAAACTATTGTTTCTTATATAGTATGCATAAGATTCTAATATGGGAAGCAATTTGTTTCACTAACTATCCTTAGATATTAGGAAGAGTTTTTTTTCCCTAAACAGCTTTTATTCCTAAATTACTAAACATTGAGAGTAGAATGACAGTTTGTGGTGATCATTACTACTACATTTAACAGTAATAAAAATAGCCTCAATCTGCAAAGTCAATTAGTGTCAAACATAATTGCTGGAACTCATTAGTCTAAGTCAAGCATGACAGCTTTACAATTATAGGAGGTACTTAGTTTAAACAAATGGGATCCCAGAAGAAAACTTGCAATGAAAAGGCAGTAGCAAATAATCAGATCGCTAGGCCATGTCTCTCAATTCAACTGGACTATATGTATTGCTTGTCTTGCATTAAGAACCCACTGTTTTTTAGTTCTTGAACCGAAATTCCAATGTCATTTATTAAAACTGATTTTTTCTAACATATTCTACTATTGCTCCCATTAATATTTTAGAACAATGTTCAAAAGACATTGAGTTTTAAGTACTGAGGTATTGTAAGGCTGCCATCTAGTGCCCAAGGAACCCCTTTTTAAAGTAAAAGGTAAAGTTAATTTCAAAACTGAACTTATACAAAATGTATTATATTACGATGACACTGCTTATGTGCAGGTTCACATTTGAAAAGATCAGAATACACTTAGAGTATTCCATTACAAGCCTATTTTATAGTATGCTTATTGTGGAATATTTAAAGTAAAACTAACTGTTCAAAATAGATACAGAAAAATATGTTTTATTAGTCAATGGGAACAATACCACTAGCAATAAAAATAGAATTAAAAAATAAATAATTAGAACAAAGTAAAATAACACAAAAGTTGTGTAAACATTCCAGTTTTGCACAATTCTTGAGTGTATTGGTAGAAAAAGAAGGCAGGTAATAGAAAAGCTCAAACTCTAAATCAGGTGCTTTTAGTTTAAGTGATTTACTTGAAAGTTTGTCTTAAAATGAAGACTTTATATCAGAGGTGTCAAACTGCCGGCCCTTGGGCTGGACACGTCATCCGGAAGCTGCACCCACCCCATTGCCGGCAATGGCAAAACCATCCTGAATCGTTGTGCAATGTCACGTGACATCGCAAGTTTGACATTACTCAGTAGTAAGTATTATGAGTAGCAAATTATGCTGAGCACTCAGAGATAAATAATAATACTGACCACCTGTTCTCCTCCCCCTACCTGGAGTTCTGAAAATTTAAAAGACACTCACTGGTTTCAAATTTGTCTTCTGCCTTGAGCAAAACATACAAATCTTTGGTCTAGCAGCTAGCAGAAATAAAGAAATATAGCATCATGTGTTTTGTTTTGTTTTTTGCTGATACAAGGACTCTTCTTTACTTCTGTGTTCTGCTAAGTCAGCATATATAAACTTCTAATTCAATATCCTCTTTTTATATAAATTTGTTCCACACAAATTCAAAATATTAAATCAACAGTACAGTGACTTTTAGAACAAGCTTATTTTATATTCAGTCAAATACAGCTTATGGACTATTGTCACCAAGGCTATCTGGATAGATCAAAATTGGCAAGATAGAGCATCTAAGTCTCCTCCTATAGTATTTCCAGACTTTTACATCCTTGCACCAAGTAATAATCAAAGCATAGATTCAGAAGAAAGAAAAATCCTAAACTATGGTGTCTAGCTGCAACCTGAAGGACAGATCTGTTATTATTGCAAGATACCAGAGTCTACTGAAATGAAACTGTGCACCCCAAAATATTAATTAACCTCTGGGCCAAACTCACTCTGCTACCATTAATTTTATCTACAAATATCCCCCTCCCCATCAAATTATAACCTCATCAAAGCTGAGCAAATACCCAAATGTCTGGGGGAACAATGGGAGACAGAGCATATCTCAGCTTTTCCAAGGCTAAGGGCAGAAAGAGAAGTCCATGAATAGTGCATGTAAAATGCATATAAAGTACATAGTGCAAATAAAGTGTGCATCAGATTGCTCTTTCCATTAGGAATAACTTCAAAAGTTAAAATTGCCAATAATTGTATCAAGAATTGTTTAAACCAACATCCGTGCATTCAATGAAATAAGGATATATATAAATCTGAAGAGAATTATAACAGACATTGCTCAAAAATCACCACACTCATTTTATAGCATGTATCCAAGTTACAAAAAAACTGTTTGTTTATAGAAAAAACATTTTACTTGTATTTAAGATTTTAATCTCTTTTGTAAACCAATCAAAAAGGATTTTATTTTAGTCATTGACTATACATGAAATATAAAATGTAAAACAGACACACCAACAAACATATGTATCCAACAAATCAAAAACAACAACAATAAATCAAGGGGACAAATTTCAAACATTATTATTAATAATCCTACAACCAACACCTCTGACTGTGATGCTCAAGAGAAACTTGTAGCTGTAATCAATTGCACATTTTAATATAATTTTCTGAAAATGATTATCAATAAAAAAATTTGGTTCAAGTGCAGTTTGTTAAAATGATAAAGGTGACATCCAATCCAACCAACTGGTCTTCATCACTTCATAATCATTTGTTTCTGTAATTAATATCCAAAAGCATAGATTCTAAAACCACATGTATTTCGGCTGCTAATATATGAAAAGCTATTCCATAAATTTGGATGCTTCTTTACCATCTAGAATTCATCAACATCCATCATATAAAACAAATAGGGGAAAATATACTGGAATAAAATATTGTATCTGCAGCTTGTGTGTCCTCACAAAATTGTGTCCATCCTGTATACATGAACATGTGCCAAATAACTAAATTCATGTTGACTTAAAACAAAATGGATTTAACATACAAATGTTATAAAATCGTCCTATAGACATAAAACTTAAAGGATGCTGAACCAATATTTTATAGAATTTAGTCTTTTCATCAAAATTCTTTTACTGGGCTTACTTTCCTCTTTTTTCAGAGAGCTGCTTAAACTGAATTTGACATACATTTTATTTCCATATATTCAAAACAACGTTGTAACTATTATAGTGAAAATATGCTAAATAATTTGTATTGCATGATTTGTTTTGAATTTTATTTTTAAGACACCTACTTTAGCCATCTGTAATAGAACTGATCATCAGTTACTCCATTGCCAAAGAATTTAAAGTTTAAAATTTTCAAGCTATTGATCAATTTATGTGCCCCAAGAATAAACTAATTTCACTGTAGTTAATGCCACATTAGATTTTAGCAGCAAACCTAGAATGAAGTCAATATACATATTCTGCATTTTATAGCCACTTAGCTTATGATAGTGCTCCCACTGTGTGTGAAATCATTTTTTTCTAAACATGACCTACCCACAATTTTCTTGAAAACCTTCAGCAGGCACAATTCAGAGAATCACCAATATAGATTTTCAGAAAAAAGTAATAATGTTGAAGTAACAATCCATTTACATTATTTATGCAAATTAAATTATATTTCAATTAATTATCTAAATTGAAGACTATTTTGAATTTGTATCTAGAATTATTATCTATGTAAAATATATGCTTAGTTTGTACTGATTTTTTTTCTTTTGGAAAAAATTAAGCGCTGCTAATATGGCAGATGTTTTTTTTTAAAGTTTTAAAATACATTTTAGAACATATACCCCATCTCCCCCACCCCCCTCCCCATCCCTCCCTTCCCAACACCCCCCCCCCGACTTCCCAGAACTGAATACAGGGTATTACATCACACAATCTCAATCTAAAATATTCTAATTACTATAATTACTCTTTAAATCCTATCGCACTTTAACTCTCCTTAACCATAGAAAAGATAATAATATATCCTCTAATTATAATGACTAAAAACTATTCATATGCTAAATGATACTTTGTAGTCCCATATTTATTCTGAATATAATCAATCCATCTTCTCCATTCCACTATATATCTTTGTTGCGAGTGATCTTTCACATATGCTGAGATTTTGGCCATTTCTGCCAAGTTCGAAACTTTCAAAGTCCATTCTTCTATAGTAGGCAGATCCTCCTTCTTCCAGTATTGCACTACCAAAAGTCTTGCAGCTGTTACTAAGTTCAGCATCAATTTAGTTTCTATAGCAGTACACTCAGTGATAATACCCAACAAAAACAATTGTGGTGAAAATCTTATCTTTTTCTTAAAGATCTTCTGCATGTTCCACCAAATTTTGATCCAAAAAGCTTTAACTTTTTTACAAGTCCACCATACATGATAATACATTGCATCATCACAACCACATCTCCAACATTTTGCCTGACAATTTGGATACATACATGCTAATTTTTTGGGATCTAAATGCCATCTATAAAACATTTTGTAAAAATTCTCCCTTAAGTTTTGTGCCTGTGTAAATTTAACATTCCTAACCCATATTTTCTCCCAAGTGTCCATTATTATTGGTTCCTGAAAATTCTGGGCCCATTTTATCATACAATCCTTAACCAGTTCCGCTTCTGAGTCGATTTCTATCAATGCATTATATATCCTTCTTATATGCGCTTGACATTGATCTCTAATTTTGAAGATCATATAGGAGCCGTGACCAGGGGGCTTTTGCCCAGCTTCGTTTGGTGCGCCAGTTGCGGCCCTATCTGGACCAAGATGCCCTACGCACAGTCACCCATGCGCTTGTGACCTCCCGGCTAGACTACTGCAACGCTCTCTACATGGGGCTGCCCTTGAGGACCACTCGGAGGCTTCAGCTGGTGCAGAATGCAGCTGCGCGAGTTGTTATGGAAGTTTCCCGATACTCCCATGTAACACCTCTTCTCCGTGAGCTGCATTGGCTTCCGGTTGCCCTCCGGGTGAGATTCAAGGTGCTGGTAATGACCTATAAAGCTTTAAATGGCTTGGGTCCAGATTATCTAAGGGAACACCTGCTGCCGGCATCAACTTCCCATCATCCTGTGCACTCCCACAGGGAGCGTCTTCTTAGGGTACTGCCGGTTAAGGAATGCCGGCGGGTTATCCCCAGGGGAAGGGCGTTCTCTGTGGGCACGCCGGCCCTTTGGAACCAGCTTCCCACGGAGTTTAGGACCGCCTCCGACCTTCGCTCATTTCGTAGGGATTTGAAAACTTGGTTTTTTGAGTTATCTGGCCCAGACTGAGGGGTTTTAATTTTTAATTAATGGGGTTTTAGTTAAGTTCAGGGATTAATTTAATCTTAGTTTTAATCATTTTTAATTGTATATGATGTATTTTAACTTTTAATTTTCCCTGTAAACTGCCCTGAGTACTACGGGAATAGGGCGGTATATAAATTTAAATATAAATAAAATATAAATATAAATATAAATAATTTGCTTTACCAAATTCCCATCTGATATTGAAATACTAATTTTCTGATCTTCTTTCCATCTGGCCTGTAACTGCCCATACTGAAACCAAGTTTGTACTATTCTTTTTTCTTTTAGAATATTAAAAGACTTCAATTGCCATTCATTCTTTTCCAGTCTAAGAATTTCTTTATATGTTATCACATGATGTTTAAATCCCACATTTATATTTTCAATTGCATGTTTAGGTATTGCCCAAACAGGAATTTTATAATTCAACTTATATCGATATTTTTTCCAAACTCTCAACATGGCAGACCTTAATATATGTGTTTTAAAAACTTTGTCCACTTTTTTGTCACACAATAAATAAGCATGCCAACCACATAACAAATCCCACCCTTCAATATTCAATAATCTCCTTTGTGTTAAATTAAACCAATCACTAATTGACGATAATGCTGCTGCCTCATAATATAATTTAAAATTGGGCACTTTGAGACCACCTCGTTCACATACATCTTGCATTATCTTAAATTTAACTCTCGGTCTCTTCCTTGCCCAAATAAATTTATTAATACCTCTCTGCCATTCCTCCAAATTTGAATCTTTTTTAAGTATAGGTATCATTTGAAATAAAAATAAAAATTTAGGTAAAACATTCATTTTCATAGCTGCAATTCTTCCCAATATAGACAGTCGTAATTTTCTCCAACTATCTACCTCTTTTTGTATTTTTGACCATAAAAATTCATAATTATTCTTATATAATTTAGTAATTGAAACTGAAAGATGTACCCCCAAATATTTAACCTTTTTAACTATTTCAAATCCCGTTAATTTTTCTAAAGCTACCTTTTGTTCTATAGTCATATTTTTAGACAATATCTTAGTTTTTTGTCTGTTTACCTTGAATCCCGAAACTTGTTCATATTGTAAAATTATTTCCATTAAATCTCTAACTGATTGAATTGGTTGACTTAACGTAATAACCAAGTCATCTGCAAACACTCTCAATCTATAGTCTTGATCTTTTATTTTAATTCCCTTTATTTTCTTTGAATCACGTATTTTAATCAATAATATTTCCAATATTAAAACAAACAACAATGGCGACAGTGGACATCCCTGTCTTGTACCCTTTTCAATTTTACAAGCTTCTGATAAGCTACCATTAATTATTATTTGTGCTGTTTGTTTTTGATATATAGCCCTAATAGGTTGTAAAAACGTATCCCCAAACTGCATCTTCTCTAACACTTTAAATAAGAATTGCCAATCCAATTGATCAAAAGCTTTTTCAGCGTCCAGAAAAATCAGTGATACAGGAACTTGGTTATTTCTTTCTAAATATTCTAATACATTTACAATATGTCTCATGTTATTTTTCATTTGCCTACCACTTATAAATCCTGTCTGATCAATATGAATCATTTGTTGCATAACCTTCATCGATCTATTTGCTAAAAATTTTGCAAATATCTTGTAATCAATATTCAACAACAATATAGGTCTATAATTTTTAGTTTGTATAGGATCTTGATCTTCCTTTGGAATCAATGTTATAAATGCTGTTTTCCATGATGGAGGAACCTCCCCTCCGGATTGGATTGTTGTAAACAATTTTCTCAAAACCTTTGGGGGAATCTCTTTCAGAATCAAAACCTCCTGACCAGCAATTTTAAATCTATTATAAAAAATTTGAATAATCTCATTTCTTATCTTTCTCTTTGTAAAACTGGTACAGAATGCAGCCGCGAGAGTTGTACTGGGAGTTTCCCGATACTCCCATGTCACACCTTTGCTCCACGAGCTGCATTGGCTACCAGTTGTCTTCCGGGTGAGGTTCAAGGTGTTGGTAATGACCTACAAAGCCCTTCATGGCATGGGTCCGGAATACCTTGGGGAGCACCTGCAGCCGGCGTCAACTTCCCTCCGCCCAGTACGCTCCCACAGAGAGGGCCTCCTCAGGGTGCCACCGGTCAAAGAATGCCGACTGGTGGCCCCCAGGGGGAGGGCGTTCTCTGTGGGTGCACCGGATTTATGGAACCATCTTCCGGTTGAGCTCCAGATGGCGCCCGATCTCCGCTCCTTCCTGCGCGATCTTAAAAGCCATCTCTTTAAACAAGCTGGCCTGGCCTGATGGGACGGGGTGGGATTTTTATAAATGAACTTTAATTTTAATTTGTATTAATTTTATGGGCATTGTTTAATCATGTTTTAATAATTTTAATTTTTGTATCTAGTTTTTATGTATTGCCCTGTTCACTGCCCTGAGTCCCCTGGGAGAAGGGTGGTATATAAATTAAATAAATAAATAAATAAATAAATAAATAAATAAATAAATAAATAAATAAATAAAATACACCACCACATCTCTTGGCAATTTCCTTTGCCTGGCAATCCAGGAGTTAACTCTAAAACCTTTATCTATCTCGCCAAAGAAATCTTCGGGTTGAAACCCCTAATTAGGTGCCAGGGCATCCGCCAGCATCTCTTGCAAATTCTCCTGAGGATTCTCTTTCAAACCTCTGATCCTCAGATCAAACTCCATATCTCCGTATTGTATCATCACAACCTCTTCCTCTGTTTTATCCATTTTATATTCAACTTCACCCATTTTGGCCTCCAACATCAGATTATATTGTTTCACCTCTTCCACCCATTCATTCAGAGTCTCAATACAACCTGCAAGCCCCTGAAGTGCTAACAGAATGTCCTTCCACATTTCTTTGTTCTTATCCTCAATAAGCACAGCCACCTGTTCAGTTATTTTTTCAGTCATTTTTTCAGACTGAGTTGCTAAAGCCACTTTTAAAGCATCTTGTAAGTCCTTTAAAGTTACAGGTGGAGCAGCTGCGGGGGATGATGTCAAAGACTGCAATCCAGATTTGCTGAACAGGCGATGTCCCTGCACTTTTAGTAACAGGGATTCTAGGAGGCTTAGAAGCCATTTTCTAACCAATTAACTCTCCGTACAAACTTTCAATTTTCTTCTCCTTTAACAACTTAAAACAAATCTTGTAAATTTAAGCAGGTCAAATTTAAAGTCCAATTCCTCCTCAATATCCCAGCAAACACTTTCAATATAAAAGAAGTAAGAGGAAAGAAAAAAAAGGAAAAAACCCCTTTGCTTCTTAAAAAAAAATCTTCTCCTCTCTTTTCCCTTTTCACTCAGGCGCCATTTTCCCTTTCTTTTCCAAGTAGTTATTGAGACGAAAAAAAGTTTTCTTTTTTCCGAGAGTTAAAGCCTTGTACTTGCTATTTATATGACTCCTGTATCTGGTCAGCTGCAACAATGTTTCTAGATGTCAATCAGATCCGGCAGGAGTGGATTCAGCGTCTTGTTCTGCTGATAGCAGAAGAGTCCTCTGCTCCGGAGATTCCCAGGCTTTGGGGGGGCTCTCACCCTTCAAACCCCAGAATAAATGTTCTGAGGCTCTAGGGGAGCTCTGCCCCTACCTGGGAACTCCCCCTTTCCTCTTCAACCGAGGAGTGGGGTTTTCACGCCGCGGAACAGCTGATTGTCGGCTGCTCTGTGGTTTAAACAGCAACGAGGGACTGGCGGTCGATTCCGACCGTCCGCAATGCTGGAGAGTCACCCGGAAGCCCGGCAGATGTTGATAAAGGTGCTCCCTCTAATTTTCTTTACTGTAAAATAACTAATCATATTAAAGTTTTCTGATCCATCTATTCTACCAGTGAAACCTTTTGTCTGTTCTTTCCAGCTGATATTAAGAATAATATTAGTTCTTCACTGAGAAGGAAAATCATTCAGGATTTTACAATTTCAATTTCCAGACTAATAAACTAAGTCAGATTTGATAAAATATTAGTATTTATCAAATTCCTTTATTCACTGCCCCATCCAAAAAACTTTGGTTTTATGAAATAAAACTTGTTAAAGCACTTAAGAAAAAATACAATAAATGTATTCCAAAGTATTTATGTTTCAGCCAAAACCAATGGCTTCCATTGCTACCTATGTTTTTAACTTGAATAGTTAGAAAGTTGGGCAAAACGAAAACCAATTCTATGTGTTTGCTTTCTTGATGTTTTAGATGTTCACACATATGGAGATCTTGAAGCAATTCTCCATCTCATAAAATGTACACAATGATTTGAATGGCTGGAGTGTTGTACCTCCGTATATTTTGAAGTGCTGATATAGATTCCAATATGAAGCAATTATCAAAGGTTTAAAAGGTTTTTTTATTTCCCAATGCCTAAATGGCATTTTGAACATTATTGAATGTGTAAGTCTTTATCAAAAAATATAAACATTTTGATTCATCAATTGTTAAAAAAAACTTTCATAAGCTTACAATTTTTGTAACTTTATAAAATTCAAAGTAGAATGACCTTTTGTAAAAATAAGTGTTGAACCTCCAAGCAGACAGGATAAAAGAAACAGATGGAGAGGATACCAAAATTCCAACAGTCTCTGCTACATATCCAAGAACCATCATAAAGTTATAATTGCTTTATACGATTATAAATTTCTGTTGTCAGAGCCAATACTGCTGGCAAGGATGGATTCCTGGCATAACATATTCTGATGACTTTTTCAGAGAACATGAATAGTTGAATGCATACAGAGGCAAGCCATGTATAAATGAAGAGAAACAATGTGATTTCATGAAAATGTATGTAGAACTATAATCTTAAAAGTTTCACTAAAAGTCTTCTTATAAATCGAGATCAGGGGTATCAAACTGCCGGCCCGCAGGCCAGATGCGTCATCTGGAAGCTGCGCCCACCCCATTGCTGGCAATGGCAAAACAATCCCGATACATCTTACGATATCACGTGACATCGCAAGTTTGACATGTCTGATCTTGATATATAGATTTATTGTTATATAAGTAGCAATTTTCATATAAAAAATAAGGGCAGTATCTACTTTTACTTCATGTGATTATCTTTAGTAGTGCAGAAAATGCATTCATCTTTCACTTACTATAGGAATTTCTTAAAATATTCAGTTGTTTCTTGTCTTTTAATATATGACAATATGTATCTATAACATCTATTTCACCTTCTTCCTAGTTCAGGGTCTACCTTTTTTTTAAATAAACTGAATATTGATCCATTGGTTGCAACACGAATGGACCAACCAGCTTGTTCCCTGAACCTGACACTGCGGGGATGAGAAACAGTGATTTACCAAAGTCACCCAACCAGCTTTCATGCCTAAGGCAAGAATAGAACTTTATAAAACAGTTTCCTGTTTTCTAGCCTAGTACAAATATGTTCTTTTTGTCTGTCTCTGTCCCTTTCTCTGTCTCTTTCTGTTTTACTATTATATTTATTATTATATTTACTATTATATTGGATAAAACCATTTCATTCACAATATAAATGACAAAATGAAACCAGGAATAAAAGAGCTTTATAGTTTATAGGTAATTTTAAGTACCATTAAAAAAATTATTGAAATATCAAATATGCTGCATAGATTGAGATCAATCCTCACACTTCAACAACTGGGCACTGACTGTATATAATATACTAATGTGGTAAATTTATAACACAATGAAATATACAATTAATACAATAGCTGTCAATTGTATTATGTCTACCTACTTACCCACCTATGAACCTATATAAAATCCTTTCTTTACAAAAGTTATTCTTAATGATCACCTATCTTACAAAATGCAACTTAAAACTGCTGCATGAAAAAAAAAGATCATTGCCTCTTTTTACTTTGGCCAAAAATATATTGGGGAGCCCAAAAAGTGAAATGAAGTAATGTGAAACAAATTCAACGTATTTGCTCTGTGAATTACTTCCAGAATTCTTTTTAATTATTATTATACCTTTCAAATAGGGTAGTTCCGAATACTAGTGTCATATCAGAGATACTTATTTCCACATCACAATTTTGTAAAAGGTAGCATTTTACACAATATTTATCTTAAAAAGTCCTTCCATTTGTCTTTTTTATAAACTATAAAGTTCAAAATATGATAACCTGTCTTTGTTGCTGCAGCTACTACATAATTTGTGCTGCTTTCCATGGATTTCTACCTTACTTGAATTTTTAACATAAAATAACTTGTATCTGGATAATGAAGCATCAACACAGAATGCAAATGAATCTGAAAAGAAAATTATTTATAGTGTAGATTTACAATTAATGTAGGTAGAATAAGATGATATAAGTCTAAGCCCACAAATTTCTAAATTACTGATAAAGACAAATGGCTTTAGCTATTTAAAAGTGAAGGGTACTTAGGTATGGAACAATTTTTCTCAAACAAGATTTATGAAGCAGGGCTACTACAGAATTACAGTAAGATTTTTCTTTAAGTTGTTCAGTGCTCAGTAGTGTTACATCTTCTTCACTGTTTACATTTGGCTGTATTTATTTTTCCAAGCTCAAAAAAGTGTTGACAACAAAGATGTCTATAGAAACATTCTGTTGGTACTACTAACCATTCCAAACATTCTTTAAATAGTCTATGTATGTTTTGTTATAAATATATGTTTTTGTTATAAATTTGTAGATTTATTTAATTCCAGATACTATAAATTCATTATATGTTCTCTTTTTATTATTTCACTCTTATATTGAAGCTTGAATGTAATTGAAATGATTGGCATATCATGTTATAGTTATCTATAATTACATTTTTAAAGTGCAGCAACCATTATTTCAACGTTCAGAAGCAAGTTACCATCCTCCTAGTAGAAAGTATAGTGATTTATCTTTCAAAGCAATGAAACATGCTTGCATATTGAATTTTAATAATTTATCTTGAAATAAATAATATTGATAAGGATTTTTGTTTTTCCCATGGATATTTCTCCTTGCCAAGAAGTTCAGCAAACCTTGTGAAAATGTCAAGATTACTACTTAATATCTACCCCACATCCAGGGACAGTGTGTATCATGGTTAAGGCATCAGGATAAAAATGTGGAGATTGTGAATTCTAGTCCTGCCTTAGGCTGGGTGTTTCTTTTAGCCCTAGGAGGGAAGCAATGACAAATGAGTTCTGGAAAACTTTGTAAAGAAAACTACAGGAACTTCTCTGGGAAGTCTAAGAGAATTGGGCAAGATTGAACAGAAGAAAGAAAGAAAAAGTATCTGCCATAAACGTACCACTGATCAATAGTTTCTAGTTAATAGTTTATTTGATAATTAATAAGTTAATAATAACTCATCAATACTGGTTTAAAATAGATTTTAGTATGTATATTATTTCAAAGTAATATCAGAGGAAAATGAAATATACAAATACTTACAGTAACATGTTCCCCTGAGTGGATTACCAAGATATCTATTTTCAGAGTCACAACTGCCAGGAAAAAAGACAAAACAAAGAGCTAAACATTGGATTATTATAAACAATATAGCATATTAAATATTTTAAATATAACATTCATGCAGCCAATGAAATAAAAACAAACATTAACTGAAACTATATTTTTTTGGCCAGGATATACAATAGTGCATTGCTATGCTTTTATATCAATGAATTTAAGTTAGAATATGTAATTCCTTTATTGAAATATTTTTATCCTACAATAATCCTCAGCATGTATAGAGAATATGGAATACAATGATCTTCTGTTGACATGTTTGGGTAACCTATGCTTGTTTGAAGTTAGTTTCCATTTGGTTTGCAGTTTTATTCATAGCAAGCTAGAAAAAGCTAATGGAACTACGTGGAACAAAATGTGTTGATCACTACTGTCTGTGTGCCTCTATATTATGTTGCATCTTGGTTAATTAAATTAATTATGTTTATTAAAAGACAGTAGAATGTTTTCAGATCTAATTACAGAAATAAGACAAACATAGAGAATGGCTATGTGCAGCCAGAATAATGCTAATCAAATCAAATTAAACTCTGAAAGGTCACTTGTCATGTCTAACTGGGGTAGATAATCTGCCATCATTGGTCTTATTTCAATCTTTCTGTAAGGAATCAAATTAATTTATAAGAGAATGGAAAAGCGTTAACAGTGTCATTACTACTATGTAATCATTTCCAAATGAATAGCAATTATATAATTCTTTTTATTCTAAATGATGGCACTCTTGCACATAATAATTTAAAATATTTAACACAATGTTTCTTTCATAGAATTTTAGACTTTTGTTTGTTGTTTAGTAAAGGTTTTTTTTTCCTTCTATGTTTCGAATAATTTCTTGGTATATCTTGAAGGAAAACATAATGACTTCTCCTAATGGTTTGGCAGAATGGTATACATCAATAGGCCTATACTGGACAAGAAATTTGAAAACTATTTTTGTTGCTTTCCTGAGTAATACCTTCATTTATAATTTAAATGTATTGCAATGGTGTGTGAGAATGACTTTGGAATATAGGGCATCCAGGCATGGCCAAAGTAATGATCAGATAAAATACAGTTTAGCCTGCAGGAGAAATGTGAGTGCGGCAAGAAGCTCAGAAGAGATCCTCCCTAGTTTCTTAGGCTGTAAAGGGAGAGAGAAGTACTTGTAACATTTTGTTAACATAATATTACAATATTATTAACTCATCTTTCCTGTCTGGTCTACCTAGTAAGACTGAAATCAATCTTGCAAGTCTGAAAGTTCCCATCTTCTTTACAGCCCAAGAAACCTCCTTTAATCATCACTTTCTTACTCATTTCAATATACAGGGGAGCTGAACCTTTTCCCATTGTTTTTCAACTTGTTTGTGACTGATACAAGAGAGTAAAGTAAATGTTCAAATATATGCTTGCTTTACTGTATTTCAGAAAGCATTAGTTCCCTGGCATGAAACCAAAATACATTTCTGAGAACAAATGCAGGAACATTTTTAAAATGTTAACTATAAAGTCTATAATATGTTCCAATAAGATTCAATCTATCACATTCATCCAGCTATTTATAGTTATTTTCTAACTGTTCTCTGTTGACCTCTTTGAAGGTCAAATACATGCTGCTGTTCAACATTTGTCAATGTTTCATATGTACAAATAGGTCACAATACTCACATCTTATTTTCTACACATTTCTCTCTTTTTTTGAGTATCTGAAATATGTATACTTACTGACATTAGGGGAATTAATTTCAACAGAGTATTTGTTTTTTTAAATGCATAATATATTAAACTATATTTGAATAAGATATGGGTAGGATCTATTTCCACCAAATCAGAAATGAACTTTATGTACACTTAGATTAGAGCAAAGGTTTTATTATCAAAATGGTTTAGAACATAGTTTGAAATTAAAAAAAATCTATAACCATTCTTTAGAGAGCAAATTGAGTCAAATAATCAGTTGCTTGGAGAAACAAGCCAACAATTGCAAATTCTAGTAGGCTATCAAAATATTAACATGCTGACCTGTATTCCTAATTTTCAAACAAAAATTGCCCTTGTTTTAAATTCTATGATACTTAGGCAAATGATCCAATATTGTTAATAAATCTATAAACAAAATAAGAATGCATCCCAATGTAAAATTAATACACATTTCTGTGTATTAAGTTTATAATCCAAGAATGGTTTATTCTTGGAAATTTTACTCCAACTGAATTGCACATCATATATACTTTTTAAATACAAGGTTATCGTATATGTGTTCGCGTGCATGTATAATTTTATTAGTTTCTTTAAAAAGATTAAACGTTAATATAAACTAATATGAAATAAGAAAAATAAAAAAGAAAGAAATCAAGAAAGGAGAAAAATTAAAAGAAAAATAGGAAAGAAAGGATATAAAGAAGTAGCTTTCAGTCTTCTTTAGACATAATCAAAATAGCTTCTTAATTCCCTACTACAGTATCTTTAAAAATCATGAGATATCAATTTAACATTTCAGTGAAGACTTTCTAATAAGGATGAAAATGAAAACAGAATTATCTATGAAGGTTGAAATTTCTTATTGAAAATAAGAATATATATATGTTTCATTTGAACATAAAAATGTGCCACGCATTCTCTTAAAGAAGTGGCTAGTTGTGGCAGTCTCAATCTATTGCAGACAATGTAATAGAATTCATACTTCAGCCTTAACTTCAGCCCCAGTTAAGGAACCATCATTATACCATAAGGAATGTTATGAAACAGAAGAAAGAAACGGAGAACCAGAAGAAAGGACAATTATATTTCTCGCAATTCATAGATATCAGCAAAAGTAGCAAATGCCTAACCTTGCACAACTGAAGATTCCCTCAAAATATTATTTGATTCTTGGAAGACAATCCTAAGATAGGTGGAACTCAGGAAGCAATGTTTGTATATGGCCTTTCTCTAGTGTTTACCTGACCCTGTAGAGTTGGCAGCGACATGTACTGCTTACATAAACAGATACTATCATTTTAAGGAAAATAAGATGGCATATTCAAAACACGATTGAAGTGCAATTTGTTCTGATTCATTGCCTTGGAAAACAAGATAGCTGGTAGAAAGAAATCCAGCAAAATTCCGTATGTTGGCTGTCACAATTAAAATAATTATTTCTTGCATGCTTGTCAGTCTTAAAACAGATTCCGTTTGATTTCATGATAACATCTTTCTACTAGAATATTATGTATTCTTACTTATGGCTGTGATAAATTAAATTCATTTGGAATATTTTGTGTTTTATCCATTTGTTACTCTGGCAATACATTTTTGGCATAACAGTTTTAAACATGTTTTTCAATAATGGATTTATTTTGGCTTACTATTGAGGGTTATATTCCACTTCTGTAAGTGGAAAGCATACTGGGCCTTTTTCCAAGTTTCCATAAAAAAGAGAAGTATTTTTGTTTGCACAGGATATTGCATAAGGATTTATATAATTTCTCCAGATGATATACTTTATTTTCATAAAATCTCACACAATATTGTAACTGTATAACACTGACAGAAAACGCCATATCTTCCATGTGTACTTCTCAAAATTCATTCTATTTATTAATTCTTTAATAAATTCTTCAGAAGAATTATTCAGTGAAAATGTACTCCTATTAGACCATTATTAATAACAGAATAGATTTTTCCCTTCCTTTCTCTCTACAGATGAAAAGTGGATGGAACCAGTTCTAGATTTGAATATTTCTGAACAAATTATGTAAAATGTGGTGATTGATTCGGGAGAGGGTGTGCATTGAAATGCTCCTACTATTGCTGCCAAAACCAAATCTTTTCCTGGCCTGGAATGTTTATGTATGTTTGAATAACACAACATAATATTGTGAAAAATTATACCCATGTTGTGGAGCATACAACATGCAATATTTATTCTAAGTTGCATGTTACACAACATAGCTCAAGAAATGATACTGTAACATGCATTTATTGCTTAACTTCAAAATGTCAAAGAAATTAGGATTTTTATTTACTGAATAAAATAACAAACTTACTGTTTTTAGTAAAGCTCCATCTCAGAAACAGATATTTACTATTTGTAAACATCTTACCAGAGAATCTTAACAACGACAGTAAAGCTTTAAAGTTACAACTCAACTCAATTTTCAGAGATTATCCAAGATGAATTTTTTATTTAGCTCCTAGTAGCTTTCCTCTGTGATTAGCTCTGGTTTTCTTTGGGTCATATTACAATCACTTATACTAGTCTCTTGGATTACTGAACAATGTGTTGGATATTTTTGAGAAACTTTTCTATCCCAACCACTGAATATGCTCTTTTATACTTGACACTTGGAAAACATTGAAACTTCAACCTTCTCTGTTTTATAGTACACTCCTGGAAGGTGTACCTTGAATTTGGTGGGTAGTAACTTGTGATACAGATTAATGTGTCACGCTTGTCCCATTCATTAAATTAATATTTGTTGAATGAAAGGAACATTTAAAACTAAAACAAACATGGAGCTTCAATGTCACAAATGTTTGGACTCCAAACTAAGTGACATGCATGAACTGAATCCTATCCATTAAAAAAGAATAAGAAACAAAAGCAACTTTCCTTCCATCATATCCTCATGTATCTGCCAAGGGATAATTATCTGTGGAGTGGTTATTCTGGACTATCCTTTTCCATAGGATAAATCTTGGTGACTGAGAAATATGCTACACACTGAGTGTATTAGGCAATTTTCTCTTATTCCTATTCCTTTTAGGAGATGTATCCATCAGGTTTGATTTCTGCTCCATTTCATCCAAAGACTGTTTAATAGCAGTTTTCCATGACTTAAGCAAGGATCTTTCAGATAATTTCCTACCTAATGATGCTAACAAATGGTCTAGCACAATTGCAATATATATGTAACATATATTTACATATATTATATTAATATTAATATATTGCATAATTTACACTGTCAATTAGTGAAAGTTCAACTATTAAAATGTTGGGCATTTTAAATATCAGAGAAAAGTGCCATATTGAACCACATATGTGTTGAAGTTATGTAAATGTAATATGTATTAAGAAAATACTTAATCCTACTGATTTAAAACATGAAATTTTAGCAACATTTCCTATTTTCTTATATGCTTGTATATCCTTGAAATCAATTAAAAATATAAAATCAAAATATATATACAAATTTGTATTTATAATATAAAGTATTATTTTTATCATATTTGTTCAACACAGCTTAAATACAAGAGTTCAATTGCCTTCTAAGAAAATGGCATCTAATATCTTTATTCAAACATTAACAATAAACAAGTTATCTGCCAATACTTTCAGACTGCTATATTCTGTTTCTACTTTTATTTTTCAAGTATTTTCTTTCATGTTTAATATAAAAGAACATTCATACTTCAAGTAGACACAAAGTTCAGATTTTGAACTATTTAAGAAACACAGAGCCTGAAATATCAATTGTACCCTATAATTTCTATAATTAATAGAACAAACACATAGAAAGACATTTTAATTTTCTACTTTCATTTCAACACATTTCAGTTACTCAGGTAGAATGTGTTGTTTTTACAAAATAGAACATTGGTCTGAACTGAAAATACAATAAAAAATCAACTGGTTTTTTTCCAATTAAATAAAGGACAGGAGTATACACTAACTACAAAATAATAAGTATTTTTGTCCTATTGGTAACAAAATAAGACACGTGGAAAAAAAAACTTTCTTCTTTTTCTAGGCTATGTTTCTGAAGCCCTTTTAGATCAAGACTATAGACTCTAATTCAGAACATTTCAACCTGTTCACCCATTGTACCACTTTTAGGATATGGCAACATCTGAGTACCACCAGTCGCCTAGCAAGGTCTCAAAAACGTGATGACCAAAAGAAAAAAGAAAAAAAGGGATGTAGTACAGGTAGTCCTCAACTTACAACTGTTCACTTAGTGACTGTTTGAAGTTACAATGGCAGTGAAAAAGGTGCCCCCCCAAGCCACAGCCGAGCAAGACACCTGCCTGCCTGACTGGTGGCGCTCTTCCTCCTGTCCAAGGTTTTCATTGTTGTGAGCATTTCTGTTGAGGATTGGCAGTGGGGGTGGGCTGGAGGTGTTTTTACTTTTTATTCCCCCCGTCTGCTAGGTGGTTACAGCAGGTTTTGGTCACTTCACACGACCCTGGGACACTGTGACCGTCATAAATATGAATCACTTGCCAAGCATCTGAATGTAAATCACAAGCCCCTGGAGATGTTGCAACATTCCAGCTGATCAGTGCTTCTTCTGGGCTCAGCAGAAGTGCCAGGATCAGCGCCAAGCTCCAGCTAGAACCTGGCGCTGATCCTGGAACTTCCATTGAGCCCTGACAGCCCTGAAGAAGAGCTGATCCTGGGGCTTCCGCTGAGCCCTGACAGCCCTGCAGCTCCATCCATCTCTCGCTCAAGCCTGTGCTGTGCTGCCACCAGTTCAGCTCATTCTCCTCCCCTGCTACCACTTTTCTAGGATGGTCGCATGCCACCTGCCAAGTGCCAATGTATGACAGGTGGTACCCGTACCACTGGTTGAAATCCCCTGCTCTAATTCTACACTCAATTAAGGAAGTTCATTTGATTTCTTTGGATTATCTAGTGGGATAGAAATCATGCAAATATATCTAACAAATAATTTCTATGTATTTAGCCAAGGCTATCAGCTACTTTAAAGGAAGGCCACCTCATGTAATCTGCATTTGTGCTGCAATATACCTGTAGTCCTTTGACTAATTTTATTTCTGGGTATTTAAAAGTAGTATGTCAACAAAAATCTGATGATAATAATAAACTTTGAATTATTTTTAAATTTGCTTTTAAAAAGATTTTGTGGTAAGTTCATGCATACTTATAAATGGTGATAAGAAGAAGGCATAAATGATAATGCCAAAGATTCAGCAAATAAGGCTTTCCTTGTCATGGTCCTGTGGAATATTATGGATGCAAGGCAACCAGTTCTCTCATACTGACTCAGCTGAGATGTTATGCCAAGTCAACTTCAAGAAACAAAAAAATATGCTGTAATGTTGAATACTGTGCAGTCTTCATGAATGCCAAGTGTAATAAACCAAATATAATATGAAGAATCAGAAAGTGAGGGAAAAGGCTCATTCATAGTCAGAAGCCTATAATTCAGCTAAGATTGGTGAATTGTCCCAGAAAGTCATTTTTCTTTCTCCTTTCTCCTTCAATGTGTGGTGAATCACTCTATTTAAATTTCTCAGTTGAAGACATTAAAGAATAACAAGCTAAATGACATTTACAGATAGAACTTAATTCCAGCAAATTGCTTTGCAAATCAGTGTCATGACCAGTCTTGAACCATAATATATGTTAAATTCACATTTTGACAATTAATTTTACCAGCTAAACACTTTTCCCGTTACTGCAAGAAAAGCATAAACCTCATACTGTCAGAATAACATCAGTAATACAGCTTCCTTCTCTGAATCTTACAAACAATGTATTATTCTTACTTGCTCTCATTCCAAACTTCGATACTGAAATAATTCTCCATGGAAATAACTACTTTCATTTAAAAGTAGTTGATTTTATATTGCATTTATTCCAGCGCTGTAGTTTGTCCCCCAATGTTCAGAGATATATAAAATGGTCAATTTGAAGGATTCTAATGAAATGTAACAATGGAAAAGCAATTGTATGAGCAGAAATTTTTTCTTTTGAATTTTATGTACAAAAATTACCATGAAAAGTACCTTAATATCACTACACAATTATTTCCATTAAGGAGAAGAAGTTGCCATTAAAAAAAATTGTCTTATACCTTGGGAAAAAAAAGTAATGGATTAAAAAAATTACAAACCTAATACCTATTGGCAAGCTCTGCAAAAAAAATAGAGAAAGCATTTTATCATTAATAGCAAGTCTTTGGGCTCAAAAGTCAAATTAGTATTTGCACTTAATGGAACAACAGGAACACATATTGGTTTGAAAAAGATCTCTAAAGAATGCCGTGGTAAACAGTTTGATTTGCCAAGAAAACTTGAGTCGAGGTGCCCATGTAGCTACAGCTGCAGTTTTAAGGTCAATTCAGGGACGATTTTACTTTTTAAAATAAAGCTTAAACTTTTAAGCCTGCTACATTAATGAACTTCTAAAGATCAATGTGGACAATTTACCTTCCTCCTTTGAAAATATTATGTAACTACAAGAGAAGCTATTTTTCTCCACATTGGAAACAATTTCTTCATGTTTAAAATTTAATATAACTTGTTTCAGTTATACAGTAAATTAGCATACAAATAGATTTCTTTCGCACCTTTTTCCTCACTACTTCCAAAAGGGGAAAAATGCATATCAGGAGTTGGATAGCAGGGGGAAAGGTTTGGCTGAAAAAGATGCAGGTAATTATAACCTGCGAATACAAACTTCCAATTACCTTCCCATGTTCTCCCAGAAGAACATAATATGAAATGTGAAAGCCTTACCATTTGATCTCATGATGATAGCACCAGTTTACTGTGCTGTCTATGACATTACAAACTTTACTGACAATTACAAACTACTCATAATTAGCTGTGAGTGCCGCTCTGCTAGTTAATCTTGATGCACTAAAATAACGAATGAAGTTATTTGCAAGATCAGACAATTCTTTACCCAACACTAATCCATTCAGTAGCCAAATACTATATTACAGTCATGTCATAGAAGTCATCAATGTGAGAAGAAAAGCGCCATATGCATGTCACCATATACATGATTTTTTTTCTGTCCAGACGTTATGTATTAAACACATTACAATAGGATTTATCAATCTGTGCCTTCCATTATATATATTTTTCAACTTCATGGCCCAATTGACCTCTCTTTGTTTCCTGTAACATTAAGTTACATTCCTCACATTTCATCCCAGTACTATAGTTGATATTCATTCATTCATTCATTTTCTTCATTTTTTATATAAATAACTCAAGGCAGTGAACATATCCAACATTCCTTTCTTCTCCTATTTTCCCCACAGCAAAAAAGTGTGGGATGGGTTGGGCTGAGAGTGTGACTGGTGCAAAGTCACCCAGTCAGCATATATGCAGAATTAGAACTAGGCAGAACTAGAACTCACAAACTCCTGATTTCTATCCTGGTGCCTTAACCACTAGATCAAATTGGCTTAAATGTAATTAGAAGAGCAATATGAGCAAACCCAATCATTTGCTATTCTTATGTGCTTTTCAATCAGAATCTTTATTTTTACAAGATCTACAATTATTACATAATATACTGTTATTATAGAACTGAATTTGGACTTTTGACCATCCATCCTTGATAAATGATCCTAATTAAGCATTTTTCTTTTTATTTCACTTTACAGTGGCAATTACTGATATGATTTTTGCAACACATGGAAATAAATTTTTGGAACCAACAACCTTGTGTCTACCAACATGATGCAAAGAACATATTAAGAAGGTTAAGGAATAAACATAGAAGAAGCAGAATATAAGAGCAATTAATTCAAATGAATAGACATTGTTAACAAAATAAAAAGCCCAGAATATACAAAGAAACTTAAAGAAAGCTTTGTCGGCAGTTAATTTCTTCAGGGCCATTTATTTGAGATTTTTCTTTTACATTTGATGATTGCTAGGGCAACTGGTGTTAATGATAGCTCACAAGATGGAAATGTAACATGAAAAGCTACTTTCTGTTTTCAAATATAAACACTGTCACTAAAATTTTTCTTCCTTTATTCACATTTCACTGTGCTGCCTAAAAGATGGAAAAGATGTAAATGAATATAGCAGTAGGTGGTGCATATTATATCCATTAGAAGCCATAAGAAGAAAAAAGCAATCTTTGCTACATTAGGAGCTTGCTAATAAACACATACTATTCCCAGTACCAATTCAAGTTAGTATTTTTCTCTTGCTTCATGAAAGCAAGTTTATTTTCTTTCCTGTTCTAAACATGCATGATGTACTTTGGAACGATCTATCAAAACCATTAAGAAGAACTTTCCTATCTCCAACCTGTAGGCCTTCCTACTTGCATGCCCAATTAATAAAGAAGCATTTCCATAGATAAAAATTTAGAGCACTTTTACCTTGCCCAGAAACATCAATGTTACCGAGATTCTATCTTGGGGAAAAAACTAAAAGTCTGATGGTAAAAACAGAAATCTATTTTCAAGGTGTTTGGTGGAACCCAAAATTTGATGGAATCAAAAAGGGTACTTGCTATATCAAAATCTACATATTGTTTTTCCATAACCTACATTAGCTCATTGCAAATATCAGGATATTTTTTAAAAATGTGCATGTCAGCATAAAAAAACCACCTGTGAACTTTTTCCCAGAGTTAAGTATTTTCTTAAGAATAATCCCAAGGGGAAACTGAGATTATACTAATTTGTAGATTTTGTTTTGCTTTCCAAATCACCATGAAAAATGACTGTATTCAAGCTTTATATTTATAATCCCCTATTTCCAATTCTAATTTGAATTAGAAGAAACTTACATTTTAAACGTATGTTTTTATGTGTTTTATACAATGATTAGATGTGAAATATCAGAATAATTATAATGATAATGAAGTTTTAAATCCAATTCATAGTTCACTGAATAATATTGTCACATGAAACATAATAGATTAAAATGAGGGTGACAGGACAAATTAAAGAACAAACTATTTCCCATTCCTTTCATGTTTTCTATTCTTATTTAAATTAAGCTAATATTTCAGACTTGTTTTTACTAGGAGCCAAACAAAAATGATGACATGTAATTAATTATATAGAGGAGCAATACAACTGATGAAAATTTTCTAACCAGCTTTATTACCATCTATCAAATCTTATTGATCCATATCATTGAATGCATTTTCAAGTTAAATATCTAGTAAAAGCACTGGTATTTTTTTCCTCCTGACCAAGGCAAAGCTATGTTTGAATTGTTTTAGTAATAAGAAAAACCATTTCATACAGAAGAAGTACATTACTTAGATTTTCTGTTTTTAGCAGTTTTCAGAATGTTCCCTATCAAACTAATAAAGGCATGAGTATTTCTTTGTGCTTATTTAATGTTTGCAAATAGAAAAATGTTTGCTACATTTTGGCTTCTTCATTCCTCAAAGGAATACACCAAGCATTTTTAAAAGTATCTTGAGACCACCTTGTGTACGTCACAGATGAGTAAGTATTATAAAATTATCTTTACCACACTGTATACATGAATCAGAAATACCTGTTTTTCTGACACTGTACTACTATTTCTGATTTCATAAAATAGAGAAAGAAAATATCAAAAAGCTTTTTAGAATAATAGTTCATACAAGCTTGTTATACATTTCTTGCTTCAACTGATAATCATCTCAAATTGCAAATCACAGGCAGAAATCAATGAAGGAGAATATTTGTAGCTCAGGTTTGAAATGAGATGTCCCTGATTTTCTTGCAGACATTTCATTATTGAAACTAGGTAACATCATCAGCAATGATGATATCACCTAGTTTGGGTAATGAAACATCTGCAAGAAGACTTTCGGTTTGCCAACACTGCCGTTATGGACGTCTGGAGGATGGCTCTCATCTTCCACATCCAGTTTCGCATTACTGGGGGGTCCTAAAATGGCTGAAGAGTCACCCTGGAGGGGCAACCAGCAAGAAGGGGCTTTTGCAGAAACGCGAGGGAGCCACAACTTTCCCGTTAGTGCTTGCATTCCCTTCGAAACGGCAGATGAAAGACCGGCCATAGCAACATGGTTGGTTACTAGGCTACAGACAGCCAAAGTCACTTACCACCAGGCAACATTAAAGCAGCGTGGAAGATACTGGGTAAGATTCCTCTCTTATACACTAATCTTCTTCTTTCCACCTAAATGAGCTGCTAAGTACCATCCCCCCTGTGGAGGGAGGGAGGAGTTTAACCCTCCCTTCAATTTAGTGGCGACCAAGCCTCCAGGGGTGTTTTTAAAAAAAAACATTGAAAAATTGATTTGGACCTCAACTAGAACTTTATAATTTGTGGACTAAAAGCTTTGGACTACCTACTCTTTATTTCCTACTTTTATTTGAAAATCTGGCTCTGCTCTTCTAAAATAGAAAAAATAAATTGGAAGAGATTAACAGACAGTTCCTTAAAAGAAAAGGAAAAAAAACTTTCTAAGCACTCGGGGGACACTCAGTGGCTAAGCCTGAAACTGCAATCTGACATTCTAAAAATAAGAATAACCTTGAATACCAGATGTGAAACTCCACCATGGAAGAAATACAAAAACAAATCTATGCTATGATGAAAACAACCTACCAAACTTATCAGTTCCTTTCTACAGCTGGTGATGAAATAAGACCTTTTGGGGGAAAAACTAGAAAGCATCTTGGAGAAGCAAACTCAAATTGTGACTACAACTAATAATTTATTGGGACAGAACTTAACAGAAGAAATTGAACAATTAAATACACTGACAAGAGGATTAATTACTCAACAAGCACAGACATTTGAGGAGCAAAATGAGAAACAAATGGAAGAAAAAATATATAGTCCAGGACAATTATATCAACAGGTGAAAATAATGAGAAGATTTGGTGTTTTTATTAGACCCCTCAACCCTTCAAAAATGGTGATTGGAGGGTCACTTCAATACAATAACACAAGAATTCTTTGATGACCCTGAAGCAAAGAAGCGAAAAATGATATGGCAAAGGAAAAAAGCAAGAATAAGATTGAAGAAGATTGGACATATTTAAGAGGCTTGAAACGGAAAATACTAAAATAGACAGGATTGTATCTGGGTTATAAGAGATTGTTTTGATGAGTATGTATATATATATATATATATATATATATATATATATATATATATATATATATGTTAAGAATTATATAATGTAATTAATATACTTGGATGTAGTGATATGAAAGGATGTATTAAATGTTAAAACGGAAGAAATTCTGGCTAATTTTCAAAATGTGGAAATCATAATGAAAATAAGAATATTATACTGTATTACTAACTTGTTGATATGGAAATCAGATAGATAAGAAGTGTACTTATACTACCAGGTGTTGGAAAGAATTGTGGAGGTCACCCAGAAATATAAAAATTAGAAACTTCAAACGTTTAACTTTAATATCAATGCAAAATTAAAGCTGGAAAAATTTATAAGGTGTTTGATGTTTTAAAGATGGAATGTTAAAATATAAAATATACAAAAGTATTGACAAATGTAAGAAAACTACTAAATAACTGCTGGATAACAATAAGAAGTATGTTAATTTAGATAAGAGATAATATGTGTTTAAGGAAAAAAGACAGGAAATACTGGTCACAATAAATTGGAGATTTGTAATTATATGTATTTGTATCAAATGGAACTATTGTAACCCAGACACCACATTGCTTTTCAAAGATACTATTGTAACATTGGAAAATCAATAAAAAACTTATAAAACAAAACATCTGCAAGAAAATAACCAAGCTCAAAGAACACCAAGCACACCACAGATAGAAATCCCACATCACTAGATGTTAATTTACACAGAATACATCTTGATGGAGAATATTAATATACTTAGCTGATAATGATGAAAAATCAAGTACAGAGCATAATTTCTTAGTGATTTATAGTCAATTGATCAAGCTCAAGATCTGACACTTCCAGAGAGATACAGACAAGAATGTATAAACCTAAATGTCTCATAGAAAATAGTTCATATACTGCACAGGTCACTTAAGGGATGGGAAATTTTGACTGGAAAGCCACAGAATGATCACACTTCAACATTAAATTAATTTGATACAGGTTGCTAGAATAGCTATTTAAGCATACAAATGCAAAAAATAATTTAAAAAATATTTTAATATTTTGTTAAATATTAAATATTTTATTTATTAAATATGTTAAAACATATTTTGTTTTAAAAAACATATGTATTTTTCTGTTACAACAAACAGCATTACTTGGATAAGTGCAGAAATCAGAAAGGTATGTATTTATTTAGGGAGAAAAGTAAGAATATTGCAATTGTAAAATATTAAGTCTTTTTAATAGTTATGGAGGTAATATCTTCTATATCTTTTCTTCTGACACTCCCTTTTCAATAGCTGTGCCAAATAATATTATTTAATTTTTTAAAAATTTTTAATCCCATTTATATCTCGCCCTTCTCCGAAGACTCAGGCCAGCTTACAATCTAAAGCACAATGTGCTTAGCAATAGCCTTCATTCTATGTATATACCTGCTTATTAGGGCTTTCGGGGGGCCCCAAGCGGCATTTTTACAAAGTCAGCTTATTGCCCCCAACAATCTGGGTCCTCATTTTACCTACCTCGGAAGGATGGAAGGCTGAGTCAACCTTGAGCCTGGTGGGATGCGAACCTGCACTAATTGCAGGCAGCTGGTGTTACTTAAGGAGGCATTAGCCCACTGCTCCACCAAGGCTCTTAAAATACCAATTAAATACCAATTATGATGACTTGATCTGCTATTTGTTCTATTCCATTCCGTGCAACAGTTTCTCAGATTTCCAACTTAATTACCATTGAAGAAGTGAAGGTTCTTAGATTGATTGTTGAAGGTTTCAATCTAAAACTCTATTATCAGGTTTCATTATTCAAATATACAGGAATAATAGAATGTGTAAAAGAAATGCCAATTATAAATACATAATGCTAGAATTCAAGAGTTCTCCTAATTTCTAAAATTGGCCTTTAGAATCTTGAAGAAATCACATAACTAGATTCTGAATGCCAATGTATTGCTTATTTCTTTTAATCCTTTTATTAAAATCTCCTTATTTGAGTTCTGGCTATTTACTGATTTCTCTGTATGTTACCTAACTGCAGATAAAAAATGTTGCAGCTAATCATTTTCAGAAAAGACAGATTAGATAAAGTACAGTGATTTGGTTATTAGATAACTGATTGTTCAATATTGGAAATTTATTTATTAGTTGAATTTATATACCTCGCTATTCCCGAAGGACTCAGGGCGGTTCACAGGGCAAGTTAAAAACAATACAAAAGAGAGAATAAAATTAAATTAAATTAATACAGTCCACAATTAAGATAACATTAAAAATTTAAATTTAAAATTAATTTAATTTAATTTAATTTAATTAATATAACTTAAAATCCAGGCCAGACAGTTCAAACAACCAAGTTTTTAAATCTCGGCGAAACAAGCGAAGGTCGGGGGCAGTCCGAAGCTCCATCGGCAGTTCGTTCCAAAGGGTGGGCGCACTCACAGAGAACGCCCTCCCCCTGGGAATCACCCGCCGGCAATCTCTGACCGGCGGAACCCTAAGGAGGCCCTCCCTATGGGCGCGCATAGAACGATGGGAAGCCGATGCGGGCAGCAGGTGCTCCCTAAGGTAATCCGTACCCATGCCATTTAGGGCTTTATAGGTCATCACCAGCACCTTGAATCTCACCCGGAGGGCAACTGGAAGCCAATGTAGCTCGCGTAGAAGATGTGTTACATGAGAGTATCGGGAAACTCCCATTACTACTCGCGCAGCTGCATTCTGCACCAGCTGAAGCCTCCGAGTGGTCCTCAAGGGCAGCCCCATGTAGAGAGCATTGTAGTAGTCCAACCGGGAGGTCACGAGCGCATGAGTGACTGTACGCAGGGCATCCCGGTCCAGATAGGGCCGCAACTGGTGAACCTGGGCAAAAGCCCCCCTGGTCACGGCTCCAATATAATCTTCCAAACTGAGCCGTGAATCCAGGAGGATGCCCAGGTTATGAGCCCTATCGACGGGGGGTAACACCTCACCCCCCATCATTAAAGATGAAGAAGAATGGTTCACTCGAGATGCCAGTATGCACAGCCACTCAGTCTTGGCAGGATTGAGTCGGAGCCTGTTTCTCCCCATCCAAACCCGAACCGCCTCCAGGCAACGGGACATCACGTCGAGGGCATCACTGAGTTGGTTTGGAGTGGGAAAAAAAAGTTGGGTATCATCAGCGTATTGATGATACCCCACCGCAAAACCACGAATGATCTCACCCAGCGGCTTCATATAGATGTTGAACAGGAGGGGAGAGAGGACCGAGCCCTGAGGAACTCCACAAACGAGAGGCCTCGGGGCGGACCTCTGCCCTCCCGTCAACACTGACTGTGAACGGCCCAGGAGATAGGAGGAGAACCACCGTAAAACAGTGCCCCCCCACTCCCAACCCCCTGAGACGTCGCAGCAGGATACCATGGTTGGTGGTATCAAAAGCTGCTGAGAGATCTAATAGGACTAGAACAGAGGAGCAACCCCTGTCCCGAGCCCGCCAGAGATCATTTATCAGCACGACCAATGCCGTCTCCGTGCTGTACCCAGGCCTGAAGCCCGATTGGTATGGGTCAAGATAATCAGTTTCCTCCAGAAACAGAAGAAGCTGATGCGCTACCACACTCTCAACAACCTTCGCCAAAAAGCGGACGATAGTTATTCAAAATAGCTGGGTCCAGGGCAGGCTTCTTGTGAAGGGGTCTCACCACCGCCTCCTTCAAGGCGGCAGGGAAGACACCCTCACTCAAAGAAGCAGATATCACTGCCTGGAACCAGCCTCGTTTCTCCTCCCGAACTGAATAAACCAGCCAGGAGGGGCACGGGTCCAATAAACAGGTGGTAGAGCTCAGCCTCCCCATAATCCTGTCCACCTCCTCGGGAGTCACAGGATCAAACTCAGTCCAGATAATACTACTCTCAAGACTGCTCGATTCCTCCCCATCAGACTCTGCCCAGTCAGAGTCCAAACCGGTCCGAATCTAAGCGATTTTGTCTGCCAGATGCTGACTGAACTCCTTGGCCCACCCCTGTAAGGGCTCCTCCCTCACCTCTTGATTAAGGAGGGAATGAGTTACCCTAAACAGGGTGGCTGGGCGATTATCTGCAGACGTGATGAGGGCAGTGAAGTAATTAGACTTTGCCGTCCTCATCGCTGCGAGATAAGACCTAGTAAAAGATCTTAGTCGCAATCGGTCAGATTCAGACCGGCTGGATCTCCAACAGCTCTCCAGACTCCGTCTCTGACGCTTCATCTCCCGTAGCTCCACAGAAAACCATGGAGCCCATCGGGATCTGCACCGGGTCAGGGGTCGCAAGGGTACAACATGGTCAAGTGCCTTGGTGGTGGCCCTCTCCCAAGCCTCCACCAAGGCATCGGCCGGGCTGTGAGTGAGGGAGATAGGTATAGACCCAAACGCTGTCTGGAACTGTTCTGGATCCATTAGGCCCCTGGGGCGGAACCACCTGGTCATCTCCGCAGCCCAGCAGCAAGGGATAACGTATTGGATGACCAGCCATAGGAGGTGATGATCGGACCATGACATGGGGACAATATTTGGCAAGCCCCCTTCCAGATCATCAAACCACTGCCCAGATAGGAAAACCAGGTCGAGAGTGTGACCCCCTCCATAGGTCGGACCTTGGATTATCTGGGTCAGGTCCATGGCCGTCATAGAGGCCATGAACTCCCGAGCTAACTCTGATGACCCGCCCAGGGATGGAAGGTTGAAATCACCCAGAACCATAAGTCTGGGAAATTCAACCACCAGCCCTGAAAGGGTGTTGAGAAGCCCGGGCAGGGTTGTTGCAACACAGCTGGGCACCAGGTATGTCAGCAACAAGCCCAACTGAGCCCCAGAGCCACACCTCAGGAGGAGTGACTCACTCCCACCAATCTGTACAACAGTGGTCTAAATTCCCTATAAACCTGATAGTTGACTTCATAAATTATCAAGTTATAGATATATGACACTCCCATGACTTCTCATTTAAAGGGTGTTATATTTAATTTCGCCATCAATAAAAATTAAGGATTTGGTATTTTTAAAGAAAAGAAACAAAGATTAATTTCAGAATAATCTGATTCACAATAAAAGAAATTGGTTGCTTAAAGAAGAGACAGATGCAGAATCAACTATAATTAAGAAAGTTCAGCTCAATTCACATTACATATGGATTTAGTACCTATCTGTTAGGAAATGAACATTATGGATGACACTGAGTTAGTACTAGCTATTCATTCTTCTATCATGTCCTCTCAGATTATTTTTAAATTTTTAAATAAAGGCAATGGAACAAGGTGGGTTAATCTAAATATGAAGCATTTGAAGTATATAAAGACACTTTTACTGTCTAAATGACTATAATTAATTAACTGTGTATCATTTAGGTACATGTTGAAAGATAATATGTTTTTCTAAATTTACAAGAATCTAGGTCTCTAAAAGACAATTATGTATGGGCAATTAATTCCCCTTGGTGCAAAATCAATGTAATACATGCATTCAATGCTGATACCAGTGTATTCCTGTTTTAAAAATAAAATAGCACTAATTAAAACAGAAGCATAAGAATATTTCATTTTATAAATTAATTCTAAAGTGATACTGAAAAAGAATTTCCAGAATGTTAGAAATGGGTAACTTATTCCTGCACATCTGCAAAGAGAACATCAGATTCATATCACTGGCACTAGTCCCATTTTTAAATTAATAAATGGTCAGCATAAATTTTAGGTTATCAAAGAAATCCCTCTGAGAATTACCTAGATCGTTTATCATATTAATATTATATTAATATTACAGTTTCATCATAATGGCACTTCTCTAAATGTTATTAAATGAGAAACGTAAGCTTTTGGGACACAGATATATTGGTACATGTCAAAAACCTCCAGCAATTATTGTGGCTATCATGCCTAATGGAATGTTAGAGTGATCTAATGAAACTATTTGAAACTATCTGTAACCCAACAAAATTATTTGTTATGAGTTATCATGTTAACCACTCAATGATAAAGAATAATAAAATATTAAATATGTTACTTATGATATTATGATATCAGTTCCACATAATGTGGTTTCATTTATATTGAACACCTCAGGAAATGTTCAGAGTTAAGTTAGTTAAGCATAAAGATTAAATGCCATTATGCTATACCAAGGGTATCAAACTGCTGGCCCACGGACCGGTTGCATCATGCAGAGGCCACACCCACCCCAGCTCCAGCAATGCGAAAAAAAGTCATGATACGTTGCGACATGTCACATGATGTGGTGAGTTTGACACCTGTGTGTTATACTACAGGTTCATGCCATTATTTTTCTGTTTTGATTTACTATTACTAAATAATATTACTAAATAATAGTAAAGAATTGAGGCCTTTGAACTATGGTGCTGGAGAAGACTACTGTGAATCCCTTGGACTGCAAGGCGTTCAAACCAGTCAGTCCTAGAGGAGATCAACCCTGACTGCTCTTTAGAAGGCCAGAGCCTGAAGCTGAAACTCAAATACTTTGGCCACCTAATGAGAAGGAAGGACTCACTGGAGAAGAGCCTAATGCTGAGAAAGATTGAAGACAAGAGAAGAACAGGATAACAGAGAATGAGGTGGCTGGATGGAGTCACTGAAGCAGTAGGCGTGAGCTTAAATGGACTCAAGATGGTAGAGGACAGGAAGGCCTGGAGGAATGTTGTCCATGGGGTCGCGATGGGTTGGACACGACTTCGCAACTAATAACAACATTACTAAATTTATTAATTGTTAATATGGAGTGGGGATTAAAGATATTGATTTGATAACATATTAATGAATATTAAATAGAGAAATGAAGTTAAGAAGTTACCCTTCTCTTCAAGAAGGGACTTCTTTATATAAAACCTGTCCTAAACCTGAGAACTACATATTCCTATCTCATCAACTTCACTTGTATCACACTATGCATGAGAGTACTTTGCCTCAGTAAAATGCTGTACTACAACCACAAGGAAGGGTGTGCTTCTTGAACATATCTCAACTCTCATAAATTAAAAGTACTTCCAAGGCCTTTGAGGCTGAGGTGAACAGAAATTAAGGGGAACATAGAAGTCTTGACGTACAAATTGGCATTTGATCATTCTTGATTCCTTACAAAGACTAGCACCAGAATTGATTCAGGTTTCAATATGTTTTGGCATGACGTACTGTTGCTTTTCAGGAAAAAAAAACAGATATTTATTTTTTTGTATTCTGAAGTATTACCATAGTTTTGAAAATATAATAGTTGAAAGTATGGAACTTTTTCTAGATATTTAAGATGAATAATTTTTGAAGCTGAACTTTAATATATGCAACATCCTTTTACATTACAACAATAAAATAGGTTTTATATAAAGGAAAGCTATAAAGGTTTTCAAGCAGCAGTGAAAATTTATCACCTCACAAATAGTGACAAAATTAAATTCATTGTATGAGCTGTTCATAATCATTATATTTAAATTAAGATTTTATCATTTATACTTACAGTTGACACTGGTCTCCTTTGATTCCTTTGGTCGTGCAGAAGCATTTTCCTGTTTGCATGTGACAAATATTTGCATGGCCACTGCATGTGCAAGCTATAAAATCAGAAAGGGTTTAACAATTATATTACAATTATTTTAATACAATACGTCGTATATCAACACTATAAATTTGATGGAATGATGATTATGACCTCAACATTAACAGTCCCTTCCAAAAAAGGATCATTCAGTCTCATTAGGTTTTAACTAACAGAGAAGAGGATATACTGTAGTGATTTTTTTTAAAAAAAACATGTTATTTTTATCTTCCAAAGCAATTGCCTTCTTGCAAATAAAAAGAGGGAGGGAGGGAGAGGGAAGGCAGGAAAGAAGGCAGGAAGGAAGGAAGGAAGGAAGGAAGGAAGGAAGGAAGGAAGGAAGGAAGGAAGGAAGGAAGGAAGGAAGGAAGGAAGGAAGGAAAAGTGTAAATGGAGGCACGGTGTTTATCAGAGAAGCTAGCTTACGACTTTAAAGTTCTTAAGTATATAGTTCTATATTTTGGGGGAGATATCTCAAATTTGTTTGTTTATCAAATATAATGAAATGCATAATGATATAAGCAATAATATTAGAAAAATAACATTTGCAGAAATCAACATTAAGCCCAATAAGTTATCATTTTTCCTATCATTGTAAGCATTTAAAAATAAAATAATAAAGCTAAAACTAAAAGCAAAAAAGAGATATTCAATTAATCAATTGAATTAAGAATCATATAAAACACACCAATTAATCAGAATAGAGTTGGAAGGGAGCTTGGAAGACTTCAGGTATAACCCCCAAGACCTATAGCATTTCAGATAGGTGGTTGTCCAGTCTTTTCTTAAAAACTTCCAGTGATGAAACACCTACAACTTCCAAAGGAATTAAGGTTTCTCCTTAATTCCAAGTTGCTTCTCTCCTTGATTAGTTTCCATCCATTGTTTCTGGTCTTCCCTTCTGTTGCTCTGAAAAATAAGTTGACCCCCTCCTTCTTTGTGGCAGCCCTTCAAATACTGGAATAGTGCTATCTCAGAACAAGAAAATGTATTCATTCAAGCAATAATTGAGGACTAGCTTTTTTATAAACAAAGAACCAAATATTTCCTTTGTCAAGGTTTAAGGAAACCTTAAGTATGAGTCTATTTGTTGCAAAACATCTAATATTCTTAGCAACAATATGAAAATAGTTTACCAGAGATATATTTTTGACTTTTTAGTCTAGGTAAAAGCCTTGGGTTTTTCTGATGATTTCTCATTCTGGTTTAGCTTTTCAGGATTAGCCTAATTGATATGCTGCTCCCTGCTCAGGTTCAGTTTTTATAGCTTTAATCAAATGGGATCAGGAGCTGGAATCTCAGTAACCAGCCTATATTTTTGACTGTCACAGCATTACATGATTGTGATTTGTGATCTCCCCTTCTGGCTTCCAACAATCAATGGAGAAGCTGGCAGGAAGCTGAAAGTCACATTCACATGAGGTTCTCACTTAAAGACCCATGTGGTTTAACAACAGCAACTGGTATTTGCTATAGTTGCTATCCCTAAATTGTGCTGTCACATGACTTCACACGTTACAGCTGCAGTGCTTGGTGATGAAAATTCCAGTCCAATTAACATCATTATATGAGGATGTTTGTTGTCCAGTCACTAAGTCGTATTCAATTCTTAGTGATGGAATAACAAAGGTTCTTGTACAATGACAGTAACTGGACTAGAATTTCCATCACCAAACATTGTGGCTGCAATGTATTATATCACGTGACAGCACTATTTAGGGATAGCACCTCCAGCAGGTACTGGTTGCTGTCGGGTCATTAAGTGAGGACATTTAAATACAACCTTACAATTTTTAGAGTAAGTATTTTCCTTCCATTCCAACTCCTACATCTCTGAAGTCCTTCGAAAGAGAAAAAATAATCTTTTTCCTAAACAGACTTGAAACTAGCAAATGTCAACTAACAATATCCTGATCATTTGCTACTTCCTCATTAGGCCAAGCACACCCAAGAGAACAGCCCACAAGAGTAATGTTTCATTGCAACTTCAAGCCACCTCCTCTTTACAATGCCAAGCTTAGAAAATAAAGGATGCAGTTAGGAAAGGCCAGAACACTCAAGATATTTTATAATTTAACTCACAACAGCAGATGTATGCTATCCACCAATCCCAATTCTTCATGCATCCACAGTTTGAAAGTGACAATGTTATTTATCTCTTTACAGTAAATGTTCAACAGGAATACACTATAAGTATTCAAGGATGCACTCTCTTTTACTTTAAAATAACACTAGCTACAACTACCCCAAAACTCTGAAGTATGTTCTGTAAAATTTACCTAAAATTTTCATTCAACATGGATAACAAGATACATAGTACAGGAAGGTGTAATTTAAACTTAAGGCTTAATATTTGCCATTTGTTAACTACAATTAATACATACTAAACAAATTAAGTGGCATAGACATTTAATTTTAATTAATTATGCCCATTTTAAAAACAAGGAGATAGCACCAGACAGGATATAAATCACTGCAATAACTGTGTAAGAGGCAAAGCATCAAGGATTTATCTGATTTTTTAGCTAAAACACCCTGTTGCTTATACAAGAATTAATGTTCTGCTGTCATTCATGAGCAGGAAAGTCATGCCTCCTTAGCACAAATAATACACTTTTCAACTCTTCTTTCTACTGGCTGCCTGTTGTACCATAACCTTTTATTATTCTCAAGGCTGATAGGATATGCTGGGGAGAGAATACAGAAAAATAATGGAAAAACCATTCTGTGAAGAAAGTATTCAGTAGACTTGGACAGATGTATAATAAATGTAATAACCAACAGTATGATTTCATTCACAATACAGTAGATGTGCTTTAAAGAAAAACCGATGACAGAAATTTAACAATAATGCTAGGATTTTTTTTCTTAAAAGTATCAGTTGTATCTTAATGAACAATATCATTTAATCAGAGCAATATAATTGAAAAACGAATGAACTTGATATCATCTTTCATCTGTAGTCTTAAAGTTGGAATTCCTGTTATTTTATTGCCTATCTAGCTACCAGCAATGCACTGAGAAGCAATAAAATGCTGAAATACAATTGATAAATAAACAATACAAAATACCAAACAAGGGTTATATAATTAAATATGTATTTCCTTTTTGCTGAAATTGTTCTGAAATATACTGTTCTGAATAACTATGAAGCAAACTGAACTCAGAATCAAAAATGATTTACTATTTTCCCAAAGATGATAAAATAGTGTTTTAAATATCAACAAACACAGTAATGATTATAAACAGTAGCTTTTACAGCAGACTGAATTATTAGTTTAGTTATTTAAGATCAGAGATCAACATTGTTATATGATACAAAACATAAATAAAAACATAACCTAATTATCTTTATAGACAAGTCAATACCTATGAATTACAATGAATTCTACAACAGGTCCTAAAATAGGCCCATAGTTCTCCTTACAAAAACTGCCACTGAGTAAAAATAAGCAATTTTCTTAGATCTTTCATCACAGCAGTCTACTATCAGTAGTTATCTCTTTTCCTCATCTGGCTGGTCCAGTCAGCATGCTGCCAGATGAGTGTTAATGTTGAATGCTAGGATAGGTATAGTAGACGGAGTAGTGCAACAAAATATACAGAATTGGTTTTCTTGAATCTTCTCAATAGAGACAAAGAAGAACTTGCAGAAACATGTTCTTAAATCTGTCCTCCAAAACTATAGATGGCATTGCACTGAGGATAGCATGCAAGAAACTATTCTGTGGGGCAGAATATTAGCAAAGGAATTTAAACTGGCATAAAAGCAAAGGCCAGCTGAGCAGACTGTCTATAGAACTGTAGGAGATAGTATTTAATCCTTCCATAGATCTCATATATTTTTTTTATCTCCAGAGTTACAACCTTGTTGAAACAGAGGTGAGCTGAAAATTTAAATCTATACTTATGCTTTGGTTTTTATGAGGAAAAAATGAATTTGTCCTTGAGAATTAATGTTTGTGAGAGTCTTTCATACAGTTTACTTTTAGTCAATATTTTAACTGTCAAGTTCTCACATATGTCTCTAAAAAACTGAGAGCAGTTTGTAAACGTAAAAGTGCCTTTGGACTACACCAAGTCAATGCAAAGCATTACATTGATCAATTTATTTCTGAGCATTTTTAATATTCTCAAGTACTTCTACTGGCAAAATTATGCACACAAAGCATTTTCCTTAATACCTTAAATACTTTTAGTGCTGCCGGCAAAATTATCACTGAAAAATAGAGTTATAAGTTTCTGAATCTGTACACTCTTTTAATTTTTCAAAGTTAAGATTAGCTGAAGAGTAATTACGGTACCCTAAAAATTTAAAATCCTCTGCTTTTTCTATTATATTATTTATCTTCCAATTATTTAATTTCTTTTTGCTAATTTTAAATTTATCAGTTTGCTAATATAATCAAGCAAAGTCTACTCAAAAATAAACTCGATTTATTTAAATAAAGTTTATTCTGAGATATAAATACAGAATTGCAGGGTAAATAAGACTCTATTTTTTCCTAAATATTTCAACATCAACAATTATTCATTCAGTAAATGAAATCAAAATACAGTGGAAATAAAACAGCAACTAAGTGATGTATTGATTGCACACATTTATCATGAATGTTTATTGTTTAGTCTAGTCTAGTCTAATGAAGAGAAGGACGAGGGGTGACATGATAGCAGTGTTCCAATATCTCAGGAGCTGCCACAAAGAAGAGGGAGTCAAGCTATTCTCCAAAGCACCTGAAGGCAGGACAAGAAGCAATGGATGGAAACTAACCAAAGAGAGAAGCAACCTAGAACTAAGGAGAAATTTCCTGACAGTTAGAACAATTGATCAGTGGAACAACCTGCCTCCAGAAGCTGTGAATGCTCCAACATGGGAAGTTTTTAAGAAGAGACTGGGCAGCTATTTGTCTGAAATGGTGTAGGTTTTACTGCCTGAGCAGGGGGTTGGACTAGATGACCGCTAAGGTCCCTTCCAACTTTATTATTATGTAAATTATTATTATGTTTATATTTTAAAACAATATATCATTCTGTTTTCAGTGACATATTCACATTCTTTAGGATATCTTCAGGACTGGTTCCATGCAGTAATAACTGCTTCTTTGAAGGAGGGTGTCTTCCCTGCCGCCTTGAAGGAGGCGGTGGTGAGACCCCTTCTCAAGAAGCCTGCTTTGGACCCGGCTGCTTTAAACAACTATCGTCCAGTCTCCAACCTTCGCTTCTTGGCGAAGGTTGTTGAGAGTGTGGTGGCGCATCAGCTCCCTCTGTTCCTGGAGGAAACTGATTATCTGGACCCGTACCAATCGGGTTTCAGGCCCGGACACAGCACGGAGACGGCATTGGTCGCGCTGGTGAATGATCTCTGGAGGGCAAGGGACAGGGGTTGCTCCTCTGTCCTGGTCCTATTAGATCTCTCAGCAGCTTTCGATACCATCGACCATGGTATCCTGCTGCGGCGTCTCAGGGGGTTGGGAGTAGGAGGCACCGTTTTACGGTGGTTCTCCTCCTACCTCCAGGGCCGCTCGCAGTCGGTGTTGACGGGAGGGCAGAGATCCGCCCCGAGGCCTCTCATTTGTGGAGTCCCTCAGGGGTCGGTTCTCTCGCCTCTCCTGTTCAACATCTATATGAAGCCGCTGGGCGAGATCATTCGTGGCTTCGGGGTGGGGTATCATCAGTAGGCTGATGATACCCAACTTTTTCTTTCCACCCCGAACCAACCCAGTGATGCCCTCTCCGTGATGTCCCGGTGCCTGGAGGTGGTTCAGGTCTGGATGGGGAGAAACAGGCTTCGTCTCAATCCCGCCAAGACTGAGTGGCTGTGCATATCGGCATCTCGGGTTAACCAAGTTATTCCACCTCTAACGATGGGGGGTGAGGTGTTACCCCCCGTTGATAGGGCTCGCAACTTGGGCGTCCTCCTGGATTCACGACTCAATTTTGAAGATCACATAGGAGCCGTGACCAGGGGGGGCTTTTTCACAGGTTTGCCTGGTGCGCCAGTTGCATCGCTATCTGGACCGAGACGCCCTACGCACAGTTACTCATGCGCTTGTGACCTCCCGTTTGGACTACTGTAACGCTCTCTACATGGGGCTGCCCTTGAAGACCACTCGGAGGCTTCAACTGGTGCAGAATGCGGCCGCGCGAGTTGTTTATGGGGGTCTCCCGATACTCCCATGTAACACCTCTACTCTGCGAGCTGCATTGGCTTCCGGTTGCCCTCCGGGTGAAATTCAAGGTGCTGGTTATCACCTATAAAGCCCTACATGGCCTGGGTCCGGGGTATTTGAGGGAACACCTGCTGCCGGCATCAAATGCCCTTCGCCCAGTGCGCTCCCACAGGGAGGGTCTGCTCAGGGTCCCGCCGGTAAGAGATTGCCGGCGGGTGACACCCAGGGATAGGGCCTTCTCAGTGGGAGCGCCTGCCCTCTGGAACCAGCTGCCAGTGGAGCTGAGGACTGCCCCTGACCTCCGATCATTCCGCCGGGGCCTGAAGACCTGGCTCTTTGAGCTCTCGGGCCCAGGCTGAGGAGAAATTTATTTTAATTGGGTTTTTTAATAGTACAGGGTTGGTTTAATCTTTTTTAAATTGGTTTTTAACTTTTGTATGGTTGATTTTTAACTCCCTGTAAACCGCCCTGAGTCCTCAGGGAAAGGGCGGTATATAAATGCAATAAAATAAATAAATAAATAAATAAATAAATAAATAAATAAATAAATAAATAAAGTATCTTCTTTCTATTTGAGGGATAAATACTTGTTTATCAAGTATTGTCTAGAATTGAAGCATCACCCAATTTTCAAATATTTATTTAAGCCAACAGTGCCTATTTAAATATTGGATACATCAATTACACTAGAACTTTGTGAACTTGAAAAACTCCTCAATATTACCTGTGCACTGTCCTCCATTTGTTGGATCTCCATAATAACCGGGCATGCATGTTTCACACTGTTTTCCTGTAGTCAGATTTTTGCACTGGTCACATACATTGCCATTAATGCAGCTGCTATGTCCATTACATTGGCAAGCTGCAATTAAAACAAAATAAATAAATGTGTACATACATATGGGAAAAGACAAAGAAAATGAATAATCATTCTTTAAAAGTACAGAACACTGTGATTAGCATTTTTAATCAACAAATGAATTTAGTAAACTGAATAAATATAAATTTAGAGTAGTTGATGGAGAAGAATATAAGAATATACCTTGGATTTATTACTTCCCTATGGGCAATCTAATATTTTTTATGAAGAACCTTGGATCCCGTTCCTTTACTACAAGATCCTGTTCCTTTGCTACAATGATGGCAATGCAGAGAAAAACATATATTGCAATCCAGTTACAGAGAGAAGATGTAATGAGGCAGCTCTGCTATAAAAGAGCATAGCTGTTGGCCATATAAAACCTTGAGATCAAGGGCTGGCCTTTGTATTCCAAATATCCGCAGGAACTAGCAGAATATATTAAGGAAGAGAGTGAAGGAGATCCATAGAAAGAGGCAATTATCAAACAACCCATGGAAAAACAGCCCATTTCTTCCTATAGCAGCAGCAGTAGTGTCCAGTAACCCAGATTCTTTTATGAGAATAGTAAGAAAACTAATATAATTGGCCATTCACAGAAACAACTAGAACATCCACCAATCTAACTCTTTGCTTATGGTGGTACAGTGCCTGGTGAAATCTGTAGTAGATTAAATATGCAAATCTCTTTCACATGTACTCATTAACCAGCTGCCTGGTCCTGCTATACTTGTTCAAAAACTGCACAAGCAACTTCATGTTTCTTATCCTAGGAAAAACCATTTATTTTATTTTATTTTATTCCAATTTATATCCCGCCCTTCTCCGAAGACTTACAATCTAAAGCACAAATCAATGTGCTTAGCAATATTATATCCCATCATAGCATTCTGAAATGAACTGATTTAGCACTTAATATTCATGAAAGTCAACTTTTACCTCTTAGCCTCTCTTGAATACCTTCATTACGAATTACCCTGTTGTTAACTTACATGGATCATTATTCCTTGGTATCCACAATGCCTGCCTATACTAATGTAGCATCTCTGCTTACTGCTGTTTCTCTTTTGATAGCTTTGAATATGTTTCTGTCTCTTTTACCACTCTGTGGCCAGAATAAAGCAGAATAAAGTGTTATACCAAGGTTGTGCTGATCTACAAACCTAAACAATGCTTGCAACTGCCAGTCAAGGCCTTTCCTTCAAACAATCTCACTTCACAGTCAGCTGCCTTTTCATCTCTCTGCCATTTTAAGAGATCACTTTTAATTCCTCATACTGTGAGGGAAACTCAAAAAAGTTTCAAAAATCAATACACATGCTTTGATTTTGCCATCAAGTTACCAATTTCCTGAATTTTCGATTATGGCTATATTGCTGATAGGTATAGATTTTGGGAGATGTGTTAATAGGCAATATGATGTACTAGGACTGTGCAAAGTAGGAAAAAGGAATATGTAGAGAAGACCAGTTTTTGAATCATTAATGCAACAACACAACATGAACTATTATATATATGCCAATTATTCTGCTGATAGAAGAAAACATTCTTTATAATGTGTGTTACTAGTAAAACACTTTGAGTCTTCATACAAAATTGAGTTCCCAAGTAGCCACAGATGCACTGATAAGTTTAAGTACTGCAATTTTGTATATTGCTTATAAAGGTAAAGGTTCCCCCGCACATGCGTGCTAGTCGTTTCCGACTCTAGGGGCCGGTGCTCATCTCTGTTTCAAAGCCGAAGAGCCAGCGCTTGTCCGAGGACGTCTCCATGGTCATGTGGCCGGCATGACTGGACGCCAAAGGCGCATGGAACGCTGTTACCTTCCCACCGTAGTGGTCCCTATTTTTCTACTTGCATTTTTACGTGCTTTCGAACTGCTATGTGGGCAGAAGCTGGGACAAGTAACAGGCGCTCACTCTGTTACGTGGCACTCGGGATTCGACCCGCCAAACTGCCGACCTTCTGATCGACAAACTCAGCGTCCTAACCCACTGAGCCACCGCGTCCCTCATATTGCTTATATCCAGTGATATAAGCTATTTTAGAGATATATGTTACCCACAAATCTTTTTTATAAAAGCATGACAAGAAATAAAAACTAAGGCATGATACTAAAGAATAAGTAAATTAGCTTTGATCCAGTTGAATGAGTCATATCAATTAAGAAAACCAAATTAATATTTTCTAAACACAATGTGCAGAGCTATTCCGAATGACTGAATTGATGAGGATAACATCAATTGATTTGATTTGATAACAATATTTGGCTTTCTGTTTTAAGTTGAAAATGGAACTATTGATTTCACATGTTTCTCAATTCATTGAAAATGTACAACTATGCATGTAAATCTATGCAAATAAGGGTATGATCAATTTCTGGTTGTTTCCACTAATTTTTGAACCCAATGAATTAAGTGAATCTAATTTAAACTGATACATTAAGCACTAGATACACTGATAATCAAACTATGAGTTATTACATGATGTTTTATATGATTAATTGATTTCTATGGCATCAATTAAGTTCATACCAGGTTAAAATATTTGGAAAATTCAAAATAATAATTCCTTTGTACATATAACTGTGATAACATTATCTCTCTCTTGCTTTTGTCACGTAGACGTTCTAGTTTCAATTAGAAAGAACTTCTACCTAATATTTAGCATTATTTCTTTAAATACTGATTGCTTGTTTTTCAATGATTATGTTTTACTACATTTCTATGTACAGTTGAAATAGGTAAACTCAGTAAGTAATTTTCGTTATACTTTATGCTTCACCTATAAAACAAATTATATTTCAACAATAGTATAATAAAAAGAGGTTAATGTGATTAGTCTCATTGGTTTTATATGAGCAGATGTTGGATTCATTTCCTTAACATGGAGGAAAACTAAACTTTGATTCTATATTTGATTCTTTTTATTGAATTATTTCCTATAATTCTGATTAGCTGAAGATTGCTGTGTAATTTAATTAATGGTCACAATTTGAGAACAGCTAACTGTGGAGTCTTTCTGTTTATTTAGCATAATGTTCAGTATCAACTGAACAGTTAAATTAAACTAATTAATCAACAACATATAATTTTAAATAGCATTGCTAGTAACCATTAATATAAACCTACCAATCTGGATGAAGGTAAAGATCATGCATAAGGACTGAAAGTTTTTGAAATATGTTCACTTCTGTCTTTCGGATTGTCAATCCTTTTGACATTAATTCCTTGTGTAGGGTGTGTGTGTGTGTGTGTGTGTGTGTGTTCAAAAAAATGTTGTTAGGTCATTAAAAATTATCCACTATTACAATCATAACAGTAGCCAAATTTGAATTGTTTTTTAACAGCTGTCATCCTAAGATGGCAATAAATGTCCTTTTTTCAGTTTTGTCTTTTTTGTGTTAATAGTCAATACTTAGTATCATTGTTTAACAAAAGTCATAGTAATAGATGCTGCTCCATGTTGTACATAATTTTGCCTGGCTCTCTAAGCTATAATAGTTATTACTTGAGCACATTTATTTCTGTCAGCCTTTGGAAACATTAGCAATATGTATTTTTATTAGTGGAATTTAAGCATGAATAATTATCATTATTATTTTTATTTTTAATTAAGTTGAGGACCACAATTGGGACTAAAGGAACAGTTAAGCAGACCCATGAGGTGTTACCCCCTGTTGATAGGGCCCGCAACTTGGGTGTCCTCCTGGATTCACGGCTCAGTTTGGAAGATCATATAGGAGCCGTGGCCAGGGGGGCTTTTGCCCAGGTTCGCCTGGTGCGCCAGTTACGGCCCTATCTGGACCGAGATGCGCTACGCACAGTCACCCATGCACTCGTGACCTCCCGGCTAGACTACTGCAATGCTCTCTACATGGGGCTGCCCCTGAGGACCACTCGGAGGCTTCAGCTGGTGCAGAATGCAGCCGCGCGAGTTGTGATGGGAGTCTCCCGATACTCCCATGTAACACCTCTTCTCCACAAGCTGCATTAGCTTCCGGTTGCCCTCCGGGTGAGATTCAAGGTGCTGGTGATGACCTATAAAGCCCTAAATGGCATGGGCCCGGATTATCTAAGGGAACACCTGCTGCCAGCATCAATTTCCCATCGTCCTGTGCGCTCCCACAGGGAGGGCCTCCTCAGGGTACCGCCGGTCAAGGATTGCCGACGGGCGATCCACAGGGGGAGGGTGTTCTCTGTGGGCGCGCCTGCCCTATGGAATCAACTGCCAATGGAACTCCGGACTGCCCCCGACCTTCGTTCATTTTGCCGGGACCTAAAAACCTGGCTCTTTGAGCTATCTGGTCTGGACTGAGGGGTTTAATGTTTTTAAATTGTGATTTAATTTTTGCGGCTAGACTTAATTTAATTTTATTTTAATTTTATATTGGATTGTTTTTAAATTTTGCCTTGTAAACCGCCCTGAGTCCTTTGGGAATAGGGCGGTATATAAACCAAATAAATAAATAAATAAATAAATAAATAAATAAATAAATAAATAAATAAATAAATGGAAAGGCTGACAAGACCACTACTTCATTCTCTTTCTGAAATACCTCTTCCTTGCTCTTTCTGACAAATTTTCCCACTACCTGTTCCATGAAACATATTAAGTGAGGCTGATCTGAACTATTTTCTTGTAGAGGGTTTTTCATGTAACATCGAGACCCACATGTAGTCTTAGGCCTATAGGATACATGCCTGTTTAAAGGACAATTTCATTCGCTTTCTTAAAAAATAAATTGTGGCCTTAATTGATTTATATTATATGTGGTTGCTTTGATAGCAATCTAATTTTTTTTTAAAAGAGTACATGTTACCTTAAAAATAAATAAATAATTGAATTATATGTTCACTGAACTTACTATCCCAGATGCTACAGTGAAACTGAATTGTAATCAAATGCTTACTCTCTTAAGAGTTCAGCTAAATGTGGTATCTGTTACATATCAGAACACCAAAACTCTATTCCTCTTCATTTTGGAAAACTGCCAGATAATCTCTAGAATGACTAGATTAGCATGGTGGAACATTTTGAATTTTCCCAGAATGTTTAGCCTCCAAAGATGGTCTGATTTATATAAGCTTTGCTTTTACTATAAATTGATCAATATATAAAGCTCTAAAATTTCTATGCATATATATTACTAGCCTGGTATTTAAAGTAAACTCCATACAGAATATTTATGTCCTAGCTTTAGTCATAAAAAAAAATCTTTAAAAAAACATGTTTACACTATTTCTGTCTGAATCAAAACAAGACTTGAAGAGGAGTATCAAAAAAGATAACTTTTTGAGTCACTTTTCATAACATAATAGCATATATGTTCAGCATGATTTAAGAAACTTGAAATTTGACATCATTTTTAAAAGTAGATAACAAGAATAACTGAGGAATATTTTATGGATCAGGATCTATATTTGAAAAACTTTAAAAATATACTAATAAACTAACCAACAAACTATGTTTCCCATTTGGAATTAATCTTCCATAATTTCACTGATCAACAATAACAAATTCAACATACCTGGGCATTGGATAAAAGACCATTCATAATTTTTTTCTTTAGCACAAAGGCTGTTATCAATAACTATTTCAGTAGAATGCGTCCCACTGAATTTCACTGGCCCCCTTGCCGAGCCTTCTACACAATGGCCTTTGCCTGTATTGCTGGGATCATTGCACCATCCACATCCTGGATGTTCCAGACATTGACTGCAAGTCCTCAACCCTGAACAGTTTTGAGCTGTAAATATACAGGATAAAAAAAGTCAATAAAAGCTGAGTTTGAGTAAGCAGATTTAGAACTTTTAAGTCTAAATTTTTAATTTTAAGAAATCAGATTGATACAATTAACTTTACTACCACCATCATATTCAGCTAGTGTATGTGTCTATGGCTATAGAAGTATAGGATATAACAATAAACTAAACAAATGGCAAACTCAATAAACCTATATAAAATATTTCAATAAATATGCATATATTTGCTGCCTTCAAGTCTGTGTCAACTCCTGACCTGAATATTTATTTATTTATTTAATATTTATTTATTTAATAAGTCCCTGCAATTTATTTGGTAAGATTTCTTTAAATGATTTGTCACTGTGTAGCAGAAAATGTCACACATTCAGTGAAAAGAGCTAAATGGTAACATTTACATAGGCTTTTGTTTCTTCCTACTTTGTTCAATTTGTTCTCTCTCTGATGTCTTGAAACATTGCACAAACAATTTCATAATATGGAGCAGACAGTCCATGTCTCTTAAAATTTTATTCAAGTACATTTTTAAATTAAAATTATGATTTTGCTGACCCAGAATTGTTCTTGCAATGCCATTAGTGACATTAAGAAAACAAAATACCCTCCAGAACAGCAGCCGCGAATTATAGCACAAACTAATATAGGGCAGAATGGCAACATCTTACTATTAACTAAATGCATTTGAAAAATAACTGATAAACCAATATTTACTCTTGGCAAAAATAGAACTAAAGACTTAATATAATTTTGTAGTAATCTATTCTTTTCTTTTATAATACTTAAGCTATATAAGGCTGTATTTGGAAGACAGGTAGTTCTCACTTAGCAACCACAACTGCAACCAACAACTCCATTGCAAAATATACAGTCATATTGTGAAATACATGACCGAGCCCAACTTATAATGTCAGTTATTGGTGCAGTCATTAAGCAAGTCACCCAGTCATTAAGCATGACATCATATGACCATGACTTGAGACTTCCTGCCAGCTGGGTTCAAAAGACGCATGCATAAACTTTTTACTGTCAGATTGTTCAAATTGAATGGAAGCAAACTCTAGCTCAGAAGCTGGCAACTCAGTCTCCATCAATTGTTTTCCACAATTAAATCTTAATTAAAATGGTAAAAGAATTGAAGCAATTGTTAAAATCTCATCAAATTCTGTGGGCATGAAGTAAAACTCTGCAAGATCTCATGAAAAATTGACCAACTTTTTGCATAATAGCTGCTAAACATGTGCAGTGTTCAAGGTGAGATCACAAAAATTTGAAAGATTTACAGCAATGGAGATGTCTCCAGTGTCTGCTGTTCTCCATTCTAGAGCATCATCTTTATTAAATGGGTGAGGCTGGAATGTGGAAATTTAATTTTTTTACTGGCTAGACAGCAACACAATTTAAAATACACTTCTTTCTATATGTTATTGAATTGATGTAATAAACTTATTAGATTTATTTAATATATATCTTTGTAGCCGTGTCTAAAATGAAAACTAAATTAAACGGAGTTCTTCAACTGACTTTTCTTTAAACACAGCAAAAAAGGGTAGCCTGGATAGGATTGCTATCCAGAAAACAAATATTAAATCCTGAAATTTGCAAAAGCTGAATTCAAAACTGCTCTACTACTGGGGAAATAAGAGTAAACCTACAACATCCAAGTTTAATTCATTAAATCAAACAGGAAAGAGGTACTTTTCAAAACATGCACAAACAATATTTATTGCTATTTACACTTAGTGGCATCAGCTGCTCAGGATTAATTACCATAGCAAATATACAACTATTTACTAATTCCAGAAGCTTCATATCATTTGCCAATTTCCATTATCAATTTCAATTTTTCTACAATAGAAATGGGCTAATAATAAAAAAATAAAATGGGCTAATAATAAAAAAATAAAAAAAGGTTTAAAAACCCCTGTCCATATACATTTTGGACAGGGGGATGGAAGCAAATTTGTTAACAATTTTCTGGACTTCTGCCAATTTGTCCAAATCCTTTTAGGAATATTTGACTACAGCATCTGAAACATATTAGCAAAAGAAGCTAATAATTTCTAGGTCATGTTCAGCATAATAAAGGTTAGCAACACTGGATTCTCCAGGACAGAGCTGAAAAGTTGCCTGGCAACCAAAATGGAAGACAGATATGTTTCAAAAAGTTATCTGTTGGAGAATTTTTATCATTTTTGTACCCTAAATTAAACTAACATCTTTAAAGGGTTAAGTCTAATCCCTTGTTGTTGTTTTTCAATCAATATTGAAAAAGTTTCAAAATTTATGGATTATATCAGATTTTTTTAGAAGGATAAGGCTGCTAATAGGCCAGAATAACTAATGTATACTGATAATATAAAACCTCACAATTCTATCTGGCCCTGCTTGAAAATAAAGGACAACATTAGAAAAACAAATGGATGAAGCTAATGAACAGTGAACCAAATTGAGATATTGTTGCATTGAATCCTACTTTTAATCCAACAAAACATGATTGTGACATGTATTATTTGAAATAAGAAAAGGAATAGGAACTTTCTTTATCAAAATGTGAGTTTCTGAGGACAGAATAATATAGTATTCCTTAATGATTTGGATATTTTTATAACATTATCGAGAGTAAGTTGAGTGGTCATATAAATTTTATTGAATAAATAAACAAAAAACATTTGGTAGTCAGGTAGTCCTCAACTTACAACAGTTCATTTAGTGACCATTCAAAGTTACAATGGCACTGAAAAAGTAACTTATGACAATTTTTCGGCATCCCCATAGTCACGTGATCGAAATTTAGATACTTGGCAACTGACTCATATTTATGACAATTGTCTCAGGGTCATGTGGCCACCTTTTGCAACTTCCTGACGAAAAAGTCAGTGGGGAAGCCAGATTCATTTTACAACTGTGTTACTAACTTAACAACTGCAGTGATTCACTTGACAAATGGTAAGAAAGGTTATAATATGGGGCAAAATTCACTTGTCTCACTTAGCAACAGAAATTTTGGGTCACAAATCGAGAACTATCTGTAATTATAATGTTCTTTCAAAAAAATAGATAAATAAATTACTTAAGTAGAAAACTAAATTGCTATAGAATACAAGTTTCCAGTTCAGTTCTATATTCAGATGCTTGTCTTTTTAAGGTGATTGTCTTATTCACCATTATCATTGGGAGTTTTATATTGTGTCATAACATTAATCTGTCTATCACTTTTATCAATTCTCATAGCTTTCAAGAAGAAAACTAAAATCCTATTCCTTGAATCCAGAAACCTCAACAGAAACACTCTACACTGTGCTATTCCTTTTAGCATTTTTATTTCCATTAAGTACCCTAAATATTTTCATTCATGTCAGTGAAAATACTTACGAGAACAAGTGGTAGTTTGCCACTCTAAACACTGGCCATATGGAAAGGAGATGATATAAGCATTTGAGTCAACACATCGTTTTGTGCTGCTACACCACATGCATTCCATGCCACTACTGGTACAGTTGGAACATGTTGTCCTTAAAGAGCATGGCTTTTTGCAGGGCCGAGCATTTTGATTTGGACTAACTGAAGGAAGAAGGAAATAATAAAAAAAGGAAATTTCAATATTTTTGCTGAATTATCATATATGTGTGTATGTGTATCATCTTGTCTATTCACTTTATTGATTAACTTCAGTTTGCCAAGCTTTTTTTCTTCGTATATTATGCGATCACTCCACAAATGTAAACTATGTGAGGTTCTGCCCATTGATTGACTCAAATTATTGTCTGTCTGTCAGTTCCATGCCACCAGGACCAGCTGGTCAGAACTTCTTACAAAACACACTACTGTAAACTTCTAAGACATCGATCATCATTCTCTCCTGTTTCTTAGGATCCAGCTTTCAGAGTCATCTATCATCACTGGGAATAACACTGTTGGTTTTTCTTACCTTTCTTGTCACAGAGCTCCTTATCCTTCATTATCTTATAGATGTTTGTCAAATGCAATTGCAATTGAGAAAGCCTTTATGTTGATTAAATCAATTTTCCTGGGATTTCCCTGATCTTCTTAAAAGTGTCTTCCATTTTCTTCTATCTGTGTTTCCCTGTCGGTTGACATTCTTAACTTATATAACTGTCCTTGTCCTTCTTGATAGATGTTTGAAGTTGACATTCATTTTTTATGCATCGTTCTTGTTGCCCATGGCTTTCATCACCCATCTTTCTCTGGCTTTCTTAATACTTTTTTTTTTCCTAAAAGCCACTTTTCTAAAAAGAAAATATTCTTTTCTCTTTCTATTTTTTAATTTTGTTTTGTTTTGTTTTTGTTCAGTTCTATCACAAGTGCACTATATTTGCATTCATTTTGTATTGTGATTCTGGTATATATAAACTCTAATTCTAAGACTAATCTATTTAGTGCACATTTATTTATGCTCACACTTTCCACCTGGAAACATTCCATCTGACTGGACTGAACTCTACAGCTTTTGTTTCATATAAATCTACATCTATGCTACTTTTAATACACTTATACAGGGCTTTTAATTCAAATGTCTGCTGATGTTCTTGTGTAGAATCTACAATTATTTTGCTTGAAGCAGACGTGGAAAATAAAGAATAATTTTCACAAAACATTCTATTACTCTGTTGTACAAAGTACATGATCTGTGAACGTAGTCTAAGATTCCAGTTAAAACCTCTCAATGCCATAAGATATATATTTAAAGAAACGTCCCCTGGTATGCTTTGTATTTTAAACAAATACAATTCAGCATCTGTCTCCTGGAAATTAATCAATGCTCATTCCATTCATAATGCAATACAAAAGACATGTAAAATATTCCACAAGTATATTTATCATATAGTAGGCTTTCTTACCAACAGGTTTCTCACAGACAAGGCCATCGGTCTTAGCTGTACAAGGATTTACTTTTAAACCTGCTACTTCAGCCCTTTCAAGATAGGCACAGAATCCAGAATCATTTGGTTCTCCAGGAAGCCACTGCAATGTTGTATTAGTAAAGGGAGACATATCATCCCATCCCCAGTAGGAGATGTTAATCTTGCGTAGACCCACCCAAGGAGATATTTTCTGCAAAATGTTGAATGCAAAAACCCCATGTGAATAATCAAACATTGATATTTTTATTACACATTACTTCAGCCATGTTAATGATATTTTGCACAACCATTTGAAATTATGTGAAATATAATTTCATATTATTAAAATATATTATAATCACAGAAAATCATAATCTTATTATCATTAACCATAATTATTTATTGGGTGTTAAGATTAATAACTATTTTTTTCTAATTTCAAAGCAAGTACACATAGGACTATTTTCCACTTGACAGTTTATTGCTAGTGGCTAATATAAAATAATTAAATGAATACATAAAAAGAAAATAGCCAGAAAACCTGACAAGCAAAGGTAAATTTTACAGATATGTAAAAGCCATTCATTTAGGAAGAAAAACAAATATTTCTTTTTTTCCTACCTACTCTTTAAAGCAGGAGTAGAGACTTAATTTTCCCAAGGAGCCATATGAGAAACTGTGACTGTTGTGGAGGGCCACTTGCTGCCCACTAATACCGCCCCACCCCAATGCTGCTGATGTCTTGCCTCCAATGCCTTTGCCCCTCTCACTGCACCGATGTCCTGTCTTCACCTCAATGCCCCCCACGTTGCTGGTGCCACTGATGCTGCAGGCCGACTGGGACCCCCCATAGGCTGGATATGACCCATGGGCTGTAAAATTCCCACGTCTGCTTTAAAGTATGAGTGCAAAATTGGGTTACATGGTAGACATCTTCTTTGCACTGACCAATTTCAAATTTGTTAGCTAAATTTATAAATCATTTCAATCATCCAAACAACTCTAGGTGATGTACATCAACACAACAAAACAGATATAAACATATTTATATGTGAGAGTTGGTTAACTGTAGCAGTTAAGATAGTGGCTTAGATATTGGAAGAATGGGAGTTCTATTCATTGGTTAGGCATGAAACCCAGCTTAAAACTCTGGATCAGTTTGTAGAAATGGAGACTTTTACAACAGTTAAGTCGATCTACAGTCATTCAATCTTAGAAGAATTAAGAGTGTTAAGTCTAAACCAGTACTTTCTCAACCACCCTCAAAAAGCATGCAGACACCAAGCAGAATCTCAGAAGTATCACTTGGTTGGACAGGATTTGAGATATGTAAGTAATATCTACATATTAATAAAAACTGATCACATGCCAGGTTATGCCTTCCCACCAAATATAAATTTTGACTTAATCCAGCCAGTAGTAAATACATTTGGAAACATATCCACTTGTGCAGAAAAATTACAACAGTAAAATAATAGGTTATAAAATGTTATGGGAACTTGAAAGTTTAGCTGGGAGGTTTTACTATACTCTGTAATTCAGTATTTTCTCTAGGCAACATCCAGATTTTTGATCCTTAATTCCCAGAATTCCCACCGAACATAATGATTGCTAAGTTATGCGAATAGAGGCTCAAATAACTGAAAGTTGCTATGGTTGGGAAACATTATATTATGTTTATGTTTAATATAACATATTTATGTTAAATTATGGGAGGGCTACCTGCAGCCATTATCTACAAGCAATGACATAGCTGAGCAGGATATACCGTATGAATTTAGCTATTGGAGATTCATTTTTACCTTTGGTCATTTAAGAAAAGGAATTATATGTTAAGTCAAATGCTCATTATTTTGTTAGCATTTTAGAATGCTCATTATTACTAATCATTAAAAAAATGTTGACATGTCCAAGATTATTCTTCACTTGGTTATTTAATTAACTGTAATGCATTCAGTAATTATATATGAATTAATTAAGTTGAGTAAAATATATATTTGTTTCTATGATTTGTCATCATCATTTCTTAAAAATAAATCCAAGCTGTATTTTATATGCATTTATGAATTATTCAAGTTACCTGGACAGTGTACTTCTGTATTTCATCCAAAACAAACTCTACCTCTTTGGAAGTTGTTAGTGAAGCAAGAATCCCATTTAAGCCATAACAATAAAGTCTGGCATTGTCATAGTTTTCACGACTAGAGTTTATACGAAGGCAAGCATCTCCAACATGATTCCATCCTTCTCCACATAAGTGAGCTAGTAAAAAGTTACACAAAATTAAAAAGTAATTGTAATTTTTTTAAAAAAATTTTTTTTAACAGAAATCACCTTTCAAAATATTTACTAAATGTGTCGTGTCCATTATATAGTAAGCTTTATATATGCTTTAAGGGGACAACACAAATACACAACACAACAGATCCAAACTGGATAAATTAGTGCAAAAATACATGAGTCCACACTGGCACTTGCTAATTACTGCAATATGTTCAATGTGCTTAGAGATCAAGCACATTGGTGTACTACCTTCTTAAACATTGATATCAGAATATCAATATCAGTAGCTCTTCACTGTTCTTCTCTTTGAAAATAAAAATATCTGCGCTCCAATAAGGTTATACTATATTAATATTTATCATTTTTCAAAGAATTCAGATTCTTCTTTTAATAACCTAGGATAAAGTTCAAATTTAAACTCAGTTATAATAACATGACATTTCCCTCAGTCTCAACCTTCTGTCCTACTCTTTTATCCTGCAGTTCAAAGTTACTTTGGACAATAAAAAACTGAATAGATCAGTATTTCTGCTTCTCCTTTTGTATTACATTTTACAGTCTATTACATTTTTCTCACTTTTTTATTTTGAACAAAAAGAAAATCCTTTTTGAGGTTGTTAGTAAGTATGCTAACATAGTAAGTGACTACAGTAAAACTATCAACATTAACACACATATAATAACCACAAGTCAAGTGATTAATAAGATTTTCAGTCAAAAAAGCTACCTGTGCTCCATTTATACATAATCTTTAAGAAAACATAGTGATAGGTGTTTTGAAACTTACTGAAGTGTTATCCATAAAAATGTAGATACATTTGAATCAAATATAATGACACTTTGATTTAATGGAATCCCATTTATTGGACTTTGGATGCAAGAGACAAAATATTTGTCTAGACCTCCCAAAGCAAGATATGTTCATTGCATTCAAAGTAGCACATAAAAAGTAAACACACACAAAATTATGATGATCTTACTTAGGGCAATTTAGATCATTTACACTGATAGAAAATGGCATAATATATGCTATGACTAAAATGATAGAAATCACTGTAATGCAGTACTTTCAGCAATTTGAAATAATTGAACACACACACACACACAGAGTCCATTATTGTTACTATTGTACTGATTACACTGAATTCAGTTGTAAACTGGAAATAACCTGAATTCCTGATCTGACTGCTCCATTCTTTCTTTAATAGCAAGATTATCTGTTATTAAATATTACATTAAAATATTATTTTGAAAAAGTTTTTTTCTTTTTACCTGGTAAAGCTTGACATTCTTGCTGTCGCTGATCCCACTGGCAATTGAAGTTTAGTGAACAGCTTTTGCAACTAGTCAACTTATTACATATCTGTTCATTTCTTACATGACATTTGGTGTAGTTCTTCACTGACTAAAATATAAGCACACATACAAATTTTTTTAATTTTCAAAATAAAGCAGAAATAACAAAAAGTCACAAGGGAACTTAGTGGTTGACTTTGGGCCGCTGGCTCTCCCTCAGCCCAAGGAAGGAGGCAATGGCAAACCACTTCTGAAAAATTTGCCAACAAAACTGCAGAGACTTGTTCAGGCAGTTACCAGATGTGCATGCATGTCTGTGCAGACACATATACCTGCTCACAGAAAATAATAATAATAGTAATAGTAATAATAATAATAATATATATTTCAAGGTGATTTATTATCACCACTACTATTTTTTATTGCACTGTTTTCTCTGTCAATAATACTGAATAACTCAGGACATGGCTATCAGACATCAAAAACATCTGCTAGTCTATCTCACCTCCTTTACATGGATGATTTGAAGCTGTATGGAAAAACATCATCTGAAATAGAAGCGCTGCTGAACACTGTCCGTATATATAGCCAAGATATTGCAATGGAGTTTGGCTTGGACAAATGTGCCACACTTACTCTCAAACAAGGAAAAATAGTGAAAAATGAAGGAATCAAGATGCCCCATGAAAATAACATTAAAGGTCTGGATGAGGAAGATTACTACAAATACTTGGGTATCCTTCAAGCTGACAACATCAAGCACACTGAAGTCAAGTAAAAGATTAGAGGTGAATACATCAAGAGAGTGAAGAAGATCTTAAAGTCCAAACTCAATGGAGGAAATACCGTGAAGGCAATCAACACCTGGGCAATTCCAGTCATTAGATACACAGCTGGAATATTGGACTGGACTCAAGCAGAACTAAAAGCAGTGGATAGGAAGACCAGAAAAATAATGACAATGAATCATTCTCTTCATCCACGCAGTGACATTAACAGACTCTATCTACCAAGGCAAATAGGTGGACATGGAATGCTGCAAGTACATCAGGTGGTTGAAGAAGAAAAAATGGCTTTGGAAGAATATCTGAAGGACAATGATGAAGATGCACTGAAATTAGTATATCAGGAAGACTTACTGACTACTGGAGAGACCAAACTGGCCTACAAGAAAGACCAAATGAAGAACAGAATAGAGGCATGGGAAGACAAAGCACTACATGGACAGCACATTAAAAAATAGCTCGGAAAGCAGATAATAATAAGACCTGGCAATGACTAAGAGCAGCAAAGTTGAAGAAAGAGACCGAGGGACTAATTCTGGCTGAACAAGACCAAGCCTTAAGGACAAATGCATACAAAGTCAAAATTGAGAAGACAGCAACAGACAGTAAGTGCTGCCTATGCAAAGAAGCTGAAGAAACAGTGGACCACCTGGTAAGCTGCTGCAAGAAGATCGCACAGACTGACTACAAGCAGCGGCATGACAAAGTAGCAACAATGGAGCATTGGAAGATCTTCAAGAAATATTATTTGCCTGTAAGCAAGAACTGGTGGGATCATAAAATAGAGAAATCATAGAAAATGATAAATTTAAACTGCTCTGGGACTTCAGAATTCAAACAGACAAGCACCTGCAACATAACACCCCGGACTTAACAACTGTCGATAAGACAGACAAAAAAAATCTGGATAGTGGACGTGGCAGTGCCTGGAGACAGCAGAATAGACGAGAAAGAACTGGAGAAGATAACAAAATACAAAGACCTACAAATAGAAATAGAAAGACTGTGGCAAAGGCAAGCAAGGGTAGTACCAATAGTAATAGGCGCCTTGGGTTCAATCCCAAAACAACTGGAGCACCACTTGAACACCATTGGCATTGACAAATTCGCTATTAGTCAATTGCAAAAGGCGGCTTTACTAGGAAGTGCTTCCATCCTGCGACATCTGTAATGCCATCAAACATCCACATCTGCCTATCCCAGGTCCTTGGTAAGGACTTGATAGGTATACAAAAATGCCAAATCCAGTCTGAACATCTGGCTGACTGTGCGAATAATAATAATAATAATAATAATAATAATAATAATAATAATAATAATAATAATAATAATAATAATAATAGTTTTATGAATAAAAGTTTTAGAATAATAATAATAATAAGCTACTGCCGATAAAAGCAGGAGTTATCATTTAGTTTCTGATGTTTATCTGTACACATATCCATATGTGCCTTCTTCCAAATTTCAACAGAATACCTAAAACAGTACACACACAGTCATAATTCACTAGAAGAATATAGGTTCAACACATTTTCATGTTCCTAGCCAGGAAGTTGATGATAGAAAGCTTTTCTTCCTGTAACCAAACAGACCTGATACAGTTATTTTGAGGAAAGGAGCCTAAATAAAAAGGGAATTTTTTTTATTTATTCATCAAATTTTAAAATAACTACCGTTAGCCTGAACAAGGCTAAAAATGGCATGTTTCTTTACTTTCCCACATATGCTGGACAATGTGGGAAATAATACCAAACTCAGACCAACTTAGCACAGCCCTTTCTGCCACGTACATAAAATTCAAATTGCAGGTTCTTTGTCAAGAAGGCATTCATATTAAGTAGCACGAGTGATATACAGATAGTCCTCAACTTACAACAGTTCATTTAGTGATTGTTCAACATTACAACGGCACTGAAAAAAGTGACTTATGAACACTTTTCACACTTACAACCATTGCAGCATCCCCAAGATCATGTGATCAAAATTTGGATGCCTGCCAAATAGTTCATATTTATGACAATTGCAGTGCCCCAGGGTCACGTAACGACCTTTTCCACCTTCTGACGAGCAAACTCACTTAACCAATGTCTCACAAAATTTGGGCTCAATTATGGTCGTAAATCGAGGATTACCTGTAATTCATTTTAGTCCTTTCACAGAAGTTCACAGAAGTTAGTAAGAGTGATGCTTGTGAGGTTGTATGCAAAACTTCCTTGTAGGTTTCAGAAGCAATTCAGGAAGAAAACTCACTTTGCCAGGATTGCCCCAGTCTTGGCTTCTGCTGGCCAAATGGTGTCACAGGACTTCCATCTGGGCTATTAACAATGCTGGCCAATGAAATGAACTTTTCCCAATGTTGCCAGAAAGAGAAGAATGATCAAGGTTTTAACTTCAAAATTGGAAGAATAAAAACCTTCATAAAGATCAAATAGAAGATGAAGACATTGTCTGCTTACAGACATTTTGGACTCAGTAAGGAAAAAAAATAGAACACCTCTGGACAAAAGAAAGTGATATCCCAAGGTGGAAGAGGTAGATATGAATTCTGGACCAATTATGGAAAGCATAAAATTGTGGGCCTTGATACAAAAGAAAGAGAGAGGCTAGGGGTGGGGAGATAGAAAAAGTGGAAATTTAGCCTAGAGCCATGGCATGAAAAAGAAGAAATGGAAAGGGACAGACTAAGAGATAATGAAGTAAAGCATAATGGTTTAAAACACAAGAATATTCATGAGCAAATCTGGGTAAAAAAGGAGAAAGTGAAAGGCTTTTCTCCTCAGAGATTCTCAATCATCCAGGTCATAGTTGTCACAAAGGTGCTTTTTCCAAAAAGTAACTAGACTTTATTGGTTTCTTGTTTGAAAACATTGCAAAGCTTCTTGAATGAAAAGTAAAATGTTTTCAAACAAAAAAACCAAGAAAGTTCAGGAGTCTTTTGGGAAAAGCACCTTTGGGACTTTTCTTCCTACAGTACTCTTGTCAAATCAGATTCTGCTTACTACATAAGAGGGCAAGAGCTAGGGAGATGCAAACAAATCAGGAATGTCAATCAGCTAATTGAAAAAGAGAAGCTATTTGCTTTTCAATTGGGAGGGGGCGCAAAACATAACTTTGAAAAAGATAAATTTGAAAATTGAAATTATAAGCAAAATATGTCAGATTAGACAGAAACATATTCTCAACCCAAGGCATTACAAAAAGATAAAAACCACTGCATTCCCCAGTTAATAAGTTAATACAAAATCCAAACACTGCAGCCCAATTAAAGAAGGTGAGGGCATGGGAGTAGGAGGGGGAGGAAGTTCGGATCTGTTGTTAATCGGTCAACCGATTAAGCTGACTTTGTAATAATGCCGCTTGGGGTGTGTGTGAAAGCCCTAATAAGCAGGCATATACATAGAATGAAGGCTACTGCTAAGCTTGTAAGCCGCCCTGAGTCTTCGGAGAAGGATGGGATATAAATGGAATTAAAATAAAATTAAAAAAAACACCTCCACTATTATACTCCCCATTGGAGTCCCAGACTAACTGGCAGAGCCAGGTCTTTAGGTTGTTACGGAAGATCAGGAAAGTTGGAGCTGACCTCACTCTGAAGGACAACATGTTAGGGAGAGCAGGTGCAGTAGCATAGAAGGCCCTTCTCCTGGATCACACCAGCCAGAATAATTAAGCTGATGGGGCCTGCAGCGTGCCTCTCTGCCAGCAAGGGTCGGGCAGCCAATCCCAGTGGGATGACATTATCCCTCAAATAGCCTGGACCCATGCCATGAAGGGCTTTAAATATGATTATTAACACTTAAATTGCACCTGGAAGCAGACCGCAGTCAATGCATCTCAAGGAGCAGGAGTTTTACATGGGCCATTCTTGAGGCCCAAGAACTGACTGTGCCACTGCACTCTGCAGCAGCTGTAGCTTCCAAATGTTCTTCCAGGATGGCCCCATGTAATTGCAGTAATCCGTGACATAAATGACTGAGCGCAGGGACTCCTGATCCAGCAAACGCCAAAGTTGTGCAAAGTCTCCTTAGTTCTACTCATAGTAAATCTTTGTTTTCTTTTCAGCAAAGCAAATAGCTAAGCCGGGAACAGCCATTAAATATCATGTGAGTCCTGCAAAAAATGCAGTTGTTTTAATGGTTCAAGGGGAGTTTGGTTGTGCTTCCACACATTGCAATATACCTCCCTCACAACTTTGCGCAGCCTAGTATCAATGCTTTCAAAACATAACATAAGCTCTTTTTTTGCAATTGTATTGTTCAAATGTCAAGATTCATGTCTATGGAGATTCTCAGTCATCCAGGTCATTGGTTGTTCCAAAGGTGCCTTTTCAAAAGGCAATGGGAGTTCTTGTTTTTGCTTGAAGACATTTTTCTTCTCATCCAAGAAGATTCTTCAGTTCTGAATGATCTTCAGAACTGAAGAAGCTTCTTGGATGAGAAATGAAACGTCTTCAAGCAAAAACGAGAAGACCAGTTGCCTTCTGAAAAAGCACATTTGGCTGACAAGATTCACATATACAGAAAATATGCCATGTCTTATAATTAATTGGAATTGGTGATTAAGGCAGTTCTAATCTCCAATTTTACCTAGTATACTGGAACATGCATTCTCCTTTATAAATTAATAAAGGATAAATGTAAAGACCTCTATGTTAGAAGAGAAACAAAAGTGAGAATTGCAAGAATAAAAAAATTAAGATGCATAGGATCTAAAGAAGAATTAAAAGGCAATGACTAAGCTGAGGGCAAAAAATGATTATAGACACAGACAAAGAAACAAGGTAGCAATATTAAAAGAAATTCAGTAGCTATAACATCTATACAAAAAGGAAGAGTGGGATGTGGAGTAGCTGTGAAGAAAAAATTGTCATTGTTGCAATCTTGATAAGAGTAGCCTAATCATTTCTCTTTTCCTTCTGATTGAAAATATAATTTTCAAATTTAAATTGGGGGAAAGAATGTTAGCATGTCACCTTAATTTCTAAAATAGATGTGTATCCACTATAGAAAAAAATCCCATTATTGGCTGAAATAACAATTTTCAATAAGAAATAATGTATGCTATTCTAAGCAATTACTAAACCAAGTAGCATTTTGCTGTAGATTATAAAAAGAAAGTCTGTATTATTAAGATCAACCTAGAAATAGCTTACAAGGTTGGCTGACAAGGTAATTACAAACATGAAAATACAACAGCACATAAGTATTTATAAACAAAGTATCTGGAATGAAATCTTATAAAGGAAAACAAAATTCATCTGCAAAATATGCACAAATAAATTCTAGTAACTTTTAATACCTTTTTGCATTTAAGTTGGTTCAGTCATTATATATTATTGACAATCCTTCCTGTTATGTACATTACAATGAATTTTAATTGCAAGCACCATCTGCTATTTAATAACAGTTCTACCTAATATTCCCTGTTAACACATCATTATCATAATGTCAAATTTTTGAACAGTTTTTACTTGTTCCTGAGAATGAATCCATATGGTAGTAAACAGTCTTCAGTAAAAGTAGGAGGATGAGAGATCCCACAGTTGTTCTATTTTTGGTAGATACAATTTTCTGATTGAGAAAATCCAAAGCTTTTTAAAAATGTCTAAAAGATTTAAAAACAAACAAACAGAAAAGCCTTGCTCTTAACCTGTGTATAAAAGTACTGCTTTTATATTCAGGGTATGCATTACTTTATGTATGCATAAATGCAAAGGCAGTAATTCTTGTTTACACTAAGGTTGGAGTAGAACTAAAATAATAAACTCAAAATTGATATGACGTATCCAATTGACAGGTTTAGGAGGTGTGTATTAATTCATGCAAAGTAAGATAGAACAGTGAGCATGAATTGTATTATTTTATATTTGTATTTAACTGCTAATCACCTTGATCTATCTTTAACACAGGGAGCTAAAATAGCTGTCTAGGGACTATCAAGGAAATTGACATAAATATCTATGCTTCATTCCCACCAACAGTATTGTTCATTTCTGGAATGGCATTGAAGACAAAGTGAGCCATAGCTGAAGCTGCTGTGTGACTCTAGAATTACTTTACTGAAGTTCGTATTATGTAATAGTAATTGATATGTTTGAAACAATATTTGTTTTTCCATTCCTTCATATTCTCTATTGCCTTCCTGTTTTCTATGAGTTATCAAAAGTAATTGTTGGTGGTTTATTGCATTCATTAGTTAATTCCCTTAAGCTTTAGATGTGTATACAATGGCTCAACCTGATTATAGTGCTTCATGGTTTCTTTTGTTCGTTCCACTTTTCTAGATATTTTAAGCACTCCCCTGCTTCTTATTAATCCTACAAATGACATTTCTTCCTTCCTAGATTTCTACGAATGCCCAGATACTTATTAAAAGTTAGACTGTACGAATTCTAAGATACTTACATAACCATTCTCTCTAACAAAAGAAGTACTTTTCCCCCTCACATTTCCCCTTCTGTCAAGCCACAACTTCCTGGATCTTGGGCAAGGTTTTTATTTAGAAAGGCCGTAGCTCTTCTTCAGATTATCATGAAAGATTCTTGTGCATTGTTTCTTCATCATATCTTTTCCCCCCCTTTTTACTACCCTGTAATCCCTTTTATTGAGGTGGAGGTGGGATGACTGAATGGAGCCGAGTGTTTACTGCCGGATGCCCTTTCTGATGTCTACTTGGAGTTCACAGAAGATATTTTCTCTTTGCACCCTGATAGAGAAACATCTGTCACTGCCTAGGACCAAACACCATCATAATCAATTCTAATTCTAAGTGGCCACTAATTCCAGGTTGTAGTATTTTATCCAAATTAGAAAGGTATATTTGTCAAGTTTAAAACAAAAGTGGAGCTTAAATCATTTTGAAACGTGCCTTTTTTATGTCAGATAAGATGACAGGGCTCTCAGAAAACTATGGTGGCATATTTCATTATATACTTACATCCCAACACGGATACAAATATATGTTGTGGCATTATAATATAGTCACACAGTTTCATATCTGCCTTTCCATTCTGTCTGTGAACAGCTAATAAGGTGTCAATATTTAACTGTAGCATCTCAAAACAAAAGGATGCCTATGCGTTAATCTGAAAACAGTGAGCATCTTTATTTATTAAATATGATCCTGTAGAATTACTCAGAGAAAGGAAATAGTTCTACTGAAAAATGACCAAGTACACACGTTTTTCTAAGCTGAAATGATATTTGTGTAATGCAGTATCAGGAATCCGTACATTATTTTAGCATATACTGTAAATCAGGCCATTACAACTATAATTTATTTCAACATTATACATTTTGTGAGTGAGAAACTGACTTTTATAAATGTGTGCAGTATTAAGATATCAACCAGGCAAAGGTACTTCAGATCTGACATGGGCACCTTCTGTCATCTGCCTCTTAAAGAAGCTGTACCTTTTCCTGTGCCCACATGTTACCTGTATGGATTCAGGAAAATATGTATTTAAGTTAAGGAGATAGCAACATATATCTAAGTAGTAACCAATAGCAGAGAAGATGCCCATGCAGGATCCAAAGCACCTTTACTTTTTCAAATCCAGATATTGTATATCCTTATTGTTTCTAACCCTGCAACTAAACTATGAGCCCAGATAATTGGTAATAGAGTTTTGTTAAAAAGCACCAATTTCATCTGGTTTCACAATGTAAATATTTTATTATTACTGTGAACTGTGAACTATAACAATGCTTATGAAGAACAAAGTACTTGCATTAGCTATTGTGCACTTAGATTTCAAGAATATTTTCTTCGGCAAATCATTAATGCATCTTGATATATTACAAACTTCAGTTTCATCTTCTTAGCAAAGTTTATTCAAGCAAATAAAAGAAGGAAGGAAGGAAGGAAGGAAGGAAGGAAGGAAGGAAGGAAGGAAGGAAGGAAGGAAGGAAGGAAGGAAGGAAGGAAGTGTGTGTGTGTGTGTGTGTGTGTGTGTGTGTGTGTGTGTGTAGATCTTTGGTCATTCGGGTTTTTTCCCACGTAGAATTGGAGGTATCAGGGCAACGTTTCGACGAAATGTCATCCATCATCCTCAGGCTGGTGACTTCAGCTTCGCTCTTCTGGGAGAAGTGTGTGATAGTGGCCGTTTTTTCTTCTTTTTTCAACTGCCAGAGGGGGTGTGTTCTGTGGGTGGAGGCTTGGCTGTGTTCTGATGGGGTGGGAGTGAGTTTTGAATGGGGACTGTGTTCTGATTGGGTAGGGATACACTCCCACCCAATCAGAACACAGCTAAGCCCCCACCCAATCAGAGCACACCTCCACCCCATCAGAACACAGCCAAGCCTCCACCCACAGAACACACCCCCTCTGGCAGTTTAAAAAAGAAGAAAAAAGCAGCCACTATCACACACTTCTCCCAGAAGAACGAAGCTGAATTCACCAGCCTGAGGATGACGGATGACATTTCGTCGAAACGTTGCCCTGATACCTCCAATTCTATGTGGGGGAAAAACCCGAATGACCAAAGATCTACATACAAAAACCCGCGAAAACCTGTCCAAGAGGAATCAAACCTGTCCAAGAGCATAGAAGATGTCCATATACTGTAACTGGTTGGAATTACAAGGGTAGGAATCAAAGAAAATATGCAAAATTAGTGCAGAGGCAAAGTAAATTTGCAAGAAATCTGGTTTTACCATATTTTGTGTGAATGTGATAGATGGTAAGCTCTTAACACATTTACATTTCATTCTGTGTTTTCCACATTTTCGCATTCATGAGCAGTTTGAAATTTCAGCTTCATTGCTTTCTCAATATAGATAATATATGATATGGGAAAATTCTAAACTATAATTTCTGTTTCTTATCCAGCTGTCCTTGCTTAACAGGCCTTAAATGATATATAATATAATATTCTTGGTCTTTCCCTTTCTTCATTTCTTATCTAGATTGTTTACCTTCTCTTTTCTAAGCATAATATATGAAAAATCACATAACCTGCTATTTGGAAGATTATTTTTTTTAAAAGTATTTGTGTAAATGCAGTTTTTCCAATATTTGTGTGTTTTGAAAGATAAATAGTTATCATACCCATAAATAGTTTCATCGACTTAGAGAAATATCCACAGTGTTCTTATATATTTCTGAGACTTTGCCTTATCACGAGTAATTTTATTTTTATGTCAAAAGCACTACTGTATGCCACCGATAACACATAAGTAAAGTCCATCACTGTTGATAAGGATCTTCATGTTATTACCCCCCAAGGGAACATATATCAGGGTGGTAAGAAGTGTCTAAGGGAGGAAGATTTAAGTATACTCTCTCATTAAATTCAGGAAAATAAACAGCATAAGTATCTTCTTAAAAACATTGCTATATGCCTCTAAAATAGGGGAAAGGTCATATCAAAACAAAATACAATAATATTAACAAGAGCAAGCACTTATGAGAATATACACTATTATTGTAAGGTTAGTCCTGAATATTTAGTACTCAGGCTATTAACGTGAACAAAATATGCAGCTCCAAAATGTATCAGTTAAGGTGCTATTGTTAATCTTCAAAATTAAATATACAGACTCTTTAAAACTCTGGAGTTATATTAAATTATGCTACTTTGGCTTTCAAATTCACTGACTTTAATGTTTGAAAATTGCTGAAGGGAAGTACCAGAAAATTGCATAACAGTTCCAATCTTTTTTTTTAAAGGAAAAAGTTGATCCAGGAAACTACAGATAAATTAGTTTTTCATCAAAACCTGGGGAAATCCTGGAAAAGATATCAATCAATGGGTTTGCAAGTACTCAAAGGAAACAAGAAGATTATTATAACCCAGCCTGGGTTGTGCCAGAAAAATCTTACTTTGTGTGCATGACAAAGTAACTAGATTAGTAGACCAAGGGACTGTTTTAGATGTAATATACCTAGACCTTGACCAGGGTGTCCTTCTGAATAAAGTGAACAATGTAAGATGGATGTAGTAACAGATGGATTTGCAGTTGGTTGAACAACTATACCCAATACATGGTCCTTAATGGATCTAAATCTAAAAGGAGAGAGTTATCGGCATTGTACCTCAGGGTTCTATTGTAAGCTCAACAACTTTTTTTTTTATAAATGACAAATAAGGAAATAAAAAAGCGTTCATCAAAATGTGAAATATATTTGCAGATAACACAACTTGGAGAGATTGCCGACAGCTCAAAAAACATGACCAGAAAATAATGCAGTTCAGTGGTGAGGAATTTAGGATTCTACATTAAAGTATGACATATCAAATGTTTGGGTATAAGACGGAGGATACTTGGTTCAGCAATAGTAATTTTGTGAAAGATATGGGTGTCTTGATAGACCACATATCAGGTGTTAACTAGCATTGTGTACAAGTTGGCAAAAAGAGCCAATGAAGTCTTGGGTTGCATCAGCAGAGATATAATGTCAAAAACAGAAAAAGCAGTAGTTTCACTCTATGCAGTACTTGTTGGACTGTGCTTGCAATGTCGTGTCTCTTTTTGATTGCCACAATACAAGATGGGTTGGATTAGAAGACTTGCAAGGTCCCTTTCAGCCCCACGATTCTATTATTTCAATAGTTCTCTTTACCAGTAAATATGAATTAATTTGAGAAACATTTTAAATATATTAACTTTGAACAATTTTTCCTGATAAAGTGGTTATGGACTTCTATTTTATTCTGATAAATGTATTTTGATTATTTGACAAGCATAATTTTGTTATCTGCAAATTTGTTATCCTGCAAATTTGAGCTTAGTTTATGAAGAAGGGGAAAACAGCCAAAAGGCCTTTGTATGATGATGATTCATACTTCCCAAATGGTTAGATATGAAAAATGCTTCAGAGTACATTAAGTTATTAAATTAGTTATTTCAAGTTTAAGTGTTTTGTTTTATTGGCAAGGAAAATGGGAAAATAACTGCTGTACAAGTTTCATTATTTCTCTTTTCAATTATATTAAATACATTTGCAATTAATGTATGATGTTAATTCAGCATTGGCATCGAACTCTGATTTTAATATGACATTTACATTTGATGGCACCAAAGAGCAAGCTAATGATTACAAAGCAGAACCATTAACAAAACCACAACATAGTAATCAAGACTCACCATGCTGCAGTTACTGTTTGCAGAAATGCACTTCTTATCATCACACCACTGACAGCCATTTGTATTAGCAGTACAACTGGCACAGTCTGCATATTTGTAACATCTGTCATCTGCTACAGCTATTAGACAAATGAAAAGTGTCACAAAACATCAACATGAGAAACTGAGAATGTCATGCTTTTTAATTTGCACATCTTTAACTTTGCTATAAACAATATTTATTGTACTATTAATTGTAAGTGCAACTTTTAGTCTAAGATTAACGTTCTTTAATAAAAAGCAAGTAATATAGGTTATTTTTCATTTAAACTCAGTCATGCATATATTCTACTGGACGCTTTTCTAGATTTAGACTTACCAAACATTCCTGGAACAACAATTTTAAACAATTCATTTATATACAATTTATAAGTTTTCGTTGCTTTAGTCATGTGAAGTTTTTATTCTTTACTCATTAATTTATCAAAATAACACAGAAAATTTTAGCAACTATCCACAAAATACATTTTTAAATCTAAAAAATTAAGATCTTGTCTGTTCTATTTTATTTTATTTTATATTGGGCTATCTGTATGTTCTTATATACAGCATATACAAAGTAAACAAGAAGCCTATCATCATCTTAATGGGCATTTTTATCTCATCATATCTTTGCAGCAAATGTACTAATATGTTAAACTTACACCACCAATGTAGATTTATCAGCCAATGAAATTCCTAGTTGAATAGAGATTTATTGTACATGTCCCAAGCACAGTCCAGTGATTTTTATCAATTTATTTGCCATAGGCTTCCTTAAAAAGGTAAAGGTAAAGGTTCCCCCGCACATGCGTGCTAGTCGTTTCCAACTCCAGGGGCCGGTGCTCATCTCCGTTTCAAAGCTGAAGAGCCAGCGCTTGTCCGAGGACGTATCCGTGGTCATGTGGCCAGCATGACTAGACGCCAAAGGCGCACGGAACGCTGTTACCTTCCCACCGTAGTGGTCCCTATTTTTCTACTTGCATTTTTATGTGCTTTCGAACTGCTAGGTTGGCAGAAGCTGGGACGAGTAACAGGCACTCACTCTGTTACACAGCACTTGGGATTCGACCTGCCAAACTGTCGACCTTCTGATTACCTTCTGATTACCTTCTGATTACTAAGCCTTAATTTAACATATAGATGGATTCAGCTGACATTGTTCAGAAGGGTTTCACCATATTAGATGGCTTCATAAACATGGTGCAGAAATATTTCAAAAAGTGATAAAAGAATAACGAAAAATCATAGTTTAGAAATCACGGTTGGAGTTTTGTACAAGATGGCAATGAGATCAGATAAAATTTATGAACTTTTAGAATTATCTATAATCTTAAAGTATTGTGAGTTAAAAGAAAGGTAGTTTGATGTAGCAGTTAAGGTACCAAGCTAGAAACTGAGAGAACATAAGTTCTAATTGTGTGTTAATCCAAAACCAGTTGGATGACTCTGAGTCAGTCATTCTTTCTCAGTCCTAAGAAGGCGGCAATGGCAAATCACTTCCAAAATCTTGTCAAGAAAGCTTCTCCACACAAGTTTTATTTTTAAAAAATAAAAATTATTAATTTACTGTGATCATCTTAGTTTCTGTAAGTCTTAGAGAAAGTGATTCTGGTTAAATAAAGAATACATAAACAAGATATTGCTTTGGGTATGTATGTATGTATGTATGTATATATGTATGTATGTATGTATGTATTTATTTAAGATGACTTATATAGCTGCCTACTTGCTCACACAGACTCTAGGTAAATTGCAGATAATAAAAAATCAATTTCTAAAAAATAAAAGTAAAAAGTAAAATAATAATAAAATAAACCCTCCCCATCCTTCTCAGCGACAACACACACTCAAATCAACAAGTTAATGGGTTCCATCCCAATTTGGGATCCCCAGATCCACTGGCAAAACCACGTTTTCAGGGCCTGACGAAAAAGCATCAAAGTGGGGGCCAGTCTAATTTCTGGAGGGATAATGTTCCAGAGGGAGAGAGTCACTATGGAGAAGGCCCTTCTTCTTGGTCCCACCAGATGTACCTCCTTATAGACAGGATGCACAACAATCCTTGCCTCTAGTGGGCCAGGTAGATGTGACCGTCAAGACACAATCCCTCAGATAACCTGAAGTTATTAAACACATTGAACAAATATGTCTTTGCTGGAGACATTTATTTGTAGAATTCAGAAAAAAAAGGTTGTAGAAGCTCATGAAGATTTTAGCACCACCACAGAGTACTGCAGTGCTATCTGGAATTGGACTTTATTGTTATCTAATTTGACTGGCAATTTCAGAATACTCTTTGATATCCATAAATTCATAAATTCTGCACAAGTAAATGTTGTTAGTATTTTAAATGATTTTTTCAATTATTATTTATATAACAAAAGGATTCTGGACCCAATCAAATTATTTTTTGAAAGGAAAAAATATTCCTAAATTGTAGCATAGAAATCAGACAGGATTGCATTACTAATATTAGATGATTTCTCTGAGAAACAATTGTTAATAAAAATTGCTGAATTTTGGAAAAAATGTTGAACTGCATCCATTATATTCTGAAGTTATATATAATACAATAGTTATATATAGGTTGTTCCTTACAGTGGCATATTAATTCAGTAGTAACCATATCAGCCATGCATGCCATTTTCTATATTCAACATCATCACTTAATTTCTCTGCCAATACAAAAGAATGTTCTAATAAAAATATTTGTTTTCTTGCAGTCCATATCATACCAACATTTTTCCATAAGACATCCATCACATTTCACTTTGCATTAGTTATGTGGGCTCCTCTTTTCTTTACATAGCATTGTAAATATCCAGAGAATGAATGGCCTTGCTTTTACAAAATTTACAGTTTTAACTGTTGAGTACAACCTTGAAGTCTTATGGCATGTATTTCTCTGCAAGTACATGACAATGAAGACAATGAATGACAATATATGGAGCTGTTCTTCTATACAGACCACAGCATCTGACACTTGACATCAACTACAGCTGCTACGCCATCATTGTGTATATACTACTACAGAAATACCAAGGATTTCATGCTCCTTCATAACCGAAGTAAATGTTTCTGCTCCTGTGGTTCTGAGAGGCAGAGACTTGTAAATAAGCATATCTTCCTCCACATAAGCACAAACTTGAAACATCAGTGGAATCATCTACTTAAAAAGGAAACCTGTTATGCTCTGTTTTGTTTCATTAGTCCCTCATCACAAAAAAATGACATAACCTTTACATATCATTATCAAACAGTGGTATATATTCATTGTTTTTTTAAAAAATGACCAATCACGAATTCTTCCAGATCTTTTCTGCATGATTTAGCCAACTTTTCTCCAACAGTATAATCTTCACCTGCTTTTGCTATATGATAAATGAGTAGCTTTAAAGACACTTTTGCTGTTGCACAAGTTCTTTCATGGAATTCAGCACATTTTCTTTTGAAATACTTAGGACTTTTGTCTTTCACATTGGAATGTTTATTTCCAGATGTCCTTGTAATTTTTCTGGATTCAGATTATTGCTAGCCATCTGATTTATTCTCTTGACAGTCCACATAAAACCAATAAAGCTGTCATATTATTTGCATTTCTTATTTGAATTTAATTTCTAAGGACTTGTACAATTAAAAAAACAGCAATAGTACTGGAATGTTCAATTTTTCTGTTTTCAGCTTTTTCTGTACTGCCTGCACCAGTTTGTGGCCAATGAACGGGAAAAATATTCATAGTATATAAATATTTATTAACTCTAATCAAAAGAATAAAAATATTCATACAATAAGGGGCGTATATTTAAGATAGATATAGAAGTTTAATATTATTAAGCAAAAAAAATATGCAGGAAATTCACTGTGATGTCACTTAGAATGAGTCCATTACAAGATAACTCACTTGTACATAAACATGGCATGCACCACAAAATGTAGAAGCTATACATTAATATAATGAAGTTAAATGCATTTCTCCCATTGTGAATTATTGGCTGAAGCCTTTTAAGCATCATCTTCCATCTTCCTTTTGAAACCTGATTTTCTCATGTTTAAAAGAAGCATAGTGGCTCAATGACTTAACATGCTGGAGGGGGTCTTTGCTCTAGAAGTACGAGTCCTAGCACTGTGTGGTGGGGTTAACTTCTGTCACTTGCCTCAGGTTCTGCCATCTAGCAGTTCGAAAACATGTTATTTGAGAGTAAATAGGTGCCACTTCAGAGGGGAGACAAGCTGGCACTTTGTGTGGACAGTTAGAATCCTGCTGGCGCTGGACCTTCCCCACGGCAATTCCCTGTGAGGTGGCTTCAAGGCCCCAAATGACGCTGCAGGAAGGCCACTTGTCTTTCTTTCTGGTGCAAAGTTAGCTTGCCCCCTGTGGCACACCTTGGAAACTACATGAGCACAAACTGAACACGGCTAGCAATCTTAGGCAGCCAAACTACTACTCTGTACTAGCATTGTAGTCTCCTGGCTAATGTGTTAAAGAACACAGTCCACTATTCTGAACCAACACCTTCCTCATAAGTTAACTTCCCAAGAGGCAGTAAATGCCTCCTTAAGTAACACCAGCTGCCTGCAATTAGTGCAGGTTCGCATCCCACCAGGCTCAAGGTTGACTCAGCCTTCCATCCTTCCGAGGTAGGTAAAATGAGGACCCAGATTGTTGGGGGCAATTAAGCTGACTTTGTAATAATGCCACTTGGGGGGTGTATGAAAGCCCTAATAAGCAGGCATATACATAGAATGAAGGCTACTGCTAAGCTTGTAAGCCACCCTGAGTCTTCGGAGAAGGGCGGGATATAAATGGAATTTTTTTAAAAAATGAGTAAGTGCATGCTTAAGAAAAACATATATTTGAAAATGGTTACTATTCAAGGTGAGATATATATTAGGGATATAGTTAAGCTAATTTCATATTATTTAAACACAGCCTTCATTAGTACCAAACGTAACATCCAAATTCATTGTAATATTCTAATGGTGCATACATAATTAATATCAATTTCATCAATCTCTTTCAACTTCTTAAAAATAAAAAATTAACCCAATTCTTCTACCCATTATAGAAATTCATATGCATCAATAAAATCTAGGGCAAATAAATAGCAAATGTTTGTTGAATAAACTTCAAAAAGGTACTGTGAGATAAATAAAACTCAATTTTTAAGTCTGCAAAAATGTATAAATGGCTTCCACAGAATAATGTTGATCCCAAAATAATATATTTTAAGGGATCCAATTTATATGCCAACGTAGACATTAAATGCTATTTTAAGAATGATTTTATAATGTGACCTTCACATGAAGTAAATTGCCTTATACTAATCAGTGCAAATTTTAAAAAGTATTTATTTGTATCCTGTCTTTATTATTTATTTACAAATAATTCAGGTCCGCAAACATACAGTATCTAACACACCTTCATCTTCTAATTTTCTCCACAACAATAACCCTGTGAGGTGAGTTCGGCTCTCTTTACCTGCCAGCAAATGTGTGATATCAGTTCATTATTACTCAATTAGCCCAAAGAGAAGCCACAATCTGAGGTTTTTTCTTCTTGCAATGATTATGCTCTTTACCAAACCACCAATTGGAAATCCAAGTACAGCTGTGGATCATTTCCAGAGCGTGCATCTTCCTTTGAAAGGAGAGGGAAACCAATGCTTCCAAAACAGGGTGTTTCTCAACCACACATTTCTATTCTTATTTAAAAAGAAAATTTTCTATCTAGATATTCAGTTTATGGTCTAGCTCAGTATCACAGTTAGACAACATATAACCGCCCAGATTATTGAGAATTGATGGTAACAAAGGAAAGTTAGGGATGACTTTTCCCAAATATTTTATGCAGAGAATATGGAATCTTGTGGACAGTCACTTAAGATCGTCATCTATATGTTGAACATCAGTCTTTCACTACCATCTTTTGGCTAGTCTTAATAAGACTAACCGTTAAAAAGAGCACATTCAAAGCACAATATCACCAGACACGAAAAAGCGTAATAGTAATAATTTATTAACAAATTTTATGATAAAGAAAGCTGCCAAGAAGCTCAAAGGAATTAGCAGAGCCATATTCCCAATATCCATTTGTAAATCATTTACCAAAGCTATCAGAGTGTTTCAGTTAACATCCTGACCAAATACTTCTGGAAAAATGCCCAGATAATTAATATTATTTGCACAGATCCACCTTTTCCCAATCTCCTGTCTCAGAAACAAGTATTTGACACTGCTCCATAACTACAAAATATCCATGTCGTGTGCGGGTTGAAACCCCTGAACCAGACCCCACGCAAGTAACCGCACATCCGGAACCAAGAGTAGAGGAACCGAACGCAGCAACACCCCTCCGCCATTCTGAGAGAGCCAAGAAACCCCCAGTGTACTTAAGAGACTATGAATGGGGTACAAAGTAAATTGCAAGGGGCAACTCACCAGTTCAGGGTAAGGGTAAGGGGTGCTATGTATTAATGTTGTGTTATGGTTATGAACATTACAAAAAGGGTTATGAGGTAAAGTTGGCCGGAGCACATGGCAGCTTTTGACAGCTGTCAAAAGCTGCCGTGTGCTCCGGCCAACTTTACCTCATAACCCTTTTTGTAATGTTCATAACCATAACACAACATTAATACATAGCAGGTTTCTTCATATGGAGTGTAATTTTGCCTATACCACAAGAAAACACTGATTAACTCCTTTAACCTTGCAGCCTGTTCTGCTTTAGTTGTTCTAGTAATTTAATCAATCACAGCAACAAGCATGTAGGCCTTAAAGTCTTCACACATCCTAACCACATTCTCAAGATTCAGTCATAATAGAACAAATATTTGAGGGGACTACAAATATTAAAAAATATATGTCTTTGACTTATCAAAAGAATTCCTAGTATAAAATAAATGTTAAAATGAGTCCTAAAGCAGGGCTTTTAAACCAGTGGTACGGGTACCACCTGTGGTACATTGGCACCTGTCAGGTGGTATGTGACCATCCTAGAAAAGTGGTAACAGGGGAGGGGAATGAGCTGAACTGGTGGCAGCACCGCACAAGCTTGAGCGAGAGATGGCTGGAGCTGCAGGGCTGTCAGGGCTCAGCAGAAGCGCCAGGATCAGTGCTTCTTCGGGGCTGTCAGGGCTCAGTGGAAGCGCCAGGATCAGCGCCAGGCTCCAGCTGGAGCTCGGCACTGATCCTGGCGCTTCTGAGCCCAGAAGAAGCACCGATCAGCTGGAATGTTGCAGCATCTCCAGGGTCACAGTGTCCCAGGGTCATGTGAAGTGACCAAAACCTGCTGCAACCACCCAGCAGATGGGGGAAATAAAACCAAACACCCCCCACCCCACCTGCCAATGCTCAACAGAAATGCTCACAATGAAAACCTCGGACAGGAGGAAGAGCGCCACCAGGTGGGCAGGCAGGTGTCTTCCTCGGCTGTGGCTTCGGGGGCACTTTTTTCAGTGCCATTGTAACTTCAAACAGTCACTAAGTGAACTGTTATAAGTCAAGGACTACCTGTACTGCATCACTGTTTTCCTTTTTTTTTTGGTCATCAAGTTTTTGACACCTTGCTAGGCGACTGGTGATACTCACGATGTTGCCATATCCAAAAAGTGGTACAATGGGTGAAAAGGTTGAAAAGCCCTGTGCTAAAGCATTCATCAAGACATGTCAATTCATGTCCAGCACTGTTCAAGCTGAAATGGAAGCAATCATTTCAATTGTTTACCAAAGGAAATGATACAGCCAGTCATGAAATAACAAAAGGTTGCTGCATCTTCATTAATCTAAATATAATTTAAAATCAACTGTCTTTACCTCCTGTATTAGTCATGCATCTTATTTACTCCTAACTACTATTACTTGATTCTTAAGTGCTGCTGATGATTTCCATATTGCTGATTGCAAATGATATTGCTGTTTGCCTATTATATGTGGCTGGAGCACTGCTTATTACTGATCTACTTAGTTGAGGCAGCTTCAGGAATCTATAATAGCAATAGCACTTAGATGTATTAGAGCACCACAGTTTTTACATGCTGTCTGAGAGGTTTACATTGTCAGCCTATTGCCTCCAATAACCAACCTTGGAAGAATGGAAGTCTGAGTCAACCTTGAGCTGGTCAGGATTGAACTCCTGGCTGTGGGTTGGCCTGCACTACTACATTCTAACCACTGCGTCACCATAGCATAAGGTTACTGAAGAAGCAACAGAGGAACTAACAGAAGTTCTGGAAGAAGGAAAGATACTTGTTATTCATCAGAGAAGATAGAAACAGAGAAAACTGTTATTGTGACCTGTAATATATGTGCCTAATTTTATTTTGTTTTTGTTCCCTGAGCATAATAAGAATGCTGCATATTGTACAAATATAGAGGCAAAGCTATAGGGAAGATGGGAAATCCTTGAATAGGCACAGAAAATGCTTGTTGAGAGATTAGTACCAAGAAGCATCTTGGAAAATGGAAGAAAGTGAAATAGAGGAAATGGAAAGACAGAAAAAGTTACATGCCTAAGCTCATCAAGATGTTTTACTCTCTGGACCAGACATGTCAAATTCGCGATGTCACGTGACATCGCGCAATGTATCAGGACTGTTTTGCCATTGCTGGCAATGGGGTGGGCGTGGCTTCTGTGTGATGCATATGGCCCGTGAGACGGCAGTTTGACACTTCTGCTCTTGACCTTCAGAATAGATTCCAAGGTTTCATTACTGGTAAAGTTTCTAGACCCTTGGATGAAAAAGAGCTTCCACAAGCCTCATTAATGAGATAGAAAATTCTACAGGGATCTGCAAAGGGATGGATTCCTGTCTCTATTCTGTAGGGAAAGAAATGCGAGGTGGTAGTAACACGAAGCTTCCTACTGAAAGGACCAAAGCAGTAAACTGTTATCCAGGCTGTCAAGAAACTGCTGCCTTCTTGTGGCACAAATTCAGGATGTGATAAGATAAAAAGATTCTTTAAGCCCACTGATAAAATATCCTTTCTACTGAGACACATGGGTACGAAGGACCCAGCCAAATAGAACCTTGAAAATGGTAAAAAGTGTTATGATGAAAAGTAATGTTAATCTGAACTTTCCTTATTGTATTTGATAAAAGGAAGCCTGGAAATAGTTCCTGGTGCCACAATTCTGCAATTGGTAATTCATTCACTGAGCACCTCTTTGAATGTCTTTCACACTGCAAGCCTTGGTCAGGAAGGCCAACTCATTACATCTTGCAATCAGAAATGAACTGTATTCAAAGCACTGAGAGAGCCTTTGAGAATTATGACTTTCCCCAGAAGCAGAGGAAATCTTTACCTTTGATCTGAGAGCACTCAAGAACATTCTAGAAGCAGAGCTGGGATCGTGAACTTTGAAATAAAAGAAGAAGCAGTATAAATTGCCACATGTATTTGCATCAATTGTCAAAGAGATGAACTCTATACATTCTTTGTACCTAAACTCGCCAATCATTTCTAAATAATGGTCATCATTCCTTTTTAAGATTTCCAAAACTTATAACATCATACAACATGCTTACTAACAAATTTCCTATTTCTCTTTTCTATTGGAGTTACTGTGGTGGAAACACCAGGTAGAATAGAAGGGCTGGAATAGAAGACAGAGTAAAGAGGAGGTGTAATTTGGAGTTGCTCCATGGGAAGAAGAGGCAAAGCTATAATCTTAAAGCCTTTATCTGCCAGTTCCCAAGCAAATGTAATTAAACTGGAAAGATTCTTGTAAATATGTGATCAACAATAAAGACACCACATTGGCCTACTCATGAATTTGCTCTGGTTCCTTGCACCTAACATTAATCAGGGAACAAGCAAAAACCTTTATGACATCTTTGAAAGATTTCTGTAAGTATTTTTACAAACATTATATCAAGTATGTTCAGGAAAAAATCAGAATGATGATGATTCTGTCTTATAAATGTGCTGACTGGAGAGTTTATTTTATTTATTTAATTATTATTGGGACTTATATGCCCCCCTATCTCCCAAAGGACTCAGGGCGGCTAACAACAATAAAATACAACAATACAAAAGTTAAAAAGAATTAAATTAACAGCCCCAATAGAATAAATTAAAATTGTAGTTAAAATTAAAAAAACATTTTAAAATCCCTGTTGTCAGTCCAGGTCAGCCTGATGGAAAAGAAGTGTTTTAAGGCCACGATGAAAGGACCGGAGATCCGGGGCCATCCGGAGCTCAAGGGGAAGTTGGTTCCATAAAGCTGGCGATCCCACACAGAAGGCCCTCCCCCTGGGGGTCGCCAGCCGACATTGTCTAGCCGATGGCACCCTGAGAAGGCCCTCTCTGTGTGAGCGTACTGAGCGATGGGAGATCATTCCCGGCAGCAGACGGTCCTGCAAATATCCCGGGCCTAAGCCACGTAGGGCTTTAAAGGTAAGTATCAGCACCTTAAATCTCACCCGGAGGACAACCGGTAACCAATGCAGCTCACGCAGGAGGGGTGTAATATGGGAGTATCGGATGGTCTTCAAGGGCAGCCTCCGGGTGGTCTTAAAGGGCAGCCCCATGTAGAGAGCATTGCAGTAATTTATACGGGAGGTAATGAGTGCGTGAGTGACCGTATGTAGGGCATCTCGGTCCAGATAGGGGTGCAACTGAAGCACCAGGCGAACCTGGGTAAATGCCCCCCTGGCCACGACTCCAATATGATTTTCAAAACTGAGTTGTAAATCCAGGAGGATGCCTAAATTGCGTGCCCTATCAACGGGAGGTAACACCTCTCCTCCCATAACCAAAGATGGAACCTCTTGGACAAGTCGAGATGCCACTATATAAAGCCACTCAGTCTTGGCCGGGTTGAGCTGGAGCCTGTTCTTCCCCATCCAAATCCGTACCGCTTCCAGGCAACGGGACATCACATCGAGGGCATCGCTGGGTTGGTTCGGGGTGGAGGTAAAAAGCTGGGTATCATCAGCATATTGATGATACCTCACCCCGAATGATCTCACCCAGCGGCTTCATATAGATATTGAACAGGAGGGGCGAGAGTACCGACTCCTGAGGCACCCCACAACTAAGGGGCCTAGGGGCTGACCTCTGCCCCCCTGCCCACACCGTCTGCGAACGGCCCGAGAGGTAGGAGGAGAACCACCGTAAAACGGTGCCTCCCACTCCCAACCCCTCAAGACGTCGCAGCAAGATACCATGGTCGATGGTATCAAAAGCCGCTGAGAGATCTAATAGGACCAGGACAAAGGAATAACCCCCTATCTTGGGCCCGCCAGAGATCATCCACCAGCGCGACCAATGCCGTCTCCATGCTGTACCCGGGCCTGAAACCCGATTGGTATGGATCCAGATACTCAGTTTCCTCCAGGACCAAAGGGAGCTACCGTGCCACCACGCTCTCAACAACCTTCGCAAGAAAGCGAAGGTTGGAGACAGGATGAAAGTTATTTAAAATAGCTGGATCCAAAGCAGTTTTCTTGAGGAGGGGCCTTACCACCGCCTCTTTCAAGGCGGCAGGGAAGCACCCCTCACTCAAGAAAGCATTAATAACTGCTAGGAGCCAGCCTCGTGTAACCTCCCAAGCCGCATAAACTAGCCAGGAGGGACACAGGTCCAACAAACATGTGGTGGCACTTAATTTCCCCATGATCCTGTCCACTTCATCCGGAGTCACAGAATCAAACTCTTCCCAAATGTTCTCGGCCAAACCCATCGCTTCCCCCTCGTCAGATACTGCCCAGTCAGAGTCCAGACCAGCCCGAATCTGAGCGATTTTATCCACCAGATACTCACTAAATTTCTCGGCCCGTCCCCGCAAGGGGTCCTCTCCCGTCCCTTGATTTAAAAAGTTAAAAAGCCTACACACACACACACACACACACACACACACACACAACTTGTATTTGTACAGACATTTTGTAGTCCAAATGCATTCCTATGGCAGAATCAGCCAAGCAATATATTCATTGCATTCAGTTTAATGTGTATTCTCAAAATTACAGGAAATTTACTTACCTATTTTTCTGGGACATTTTGCCCTAAGAATGTTAGTATCATGTTCAAGTTCCCATGATACACAGTGATTTTTGTTCCATAAGCACCTTAACCCTGGCCCAGCAGCTTTACAAAGATCTTCATCTCTGAATGCTTCACAATTGGGAGGTTTGTATACAAGGATGTCATTCAACAAAATGCTTGAAAAGCCTCCAAATATATACATGGACCTATCAAATAAAATAAAGTAATATTATGTTTCTACAAAACTAGATATCAAAGCCATGAATCTGCCTTGTTTACATCCCTTTAAAAAATATATTTGGCTGCACCTGTATATTTTTACAATTACTTGTCCTAACCAGATATAGGTAGGTTATAGCTAGTAAGTTCATTTTTGTAAGCCCCTTGAACCCATTAAGACCATTTTATGAAACTGGGGAACTAGTTGCCAAACAAATTCTTCTGTTTTTCAGAAGAACACTAAATAAATCAGATGAAAAGACTACAATTAGCTTTATACATCCTTAAAATTTAAACCTGCCAGTTAAAGATGGAAAGAATGGGATTTAAAAAGGTAAGCCTCTTTTTCCAATAACATCCTTATATTACTGAAACCATGACCAGGTAAAAAAAATTCCAAATAATGACACCCCCGAAACCTGTTCACTCTTGACTAAACTCAGAAAGTAGAAAGTATGTGTACACACACCCACCCACACACACACACACACACCTAAAGTATAAACTCTTCGAACACCGGGATGGATAAAAAACAGTCGTTTATTGCTAAAAGATCATAATAAGCAATAAAAAGTAACCGTTTAAAGTATATCTACTTAATCTAAGCTTTCACTGGTCCTCTGCCAGCATCATCAGAGAAAGCATTGAAGGTTTGAAAAACCGTTGGTAAGCCTTTTTGGTTCCGCGCTCTGCTCATTGGCCATGTGATGGACCTTGCTCTAGCCCAGGGGGAGGCAACCTTGGCTCTTTTATGACTCGTGGACTTCAACTCCCAGAATTCCTGAGCCTGGCTCAGGAATTCTGGGAGTTGAAGTCCACAAGTCATAAAAGAGCCAAGGTTGCCTACCCCTGCTCTAGCCAATCGTGACTGCATGGCTTCCCTTGCAATCCGGTCTTACTGTCCCTTATTTTTTAAAAAAATCTTTCTCCTCCCTATCTGTTTTGGTTTGACTACCTTAACTGATCTTGTTTTCTTTTGTTATTCCTCATCCAATGTCATAGCTGTCGGTATTTGTATTTCCTTGTTCTCTGTGTCCGCCTTCTCTACCCTTCTTGCTTGTTATTGGCTATTTTGTGCTATGCCTGGGTTTCCCTCTTGAAATTATATTATTTATTCACACACACACACACACACACACACACACACACACACACAAACATTATCCTGAGCATAGTTTTATCCAAGATAGTCTTCTTTTTCCTTTAGGGCAACATGGTATTTAGCGTATCAATTTAAAATAATTTTAATTTAAAACTTCACAAGATGGCCATTTAAATACAAGAACATGGATATTCATGTAATGATTTTCACCGTACTCAAAATTTTTGCATATTACAACATATACGATGCACAATTGAACAATATTACTTGATCAATATAATATTTGAAAATTTAAGTCAAAACAATTGTTCAAAGCAACTTCTTCATTAATATAAAATCAATTCAATATGATATACAGAATAGAGTAATTCCAATAGTAAAAAAATAAGTTGACCAGAGGAAAACTATATGTGGAGATAAAAATAGGGAGACAAGCTATGATTAACAGCCATTCTCATTTGTCTTCAGATCAGGCAACGGAAAATAAATGGGTCAAAGTCACACAGGGGACTCATGCCTTTATCAGTGCAATAAACTCTACCTGGAGATGCCTTTTAAGATTCCACTCAGAAACTGCAATTGTTTCAGAATTTGGTACCTTAACAGGTTTCAGAGTGCAATTCAAAGCATTGGTTTTAATCATAGCTTAGCATCTTCAGAACCACCTTCTCCAAGAATTCACCTATCTGAAATGCTTACCCATAAGTAAAGTTGTTTTCTGTGATCCACTTTCAAAAAGTGAAAGGGTCTGAGGCCCAAAAATGTGATATTTTTTTTTTAGGTAATGATCTTGGTCCAAAACAGAATTGTTCTTGGGATAGGAGAAATGTGATTTTTGCCTACGATTTATGTAGGACAAATAATCCTCAACTTATTATCACTCATATAGTGACCATTCAAAATTAAGATGGCTCAGAAAGGATGCTTTTATGATCTGTAAAGAACTTCTGAACGTCATAAAATGTCATATACCTCCATGGTCATGTGATAGTGATCTGGGTACTTGACAACCTGTTCACCCTCATTACTGGTTCCCAAGAGTCCCACGATCATGTGACCATCCTTTGCAATTTCCCCGATAGAAAATGGAAAAGCTGGTGGGAGAGGTTGCAAGCTGCTGCCACGTGCCAAAGGATTTTCCTTCCCTTATGTTCCTGGGTGGAAGGGCTGAGAAATCTTTCACTGGGCTGCAGAGCAACAATCTTTGCTTCTCCAGCCCGGTGCAAGAATTGCCTTCTGTGCATGGAGGGGAACTACCTACCCTCCTTTGGCACACAATTCTTTTGTTCTGTCTGCTGAATGACTGCAACTGGGAGAGCTGGATTTAAAATCATTTAGCAAAGTGGCCATGTGGGCATCTCACTTAATAACTGCTCCACTCAATGACTGAGATATCAGTTTGTTATCATAAGTCGAGAACTACCTGTACTAGGATTTTAATCTTAAACTTTAATTTCAGCCTCATTTATACATTCCTTTTTACAGAGCATTTCAATCATTATACTTTCTTTGTAACAAATAAGTGGTCAAATGAGATAATATTTAAATTTTAATAAATTAATAATAGTGAAAGTATTCATATTTTACAAGTTTTAATTTAAATGAAATCGAAAATCGATATTGGTAACTAGACAATAATTCATATTATTCATGAATTCTGCATCTTTAAAAAATTGGTATGTGTGTTTTCTTTTAGCTAATGTTGAGAAATACATTACCCATTGCTGACAATTGCAGAATGACCAAATCTGTTGACATCCCTATGAAGATTTGGTTTTTGAAGAATTTTCCATTCATCACAAGCTAATAAGAGAAGAGAATGTAATTTGCTGTTACTGGACATCAGTATTAGCAGAAAGTGTGATAATTACAAAACAAAACAATGTCTTACATCACAATGAAAATCAGTTCACAAAGAATTTTTTATTAGAATTATTAGAAAATAATAATGTAAAAATACGATAATTTCCTCTTCATAAGCTTTAAGAAAATATAGCTCAGCCTTTTAAAATAACAATTGAATATATTTCTATACAACCTTGAATTATTTTAAATATTACATATTCATTGTATTAAACTCACTGTAGTCTAGTCTATCCTCTAAGGTAGATCAATATTATCATCTTACAGCAGACATATCATCTGCCATAAAATCTATGAAGTCCTTGGGACCTCTGTGAGCTTGGTTGTTTTATTACCCAACTAGGTAACATCATCAGTGCTAGGGTAGGGTTTGTTACATGTTATATATAGTAACTTATCCTGTCAGCGTTGCCAAGGTATTGATTAGGGTATTGTTTTGTACTTGTTTCTCTAGTGTTGATATCCCTGGAGAGATATGGGGTTTTTTTTTGTTTCTTCCTTAGCTTTATTTCTTTTGAATGATCTGTAAATGTGGTTTATCTCCATGTGTCTATTGATGGCTAGTTGTCTGAATTCCAAACTTCCAGGAATATTCTACCATTTTTGGATTAGCTTGTCTAGGATGTTCATAGGTTTCCAGTTGAAACTATGATTGAGTCTGAACATGTTTTGTGAGATTAAGGAGTTTTCATGGTGTCTTCTGACTGCTAGCTGGTCTTAATTGCTCTGTTCTGCCAAATCTTCTGCCTATCTGTCCTTTAAAGAGGCTGTTACAAACCTTACACTGTATGTTATAGATGACTCTATTTTTAGCCTAGGGCTATGGGATCTTCTGGTTTATTTAAGAAGTTTTTCTTGGAGTTCTATTAACGTAGCGGTGGTAAAATTTAGGCAGTATTAGCACTGGCAATTGTAATTTGCAATTATGACCTTGTGTTTAATATAAATATATTTTATAGTTTATGCAATCATATTGCTATCATTTTCTAAGCATATTTTTCTTGAATCAAGGTATAAATATTTAATTCTAAAAAGTATTATTGTTGTTTCAATTGCCATTCAAAAAATGTTCCACATTCTACTGAACTCTATAAAACTATATTAGTAATCTGATCTGAAACCAATTTCTCATTACACCATGCCAGTATGGACTGCATGATTTGTCACTCTGTTATACTGTAACTCCTTTCAGAGCACATTAATTAATAATGTAGCATCTACATTATTATATAATAATGTGCATCTACAGAGACTGGACAGCCATTTGCTTGAAATGGTATAGGGTTTCCTGCCTGAGCAGGGGGTTGGACTAGATGACCTCCAAGGTACCTTCCAACTTCTTCTTCTTCTTCTTCTTCTTCTTCTTCTTCTTCTTCTTCTTCTTCTTCTTCTTCTTCTTCTTCTTCTTCTTCTTCTTCTTCTTCTTTTTCTTCTTCTTCTTATTGTTGTTGTTGTTATTATTATTATTATTATTATTATTATTATTATTATTATTATTATTATTACTTTGAATGTTATACAATATACAGACATTTGAAAAGCATTGCTCTATTCGTCTCTTTAACTATTCCTATTCAGTTTTAATATATTTACTTTTTTAATTTGAGGAATGTGAAAATAGAACTGTTTTCTTCTGGAATGTTTTCTAGATACAACTTTATGCATGCTGACACTGTATTGATACTCTAGTTCAGGCACATCAAAGTTGTGACGTCATGTGACGTCGCATGACGTATTGGGACTTTTTCCCCATTGCCGGCAATGGGGTGGGCGTGGTTTTGGTGTGACGCATCTGGCCCGTGGGCCGGCAGTTTGACATGCCTGCTCTAATTGGTTGCCATTTGCAAGCTGCAATTCATTTCTCCTTTGTCCTATAGGATTTGCATTTGAGATTTTGCCATTGCACAAGCACTTATTAATATCCAAAATAAAATTGTCTTTTTGCAATTGTTTCATCACTATTTTTTTTAGAATTCTGTTCATCATATCATCTACACTACAGAAAATTTAAAAAGTTGCTTCCTGAGATAGAAACTTATTTATGGATTTAGCCTGTCATTCCTTGTTTACCTTAAAATACAATGTGCTTCAAAGTTTGCAAATAATATATCATTTGTCTATAATAGGTCAGAAACCAGAGTATCAGTATGACCAGTTTTCTGTCATATTTCCAGTATCAAAAATCAGTAGTTGAATCTTTCTGGTATTATTGGTATTTAGAACCTTGACACCATCCAGTTTAAACTTACCCTGAACCATTAATATATATCTAAGACCTTCTAATAATTCTATTAGCAGTAATTGGAATTGTACTTTCATATCTTCTATCACCATAAGTAAATGAGACATTTCAAATAAAGCTGTGAAAATCACTTGAAAGAATGATTTGTTCTAAGAATTTCCATGAATGCAATATCAATCCTTATAGCACAGTTCCTGAAGGATTTAGCATTTCTTTGAAGACTTCTGAGATTATTTGCATATTTGGTCAGATTACTTTACATTTTACTGGAACATCCATATTTTCACTTGTAAAGGAATATAAAACAGAACTTTGGAAAAAGGAGGAGGGGGGGGACAAAAACTGAGTCCTGAGAAAGTAGAAAGCATGAGAAACAAACTCATCAATAACCTGATTTGATTTTGACTGGTATAAAATGAGATAGGGAGAAATTCTGACAGGTTTTCAAGATTCTGTCACTGTAGCCAACAATATAAAGTAATACAGGTAGTCCTTGATTTATGACCAGAAGTGAATCCAAAATTTCCACTGCTAAGCAAGACGGTTAAGTAATTTTTGCCCCATTTTACGACCTTTCTTGCCATAGCTATTAAGTTTATCAATGCAATTGTTAAGTTAGTAGCATGGTTATTAAACGAATCTGGGTTCCCCATTGACTTTGCTTGTTAGAGGATTGCAAAAGGTAATCACATGAGTTGGGATACTGCAATTGTCATAAATACATGCCAGTTGCCAACCATCCAAATTTTGATCACACAACCATGGGGATAGCGCAACAGTCATAAGTGTGAAAAACAATCTTAAATCACTTGTTTCAGTATCACTGTAACTTTAAAGAGTCACTAAACAAATGATTGTAAGACAAGGACTAACTGTATACCTGGAATCTCTGGAGCGTCTGTTTTTTGATCTAACTCTTTGAATCAGAGAAGTGTTAGTCCTTCAAAGGTTGTTTCATTCTGTCCTATTGTATATCAGACAAAGTCAAGAATGGGTTGATCAACATTTTCCACTTCTCAGAAACGAATTGCTGTTTCTTCTCCCTTAACAGTTCATTCATTACTTCACCAATTTAATCTCTACATTTCTTTACATCAGGTGTCCCCAACCCCCATTCCATGGCCTATTGGGAACATGTGAGCATGCGAAGCTGCATTTGCACAAGCAGCAAGTGCAAAGCCATCCCCTGCCACTGCCAATCCACAGGGCCAGAAAGGTTGGGGACCGCTGCTTTATATCACTAGAGGTACATCAAGAGGACATAACTACCTTGACATTTCAAAAACAACACTTCATCCACAGCAAAATTGAAAATGTAGTTCTGTCCCTAATGGTTTTCATAGTTCTAATTTACAGCATGCATAGAAATCTATTTGTTTTACATTCTCAGTTTTCGTTCTTACTAATACTTTATCAAACAGAAATAACATGAAAATAGAAGCTGCATTATTAACAGCTCTCCTAAAAATATTAGTGATTACATATAGAAAGTAAACTTCACCAGAAGCATGTATTAATCTTTCAGCTGTTATAGACTGGTTAAAAAATATGACACAGAATCTTCATATGTGCTAAAAACCTGCCAGGACTACTATGATTCTTGATAAGTCACTATTTTGCTGCTAGTGCTTAAGTAGCAATGAGAAATATCAAAACATTTTGGCAAGAAGGTACTTGAAGGAAAAGTCTTTTTAAAAAAATCACAAAAGATGAGTATTACAATAATAAAATAGTGAAAGGATGCCAATCAAAGTGGAACAAGGAAGGATGATGCTAAAAACAAATGTGTGTTTATCATATTTTGTTTACAAGAGTCTTAATAAAATATTATGGACTAGAAAATAAAAAAGACTTAATAATTATGAAGTGGATTATATTTCAGATATTCATCTCTCATGTGAACAAAATGAAGAAATATCTCAGCAGCTTCTCAATTATTTTATAAATTCAGTTCAATTTCTTATAATTCATTTTTCTTAGGCTGCTTACTAGAAGCATTGGACATCTAAATTTATAGTAGTCGGTGGAAGAGAAGCTGCAGCTAAAAGACATCTATGTATTCATTGCAATTTGGTCAAGGGTGGAGCAAGTCAGGGGCTTTGTTCTTTTTCCCCTGGGAAAGTGGGCTTTAGTTCTGAACAAAATCATTATTAAAAGCTAAGTTTAAGATAAGGAATCCTTGCAGCAAGTAGATATAACTCCTTTTTTGCTCGTGTTATTTGTCAAACTGGCAGGTCTTTTCAATACACTATAGAAAGAAAAAGAATCATGTTACAAATAGGCTTTCTTATCTTCTTTAGTCTTCTCAGTAATGGCTAAACATTGAACAAACTTCTGGGCTAAAAGTCATTTTGTTTAGTTTTAAAAACTCCTAAAAATATATTTTTATGAAATATATATTCATTTCAAGTTCAAGTGTAACTATTTCAAAGGAGAATGTATACCACATTCAAGTTTTATTTATTTTTTATTTTATTTTTTTATTTTAATTCCATTTATATCCCGCCCTTCTCCGAAGACTCAGGGCGGCTTACAAGCTTAGCAGTAGCCTTCATTCTATGTATATGCCTGCTTATTAGGGCTTTTGGGCTCCCCCAAGTGGCATTTTACAAAGTCAGCTTATTGCCCCCAACAATCTGGGTCCTCATTTTACCTACCTCGGAAGGATGGAAGGCTGAGTCAACCTTGAGCCTGGTGGGATGCGAACCTGCACTAATTGCAGGCAGCTGGTGTTACTTAAGGAGGCATTAGCCCACTGCTCCACCAAGGCTCTTACTTTGTCCTTAATTTGTCCTTGCTTAGAGTAAACAGTGCAAGCACATAAATTATATCTAAAGACAGACATTTATAATTAAATATCTCATAAAAGAAGCATTTGAGATATCAAAGTGTTAGTATGTTTGGCTCTAGCCTCATTGATCAAAGTGACTTAAGGAATACCCAATTGTTCACCAATACACATAATTCTAAATTATACAGGAATTGTATTAAAATGGAACATCATGAACCTACATTTAGATAGCTGAATTTCACTGGAAATTAAAAAAAAATGTTTTATTGCCAAACAGCGAACCTTATTCAGATAAGGGAAGCATTTAAAGCTTCAAATTACATGATAAAAAAAATAAAATACTAAAATTTGAGATAATAAATGGAATCTTTCTCTTTATTCAAATAAATTGAGAAGAAAAAAATATTCTTTTATAATTGCCTTTCTCAGGAAAACATGAATTTAGACCTGTTTCAAATAACAAGCAACATATTTTAATTGCAGGCGTAACAGAGATTTAAGAATAGGTTGTGTGTTAAGCACTCTTAAAAGAAATGTTTAGTTTTGCTAGCTAAATGAAAAAATTATGATCTTTTGCAATTTTGATCTGCTTTCCTAGTGCTAAAAAATAGTAATTAATGGTCTTTGCAATTACTATTTTACATTTTGGAAAGTATATATCAATACGTTGCTCAAAGGACTGTATTTAATTTCTTCCAATAAAAGCCATGATCATCAGAAATACATACATACACGCTCACTCATGCACACACATATATGTATGTGTATACATATAAATGTGTATACTGTATATAGTTATTAATTCAATATGAAAGAATCAATTATAGCCATGAAAGCTAGCTGGGTGATTTTCGGCCAGTCACTATCTCTCATCTCACCGTCCCCACAGGGTTGTTATGGCGAAAATAGGAGGAGAAAGGTATATTAGATATGTTTGCCACCTTGATTTATTTGTAAAATAATAAAGGCAGGATATAAACAAACAAGCAAGCAAGCTACTCAATAAAAAAGCCATTTGACATTTTCTTTTTTTCCCATTTTCCTTTTGATCTTCATTATTGTTGAGAATAAAGTGCTATAATATTTGTCTCATATTTGTTTTAATTTGATAAATGTGTTTGATATTAATAAAATGAATTCTACTTACAAGTGAAAATGACACTAATTACAAAATAGCACTTTTCCTAGAAAGAGAAAATCATTGTATTGCCATTTCATTTGGTTTAATATAGTTAACTGCATTGTATTAGGTTATATAGAAGATCATCTTCACTCTCATGATCTGCTCATTTCTAACCTCCTTCTTCTCTTCAGTGTGCCTGATGTTGTCAGTTTGATAGTCGCCCAGTTAATTCAGTGATCATTTTCATGCAGACTCTTATGTTGTTTCCATGGGGCAATCAGATTTACTCAGTTTTTACTATTTTCCCCATTGATAGTAAGGGTTGCACATTTGTCCACTCCAAACTCCATTGCAATATATTGGACATACAGATTAGTGTTGAGCATCAATTTTATTAGATTACAGATATACTGCTTCAGATCTTCCATGTAAAGAAGGTTTGATAGCTTGGCAGATGTATTTGATGTTTGATACCTGTGGCTTGACTTGTTCAATATTGTTGTGAGAGGAATCAATGTAATGACATACAATAGTGGTGATGATGAATCTCCTTGAAAGATTCCTCTCTTGATATTAGTATCTCCCAGACCATCAAAATTGACCAGTGAATCTCTCCATTGTGTCATTTATCTGCATATATTTCTACAGACTTCCGCTATTTATAGGCACTTGATTATCTAATCATAACAGGGAGTAGAATGCCTTCTTGTAATCAAGCCAAACTACATTCAAGTTGCTATTCCTTTTCTTGAAGTTTTTCAAAATCATAATGTCAGTTAGTTGACTTTTTTTCCTTTGCTATGTGGGCAGTTTCATTTTTGTTCAGGTGGAAAGAGCTTGTTTTCAACAATAATAGATCATTATTTCTTTGTTTTCTATATTTGTGACTGATAAACAACTTTTCTTCCAATAGCCTCTAGTCCTGCAGCTGCTGGCTTGGATGCCAGATGTCCAAGAACTCCAATGCCTAGCATGTTCCTTGTCGACCTGGGTGACAATCAATCCAATACGGATTTCTGTAAATTACATCTCATATGTTCATGGGAGAGACACTTTTATGGCTCCTTTGATGAGCCCTATCTATTATGGTTGAAATCATGGGAGTAGCTCTCTTCTTCCTCAGAGTACACAAAACCCACAACCACCTCTAGGTACTGCCTCACTAAAAGATGATTATTAGTATTATTTTCCAATGAGTAAAATATTGATAAATTTTGTGTGCATTGTGGGCATTTTTCATCAGATTGTCAAACATGATCTAGTATAAAGGTTAAGAATCATTGCTATGAAAAGATACACTTCAAAAACCTTTCCTAAACCATTTCCTTTAACCTGGAACACACCACTACTAAGCATTAATGCAGCATGTGAAAAATCATCCATAACACTGAAATATTAATATAATATTGAGCCTTGCTGTTCATGTTGTCTCTTACACTGAATATACTGTGGTTCAGTCCTTTAACATTTAGCACATCTAGTAAGCTGTTAAGCTTTTATAAATTCAACAAAGTATCCTCTACTTGAGTGTCTTAAAAAGCTTAACTATGTCCAACTACAGCATTCTATTACTGTTAAGACTTATATATACCAGAAGTACTATTGAAATGAAACAAGTATATACAACTAATTTAGCTACCAGGCTTAGCACTCTATTTTGAATTTGAAAATAGCCCCTAAAAAATCATTCGGGCCATTCCACCTATTAAAACGCTTCACCTATTGATTTCATTTTAAAAGCTCTAGGTTTAAGTGACAAAAAGCCAAGTATACTGAAAGAAGGGTCATCATCACTACAAGTAGTCCTCATTTAGTGAGCACTATTAGGACCGGTAATTGGGTCTTTAAATGAAGCCATCATTAAGTGACTGTGCTTATGATCTTACTTCAATTTTCTTTGCTGCACAGGCCTGTGAAAGCCATAAGTGCAAGGACTGATAACCAAGTTACTTTTTCATCAACATTGTAACAGCAAACAATCACTGCACAAGACTACCTGTAGTGTCAAAAGACAAGATTTACATTCAAAATTTTCTGGATTCAAATCCCTGCATTTCTAGTTTTCTGGGGAAATATTGGATGTGTGATCTCGGTGAACAAATTCCTCCCGCAGTAAGGCCAGTGTTCAAAACCTCTATTGGTCATAAAGAATCTAAGTTATGAAGAAAAAATGTGCATGTCTAACGTTCTTTTAATTATTCCAGTTTTTTTTTTTTTTATTGAAAAGTTTTAAAAAATACAATTTTCCTTTAAAAAACCCCCCTTCCCCCTCCCTCCTCCCCTCCCTACCTCCCCCCTATCTCCCCCCCTCCCCCTCTCCCTCCTCCCTCCCCTGCCTCCCCCCCTCTACTTCCCCTCCTCCCCCCCTCCCCCCCCCCCGACTTCCCAGAGCAAAATACAAGGTATATATCTAAAAAGCAATCATAAACAATCATATACTAACAATTATAAACTCTAAAATCCATCACTCTCTAGCTTATATAAAGTAAACCAATCCTTAACAATACTAAATATATATAAAAAACTAAAATAAAAGAAAACTAGCATCATTCCCATCTATGTTCTTCCACATTTCCCTATTACCTAAACATATTCTCATTTACACATCACAAACACCTATCCCTATTAACCTCTCTAGCCAAAATAGACTATAATAGATAGTTCTTACACAAATTAACCCGCATTAACCCACAAAACTTTCTTCCTCTTCCTCTGTAATAAATTGTCCATTAATTCCAAATTAAAGATTCTGTTACCATACATATCATCCCAAAACTTTTAAAAACACAACTACCACTTGTCTATAAGTATATTGTGGAAGTTCCATAGATTTCTGCTGGTCTTATTTTTTTGTCTTTTTTGAGCGTTTTAAGGCAGCACGCGTCACCCTCTGTTCTCTAATATCATCCAAAAGAGTTGCAGCTTGAACTCCTCCTGTACCCTTCTCGTCTATCAGTCCATCTTCATCCTCTTGATGTTCTCCTTCTCCAGATCCCTCTGCAGCTTCCAAAAGTGTTGATGGGGTTACTTTTAAGACATTGTTGTCTTAAAACTGTATTCCAGTTTTTTTTAATTAAATAGATATTACAGACTCTGCTTTCTTTTGATATATGCTCATATTTAGAAACAGAATATTTCCTTTTCTATGCTTAGGTTCAAGAGATATTGTAAGGTCTTTTAATCTAGGCTTCAGGAATAGCAGATTAAATTCACATGTAATTAATCTTCACACAAATATTAAAATTAGACAGAAATTACATCTGTTTCATTTATATTATAACAGATTAATAATGCATGGGAAATGAGACTGCTAAAATTATAGATAATATGTTAAGTGTTTTAATTATTTAGGAAAAGACATGATGTAGCATTACAATTTAGAACCAAAGCAGACTGTAATTTTTATGTTTAAAAATAACAATCAGTTAATGCAGTCCTAGGCTTACTTTGATGCTGTTCTCAGTGCATACACAAAGTTGATTATAATTTCTATATTACATGACAAGAAAATATAACCATTGAAGAAGATCTATTGAATATATATATATATATATATATATATATATATATATATATATATATATATATATATATATAGAGAGAGAGAGAGAGAGAGAGAGAGAGAGAGAGAGAGAGAGATCTCCTTTTAAATAACGTGGATTTGCTTAGGTTGTTGCCTGGCTGGTGCCATCTTTTGTTCTTTGTTATTATTGTATTATTCTATTGTCCGCTGGGTTTTTAATCTGTGAACGGCACAGAGTGCCTGGGAATTCGGCAATGTAAAAAACTAAATAAATATTTAAATAAATATAAACTCAATCTAGAGCCTTGAACCTTGAATACTGTATAAAGAAATAAAATTTGCTGTCAGAAGCATCTCAATCTTATAGCTACTGATCATACTCAGTATTGAAATGATAAAAATGTGGCTTGTCTTAGAATAAAATATGGTTATAAATATTCATATTTATGAAATGAAGTACTTTTATTGTATACATACTGAATCATAATTTGTTACTTATATGTTATATACTATATTCTATATAGTAGAAATTCAATTTGGAGTCCCAACTTTTCAAACATTTACTCTTATACCTACCAATATCATAGGCCAGGAAATCAGCAGAAAAACATTTAGCACCATTACTTAATGAAGTATCATTATGAGTGTTTCCACCAAAAATTAACATTGCTCCATTCATCAAAACAGCCGAGTGGAGATATCTTGCAAAACCACTTTCTTTTAAAATCGTCCTATTGGGGGGAAAAAAGAAGAAGCGTATAAGGCATCAACAGGAATCAGGGTGATTTGTATAAAGTAAACAATATTTGTTTAGCCACAATGCTAGCAATCACATACATTTAAATGCACAGAAAAATAAATTTGAAGAATTTTATTATGGATAGTTTTGAAATAGGCCAGGAAAGAAAGAAGCTGTAACTATTCATTCTTTTCTTAAATTTTCTTATTATCTTAGGGACTTTTGAAGTTACAAAAATAAAATATAATAAATTTATATTAAAATATAATATAAAATATAAAATATAATTTAGGTGACCTTTTTTGCAAATCCAATATTTTCTCTTTCACAGCAACCTTTACACATCTGAATTCATATGCATCAGTTTGGATGGTGATATTTGATAGTTTTTTTATAACACTCCTGAACGAACATATAGAGGACCTTAAAGCCTGAAAACCACAATGCAGTAGCAGTGGACCTTCTCTGCCTATGCAATTTTCAAATAATGACTATACCAAAATCTCTTAATGATATTGTTACTAATGCCATGTCCTCTAGCTATAACAGTACAAACAAGCCTTTTATAGCTTTCTGATGGTGGTATCATGCAAACCCAGATGAAATACCATTTTAAAATTATAGTAAATCACAGAGAATCCATGTTTTATTTTAATTTGGTTTATACATTATACATGAAGTCTAAGATTTTAATAAAAACTTCTTGCTCACATTGATCAAAGATGATTCCCTGTTCACTCTTTTCTACACTCCTCTGTGTATCTACTACATGTGAACTGATATTTCTTGTACCGTAGAGTGATTTTATTTCTATAAATACATATATGTGACATCTCTGGTTGTCTGAACAGAGGGATAAGAGGATGATGAAAGTTGATGTTTAACAATATTCAAAATATTTAGCAATATCAACTATTATCTCAGAAAAAAACAGGTTGAATGCTAGTGCTAGAATGCTATTGTTTACTTTACTGAGTAAAGACAAAGCAAAAAGTTCATTTCAGTATCAAACTTAAAGCACTCGTATTACCTGAATATTCAATTGGTTAACAAAATGTACGAGAATATATGTATGAGAATATATGTACGTATACTATAAATATACGTACACAAAGACACACACACACACACATATACATAGATATATAAAAAGATTTAGGAACAAAATCTTACCATGTTCTAGTATTAACTTCATATTTGTAAAGATCATCAACCAATCCATATTTATTACTGGGCAATGCTTTGTAGCCTCCATGAACATATACGGACTTTGTTGTATCATCATAGACACTGGTATGGCCATATCCACCTTGTACTATTGCTCCTTTTGTTTCTGGTACAAGCCAAGAATTTGATCCTAAAATATAACAGAACAATAATTAATGGAAATGTAATATAAATTCATTATAATTTACTAATTCCTATATTATAATCAACATTCTTAGAAAGCAAGAAATCCTTTTTATGTGTTATTGATTATAATTCATTTATTTATTTATTTATTTATTTTTGGAACTTATATGCCGCGCTATCTCCCGAAAGGACTCAGGGCAGCTAACAACAATAAAAACAACAATACAAAAGTTAAAAGAAATTAAATAAACAGCTCCAAAATAAATTAACTAAACAATTAAAAATTAAAACATTTTAAAAACCCGTCGTCAATCCAGGTCAGCCTGATGAAAAAGGAAAGTTTTGAGATCGCGGTGAAAGGACCGGAGATCCGGGGCCATCCGGAGCTCAAGGAGGAGTTGGTTCCACAGGGCTAGCGCTCCCACAGAGAAGGCTCTCCCCCTGGGGGTCGCCAGCCGACATTGTCTAGCCGACGGCACCCTGAGGAGGCCCTTTCTGTGTGAGCGCACTGGGCGATGGGGAGTCGTCCCGGCAGCAGACGGTCCTGCAAATATCCTGGGCCTAAGCCATGTAGGGCTTTAAAGGTAAGTACCAGCACCTTAAATCTTACCCGGAAGACAACCGGTAACCAATGCAGCTCACGCAGCAGGGGTGTAATATGGGAGTATCGGGATGCTCCCATCACTACCCGCGCAGCCGCATGCTGCACCAGCTGGAGCCTCCAGGTGGTCTTCAAGGGCAGCCCCATGTAGAGAGCATTGCAATAATCTATCCGAAAGGTAATGAGTGCATGAGTGACCATACGTAGGGCATCTCGGTCCAGATAGGGGCGCAACTGGCACACCAGGTGAACCTGGGCAAATGCTCCCCTGGCCACGACTCCAATATGATCTTCAAAACTGAGTCGTGAGTCCAGGAGGATGCCTAAATTGTGTGCCCTATCTACGGGAGGTAACACTTCTCCCATAACCAAAGATGGAACCTCTTGGACAAGTCGAGATGCGGGTACGTAAAGCCACTCAGTCTTGGCCGGGTTGAGCTAGAGCCTGTTCTTCCCCATCCAAATCCATACTGCTTCCAGGCAACGGGACATCACATCGAGGGCATCGCTGGGTTGGTTCAGGGTGGAGATAAAAAGCTGGGTATCATCAGCATATTGATGATACCTCACCCCGAAACCACGGATGATCTCACCCATGCGGCTTCATATAGATGTTGAACAGGAGGGGCGAGAGTACCGATCCCTGAGGTACCCCACTACTAAGGGGCCTAGGGGTTGACCTCTGCCCTCCTGCCAACACCATCTGCGAACGGCCCGAGAGGTAGGAGAACCACGGTAAAACGGTGCCTCCCACTCCCAACCCCTCAAGACGTCGCAGCAAGATACCATGGTCGATGGTATCAAAAGCCGCTGAGAGGTCTAAAAGGACCAGGACAGAGGAATAACCCCTGTCTCGGACCTGCCAGAGATCATCCACCAGCGCGACCAATGCCATCTCCGTGCTGTACCCGGGCCTGAAACCCCATTGGTATGGATCCAGATACTCAGTTTCCTCCAGGACCAAAGGGAGCTGCCGTGCCACCACGCTCTCAACAACCTTCGCAAGGAAGCGAAGGTTGGAGACAGGACGAAAGTTATTTAAAATAGCTGGATCCAAGGCAGGTTTCTTGAGGAGGGGCCTTACCACCGCCTCTTTCAAGGTGGCAGGGAAGCACCCCTAACTCAAGGAAGCATTGATAACTGCCAGGAGCCAGCCTCGTGTAACCTCCCGAGCCGCATAAACCAGCCAGGAGGGACACGGGTCCAACAAACATTCCCAAAGTAAGCCTAATCTGTTAAAAGTTGATATACAGAAGTATATACAAAAATATCCAAATTATCAACAGAATAGGAACAGTCTTAAAAATACAATATCCAGTGTCCTAAAAATTCAATTGCAAATGCATACCGACATTAATATGATTAATGATATCATATCACCGATATCTAGTATCAATATCTAGTATCAATATTTGAGATATTTTGGCAGTCTCCGTGGGAGTGCAGAGGGAACTAAAGTACTTTCTCTCTCTCTCTCTGTCTCTCTCTCTCTCACACACACACACACACACACACACAATATATATGCATAAGCCACAATGTGATTACTTTGGTTATGGCCTAATCTGCAGTCCAAATCAGCCATGGTAGTTTTTGAAACAAGAGTTAGTACTTACTGTGTTCTATGAAATCAGAAATTTAATCATCTGTTAATATGTTCATTTACTAGATTTCTGTGCTCTTTATAATTAGAAAAATAAACTGATTTTAAAATTTTACTAGCTTCAATTCCATGTAAACAAATCTAGGCAACTTTATTAAGAAATATCAAACACACAATCCATCTTTATTATCACTGTTGTCCTATTTGTTTTGTGCACTAAACAATGATCACTAACATTTTGTGTATGACAAATTAATCAGCAAATTTATTTTTCAGTAAGACTAAAAATCAGGACACTGCTTTTTCAACTAAATGTACACTTCAAAAATGTGTTTACTGTTCTTCAATTGTCAAGCATCTTAGCGTCTCATGTTAAAACAAATAAGGGTTTTTTTTATCTTCTTTGACTATTGTGAAAATTATAGCGTTCATGGACCATCTATGAATCTCAGTTGAAGAACTTTATGGATGTTTTTATTAACTTTTACCATAAAGTGTTTCTGGACTAATCCACAAGGAAATTTATTTTTCTTTGGTTTAGCAACACTACATACACTCTGTAAGAGTCTCAATGTGCGTTTTGGGAAAATACAGAGAATATTATTACTTTTCTTTAGCTAAAGAAACATAGTGTTTTAGAATATTTAGAAATTTTTTAAAACAATATCCACTGCACAGACTTGTTTGAATTAGTAACCATATGGTATCTGTTCTCAATGTCAAGAGCTTCTTTAGATTTTTTTTTTTAAAAAAGGGCCGTATTGGCTCAAAACAAACACTTTTCCCAACATTCCCTTTATGAAAGTACTATAGTTCCCTCTGCACTCCCATGGAGACTTTGCCAAAACATCTCAAAGAAAAAATAAATTAGAGA